>NC_135649.1:3939393-4242424 GCF_053574225.1 Canis aureus
ATACATTCACCCACTTACAGTTTACAATTTAATAGTTTTTAGTATATTTACAGAATTGTGTAATCATTACTGCAATCAATTTTACATCATTTGTATCACCTCAAAAAGAAATCCCATACCCTTTAGCTATCATTCTCTTCCCAAACCCTTCATCCCCTCCAGCCCTAGGAAAGCATTATCTACTTTCTGTCTTTATACATTTAACTTTTCTGGATATTTTATCTAAATGGAATCATTCAGTATGTCACCTTTCAGTTAACAATGTTTTTACGTTTCATCCATGCGGTAGCATGTATCAATATTTCATTGCTTATTGTGACTGAATGATATTTCATTGTGTGGATAGCACATTTTGTTTATCCATTTATCAGTTGATGGAAATCTGGGTGGTTGTGTTTCTTTACCAGCAAGATTCTCTCAAAAACATGTAAGTCAAATTATTATGTTGTACACCTGAAACTAACATAATGTTATATGTCAAGTATATCTCAATAAAAATTAAAATTAACTCAATTTTCATACAACATATACATAACCAGTACTGTATATAGGAGGTATAGCTGCAAATTAGTTTTGTGTACTCACCTTCATACATGAACATGTCTACAGATAGACAAAATCAGTTTTCCTATTTCCTAGCAGTATTAAAAGGAGACTTGCCTAAGAAACTTGCTTGAATAAAATTGTTAAACCTATTTTTAAGCATTCAATAACAACAACAGAGATGTGAATCTTAATCAAGAACAATGCACCCTATATGAAATTCTGTTGAATTTATGACTCCAAGTCAGAAGTTATCCAGGGGTTTTCCAGCTGTTTCCAAATGCTTCCTTAAGAGTTGCCTTAAGAGTGGTCAGTAGCTCCACCTCCACCTCCAGGCTAGGTATCCCAGGTGCTGGGAAAAAAATATGTAAGTATGTTCATGGTTTGGAAAACTCAATATTACAAGTGATGCCAACTCTCTCATAATTGATTTATAGATTCAACACAATTCCCAAACTTCCATCAAGTTTAAGTGTGTATGTGTGTCTGTGTGTGTGAATTGACAATATGATTCTAATGTTTAGATGAAAAGTCAAAGGTCCAAGAATAGCCAAGGCTATCCTGAAGAACAAAGCTGGAGGAACTGTGCTACCAGATGTCAGACTCATTCTAAAGGTAAATAATTTAGACCATTTCAACACAGTGGAAAGACCAAAAACAAACCCACACAAATATTGTCACTTAATTTATGACAAAGGTATCACAGCTATGCTAGATCAATTTGATATCCATTTGGAAAAATTTTAATTGCCCCCCCATCACACTATATACATAAATCAATTCTAGAGGGATTACAAAACTAAATGTGAAAGATACAGTGCTAAAGCTTCCAGAAGACAATATAGGAGTATGTCTTAATAGCATTGGAATAGGAAAAAAAGATCTCATAGAGAAGAAGATATTTACAATCTATCCAACAAAGGGCTCATGTATGGAAAATACAAAGAATTTTTAAAAATCAATAAGAAGAATGTATAAACTCCAAGAGAAAACTGGGCAAAAGAAATGTAAGAGAAAGAGGGTATCCAAATGGTCAAAAAATATATGAAATAATGCTCCATATCATCATGGAAATGCAAATTAAAATCATAATTAGATGCTACTACTCCCTAACATAGTGACTAAAATGAAAAAGTCTGCCTATACAAAACATGGACAAGGATGTGCAACAATGTGAACTCAAACTGCTGACAAGAATATAAGTTGGTGCAGCCGTTTTTGAAAACTGTTTAGCTATGCCTACCAAAACTGAACATATGTACACCCTCTGAACCAGAAATTCTAGTTTCTGAAGTATAACCAACAGAAATACACACATGTATTCGTATGTACAAGAATTTTCATAGCAGATTTATTCCTACTAACCACCCAAAATGGAAACTATTCAAATGTCCAATAAAAGTATAGTAGATTTTTACAACATTTGTTAGTAATCACAGAGGAGTTGGGTGGAAGAGTGAGAGTATGAATGAATTCACATTCACAAAAATTTTTTAAATACAAATCTTGGTAAGCCTCTGGGACATTCCTTCCAATCACTTCTATGTTCTAGTCATAGACACAGCTCTTAAACTTGTTTTATTTCCTTTTTTTTTTTTTTTACTTGTTTTATTTCCTTGCATTTTTGTTTGGTTCATGTTTCTCTTCACCATTTTAATCATGCTACCTGAGGAATTCTGAAAACAATTGGTTTCGGCATTAAGGTAACTCCCTTAGTCTAATCTTTGTCATAGTCCCACCTCCTTTTGATTGGCCAGTCTTCTCTCTAGTCATTTGGAATTTCTTAAGTATTTGCCTTATCCAAACCTGAGGTTTGCACTGTCTCTCTTCACTTTCTTTTCTTTTTTCTTTTCTTTTCTTTTCTTTTCTTTTCTTTTCTTTTCTTTTCTTTTTTTTCTTTTCTTTTTTCTTTTCTTTTCTTTTTTCTTTTCTTTTCTTTCCTTTTCTTTTTTTTCTTTTCTAAGATTTTATTTATTTATTCATGAGAGACACAGAGAGAGAGGCAGAGACATAGGCAGGAGGAGAAGCAGGCTCCCTGCAGGGAGGCCGATGCAGGACTCAATCCCAGGACTCCAGGATCACGACCTGAGCCAAAGGCAGATGCTCAACCACTGAGCCACCCAGGCATCCCATCTCTCTTCCCTTTCATGTCAGATTACAGATTGAAGAAATTCTTATGAGATCACCTTTAAAAAAAATTTACTCCTTTATCAAAGAATAATTGACATACAATATTGTTTGTTTCATGTATACAACACAGTGATTAAATATTTACATATATTATTAAATGGACACTACAGTAAGTCTAGTTACTACCTGTCATGATACAAATTTATTACAATGTTATTGACTATATTTCCTATGCTGTATATTACATTTCCATCTCTTATTTATTCTATAACTGGAATAATTATAATAATTATAATAATTAATCCCCTGCGCCTATTTCATCCATCTTCCTTTTTTTAAAAATATTTTATTTATTTATTCATGACAGATACAGAGAGAGGCAGAGACACAGGCAGAGGGAGGAGGACCTGATGCGGGACTCAATCCCAGAACTCTGGAATCACATCCGGAGCCGAAGGCAGACACTCAACCGCTGAGCCACCCAGGTGTCCCTTCATCCATCTTCCTATCCCCGTCCCCTCTTTTTTTTTTTTTAAAGATTTTATTTATTTATGAGAGAAACAGGGAGAGAGGCAGAAACATAGGCAAAGGGAGAAGCAGGCTCTCCACAGAGAGCCTGATGTGGGACTCCATCCACAGCCAGGATCACACCCTGAGCAGAAGGCAGATGCTCAACCACTGAGCCACCCAGGTGTCCCCCCTTTTCCCTCTTGTAACCATAAGTTTTTTCCCTGTATCTGTGAGTCTGTTTTCATTTTGTTTTGTTTTGTTTTGTTTCAAATTACACATATGGATGAAATAATATGGTATTTGTATTTCTCTGACTTATATGACTTAGCATAATACCCTCTAGGTCCATCTATGTTGTCACAAATGGCAAGATCACTTCTTTTTAATATTTTTCTAAAAGCGTCAAGAAGCAGCCAACACAAACATTCTGACTCTTTCCAATGACATATTTAATGCTAGATTCTGTAAGCATTAGACTGAATTCCAAGTTAGTTTATGTGAGAGTTTTACCATGCTTTGCCATGGCATGAAAGAAGTTACCAGCTTTCAAATCTATAATACCAATATATTTGTCCTCCTCCACACATGTATCTGCTAGGTTGTTGTTACAGTAGTACCCTATTTCAAGACACAATTCCCCTTTAGTTAAGGTAAAGTTTAGTCGTTCTACCAGAAACCCACCAATAGGATGGCAGAGACAACAAAGCAGTTTCTCTCTCACTTAACAGTCCTGATGTGAAGGATGCTGGTAGGCAAATAGTTCTGGCCCTTGGAGGTCATTTATGAGCCCAGGCTCCTTCCAAGTTGTTACTTGGCTATCCATTAGGGCATTGATATAATTGACCTAATTAAATGTGGGTAACCACAATAAATGGGTTCAGTTGGTGGGAAGAGGGAAGAGGACGAAGAGGAGACACACTGTGGTTTTAAGGTACATATATTCCATTAGGGATAATATAGTCACATGATAGCTTCTGACTACAGGAAATTCTTGGAAATGTGGCCTAGCTGGGAAGCCATGTGCCCAGCCACAATTTTATTATTTTGGAAGAAAATGAAACTAGATTCAAGTGCACAGCTAGCAATCTTGACCACATCCATTTCTCCTCACTTCTTCCACACCTGGAAGCTACAGTGATGCTTTTACTTGCATATATGCCTAAAGATCTCTGTATTGTTTCACTTAGCAAGCACTTTTTCAGCCTTTAGCACACCTGACATTCTCAATACCACTGTGAGGCAGGCAAGCTATGAATTTGGGGCTCCAATGGAAAGAGAAATAAAGCAAGGCTCAAAGAAGTTATCTGCCCCACAAGTGACAAATGCATGGTCAAAACCATGATCTTCCTGGGGGATCCCTGGGTGGCTCAGTGGTTTGGCGCCTGCCTTCAGCCCAGGGCATGATCCTGGAGTCCCAGGATGGAGTCCCACATCGGACCCCCTGCATGGAGCCTGTTTCTCCCTCTGCCTATGTCTCTGCCTCTCTCTCTCTCTCTCTCTCATGAATAAATAAATAAAATCTTAAAAAAAACATGATCTTCCAACTCCAAATACCTATAATTTTTTACTATCTTATATTCCATCTTTCTTACTTTATAATAACCATCTGCTATATGGTTCTTAGCTGTTCACCTCCATTGTTGCCTTGTCTACTGAAGAAAACTTACCTTGGCAATTTGATGGTGTGTGTTCCCATCAAATGGGGACTCCTGGGCATAGCCAAGCCAAGATGTTTTCTGTCTTTTGTACTATTGCTTAAAACAAGTTTTCAATCATTTTGCACATGTCACTTGCACTCTTTGGTATACTTTCCATTGTGCTTGGTTAAAGCCTTAGTTTATCTACCCCTGGGCCCAATACACACTTTTAAACACCATTTACTATGCTTCCTCACTATTCATATCCACAGGCTACTTAATGTGGCCACCCTTGTGCTTTGGTAGTTTCTTCTTTACAGAGGGACTAGGGTTCTATTTTTTAAGTTTAAGTCTGATCATGCCACTTGTATGAGTTCACTAGAGCGGCCATAATGAAGTACCACAGACTGGGGGATTTCAGCAACAAACCTACTTTCTCATAGGTTTGGAAGCTATAAGTCCTAGATCAAAGTGTCAGCAGGGTCTTCCGAAAACTCTGTCCTTGGCTTGCAGATGGCCATCTTCTTCTGTGTCTTCACACAGTCTTCCCTCTGCATAGATCTGTGTCCTAATCTCCTCTTCTTATAAGGACATCAGTCATATTGGATTAAGGCACTGCCCTAATGACCTCATTTACCTTAATTACCTCTTTAAAGACCCTTGCTCCAAAACCAGTCACATTTTGTGGTACTAGGGGTGAGAACTTCAGCATACGAATTGAGAGGGACACAATTCAGCTCACAAAACCTCCTATGTTCAAAAGCTTTTTAATGTTCCTCCATTTCAGAGTGAAAGTTAGTGTCTGTCCTTTTGATGGTTCAGGATCCAGCCCCTGGTAATTCCCTGACTTCATCCCTCTACCACTCTCTTAGTGTCATTTCTCCAACACATCAGAGCCTTTGTATTAATGTTCCTTGTGCCTGGAATGCTTTCCTCTCAGATATCTACATGGTTCACTCCCTCCATTTGATCCCCTTATAAATCACAGCATCCTATTTAAATAATGAACTGCACCCTTGGCACTACATTATTCCTTCCACTGCTTTATTTTCCTTCATAGCATTTTCCATCTTCTAATATATCACATTTTTAAAGTGCCTCCTCTCATAAAATGCAAGCTTCATGAAGCCAGGGACAATTTTCCGTTTTGTGCTTCTAATATCCCTGCTTGTAAAAGAATCTCTGATTTATGGTAGGTACTCAGAAAACATTTGCTGAAAAAATGAATAAGCCCTGTTTAATGAGAATACAACTGACCTGCAGGAGGTGGGGGGAGGGGAGAAAAGCCTCAGAGCAACTGAAATCATGTTCCACACTTTTTTTGTGGAGGTGAGGGACAGTGCCCAGAAACTTTAGTTACCATCAAGTTCTATGAAACATATATATCTAAATTCCAATGTCAATGCAAATGATAAATGGCAAGAAAAAGTGATTTCGTTAAAGAAGAAGGTTTGTGGACAGATTGATAGTGAAGGAAGAGAAGAAACTGTAAAAAGAGATATATTGACTCAAAAGGCACATCCATTTGGGGCCATTTTCCATAAGAGTAGTGATGACAGCTGAGTAGCAACCAAGAAAACAATGGTCATAGCCAAGAACAGGACATGAAGTTCACAATAAGAGCCAAGATTAATTAGGAAGAGGTCACATATGTCTGGTGTGCTTCATTTTGCTAGGGTAGAAAAATGTGCCATACCTGGAAGATGTAGGTTTTTTCTTTCTAATATGTGGTTTAAATCGCTCTTTTCAAAAACCTCGATGCTGAAAGTGGTAAACTTCCTTTAGACAGAGACTCTGTCATGCACAGTCCTCACTCCTCAGGCTGGAAAAAGTGATATAAGAAGTATGGCTGTTCTCAGCACAGCTCTGCTGTTCACTTTCTCCTGATCTGAGGATGGGAGTAAATTGCTTTCAGTTTTCCTAAAGACATGAACCAAAGCTTCCATTGTCTCCCTTGGCACCCTTCTTCCTCCAACTCACTCCCAATTAGATGCTTGCCTTTTGGATTTTCCTCACCACCTCCCCATGAAGATCATCTAGAAAATTGCCCTCCACTTTATAAAGCCCTCATGTCTGTCTAACATGCCATGTGACTCTTCACTGGGGTTTGTTTGCCAATCAAGCAAATCATAGTCATTCTCCATGACCTACTAAGCAAGGAAGCAGGCCTGAGAGGGGATGAAGAAACATGTCTGAATTCATTCCTTCCCTATAACACTCCCTGGGTGTTGACACCCAGAACCTGAAGCCCAGCCAGCTTAAGCCCTGGACAGAGTCCAAGACCCAAACAGGGAGGCCCAGGGTGGGGCCAGTGAGTCAACAATCTAGGGATGCAGCCAGGGTTCAGAACCTCAAGCTACAGTTAACAGAGCCAAGATCCATAATACAAACTGAGTAACTTCAGTAGAAGCACAGGGAGGAAGGAGTTAGAGTAGATTTGGGAGGAAAGTTGGAAAAGGTAAAGTTGTAGCAGGGCCAAGGAGCCCAGTTAGGTCCAAAGGCAAGGGGAATCCTAACATCACATTGATCAGAATTCTGTAGGTCCAGCTTCAGGCAGCTCATGTTTACTTCCATGAAAACTCCAGGGTTCCATCTCCTGCCCAGCTCTGCTCTTATTTTTCATAAGCTTCCTGAGGGACTTCAGCAAGTCCTATGGCTTCTCCCACTATCTCTGTGCAGCTGACTTTGCTATTTGAACAACAGTAGGAAAGGTGTGGCATTCTGTATTAGGGGACTCTCATTCTAGCCTCAGCTCTATTACTTCTGGCTGTGTAATCTTAGGCAAATCATCTAATTTCTCTGGGACTCAGTTGCCTCAGCTAGGAAGAGGGAAAAATAATGTCTACTGCACAGAATTGGGGTGAGGATTAAATCAAATCATGAAGATGAAGATGCTTTTTAAAACACAAGGTGTTGGGATGCCTGGGTGGTTTAATGGTTGAGCATCTGCCTTCAACTCAGGGTGTGATCCTGGTCCAAGGATCGAGTCCTGCATCAGGCTTCCTGTGAGGAGCCTGCTTCTCCCTCTGTCTATGTCTCTGCCTCTCTCTGTGTCTCTCATGAATAAATAAATAAAATCTTTAAAAAATAAAACACAAGGTGCTATACAATATCATTCATAGTATTAGTGAGTCAATCTCTACCCTAGTCCTCTGTCCTAAGCTCCAGCTTGATACATTCAACTGCCTCCTAGAACTCTCCACTTGGACATGCCACAGACACCTCAGAGTCAATATATTCCAAACTACCAAAAATGTTATCTTCCATTGCAGGACATTCTGTCTCTCCTATGGAGCCTATCTCAGTGAAAGACATTGGAGGCACTAGGGGGTCACACCTAAAACTTGAAAATTCCCATAGGCTGAACTCTCCTTCATCACCCATATCCAATCTGTTACCAACAACCAGGCTGAGACTAAAACCTGAAGGATTCTCAGCCCTTTCTCTCTATCCCCTCTGCCTCGACCTAGGTCAGATTCTCAGCATTTCTTTCCTAGAATACTGCAACAGCATCTTAAGAGATTCAGCTATCTCTGGTCTCACACTCCACATTTCCAAATTCATGCTTGCCATCTTGGCCATACTAATCTTTGAAAAACCTAAATCTGACTATGCTAAACTCCTCTACTTAGAATCATGCAATGTTCCTTTAGAGAGATAACCCACTCTTAGCACCTTGGCACTAGCGATACATGCCAGCTTCACTTCCCACCCTATCCTTCTAACTACCCAATGTTCTCACATTCCTAATCAGAAGCATCTTAAACAGACTATGTCTCTCTAACCTTTATGACCCTTTTCTGTTCTAATATACCTTGCACAATATCATAGAGTTAGATCCTTCTTGGAGTTATTCAACTTTACAACCAATTGACATCAAAAGCTCCCTTGCCATAGCTTTCTTCAACTTCCAGTGATTTTTCCCCCAATACAGTTTCATACAGAAGGCAATTGCTAACAATGGAATATCCAAAATTCTAAGACAGCATGAGCACTGGAAAGGGTTCTGGGTTAATTGTCAGATGCCTTTAAGTTCAGTTCCTGTTCTAGTTCAAGTTCTGCCACTAAAGAAAAGAGCCAGCTACCCTGTGTTATCTGTGAGATGGTCCTCAAAGACATTGTTGAGCAGCTGAATTAAGCAACTCAATAGCCCACATACCTCTGAACCTCCTGTTATAAATGTTTTTGTTGTCTGAGTCAATCTAAGTAAGAGTTTTCATTACTTGTTGCTAAAAGCACTGTAAATGTTCCAACACAATAGCTGACTCAAGTAATAACACAGGCCTGTATAAAGTATGCATGGGAATTATTATCTCTCTCATATCAATCAAGCAAACAAAAATAAAAATAGGCTTAGAGAAGGAAAGTAATTTCCCCAAGAATACACTGAAAATTCTATGGTTAATTCCATTGATTGTGACAATACTAAAAAATATTTGCAGTCTGGATTATCAGCTGAATAAACCCTGGTCCCTTATAATTGTGCTACTAAATTGCAATGGGTTGGGTAACCAGATTTCCACAAAGTATTTAGAACTGACTGTAGACTAAGTAAACAGGCTCTGAGTGAAGTTCTAAGGACTTGCCCATGAAGAAATGGCAGAGGCTTTAGTGTCAACCTTGGGACATCCTGATGAATATGATGTCTTCTATATTCCTGGCTAATATTTGGTCCATATAAAATCAGAAGCATTAGGATAATCTGTCACCTAATTATTTTTAGTTTATGTGAAAATGATTACTGAATGTCACAGAGTGCACACCTATAGAAGGGGTGCTCAAACCATGCCTGCCTATGTGGGTAGAGCAAAAGAGTGGTAGGACTGCACTTTATGATTTTCAGTTTAAATGTTTTGTTCTGGCCAACTTAGAGTTGAAAAGCAAGGAGTCTGACTGGCCTCAATTCTTTACTTATGTCAAAGGACATTTTGCTGCACTAAAAGGACATTTTGCTAGTCTAAAAGTGACACAAGATGCCCTGTGTGTAGTGGGCAACCCATCCCTGGTTCAATCTAAGGTTGAATGCCCTACTTGTGAGGGGAGACTATAAAAGAGATTCCTATTTCAGGAGGAAGTTAGTGCCAGCTTCATCAAATCTCTTACAGTACCTTCCAAATCCTGATTCCTTTTACAGCCCATCATACTAGGCCCTTAGAGGTGAAAACATATTCTCTATTTTTTTCTCCTGTCAAAATTCCCCATAGAAATAGGAAGTCTCAAATTAATTTGGCCCACCATGGAGCCCTTTCTATTTCATATAAGAGCACCAGCCCTAATAATTTTAGAATTGAGGCCCAACTAATGATATTATTGATGATGTATCAGAAAAGAAAGAACACCTGCTCTTTACAAAGACCTTTTTACATTAAAACTACATACTACCTTGGTGAATTCACCTCCTAGTCTGTTGGAACCAATCTCTTTGTAGAACAGGCAGCTTCACATTGTAGATTCAATGGCAGAGCTTCCATACAGGGAGCCTCTCAGAGCACTTAACCAAACTCAACACTCCCAATTGTTACAAATGATTGGCAGCTGGGCCTAGCAAGCATTATGAACTTGCCAATCAGTTTTCCAAAGCTTTGGAAAGAGAAATGTCTTTCATGAAATAGGCTACATTTGCCTGGAGCACCAGAGAAAAAGGTGCCTCTCTTGGGAATTCTAACAAAAGACTTTCCTTTCCTCCTTAACCTACAAGGCAAGGAAGTGTGTCTGCTGAGGGAGGGTGAGTAAAACACAGACTCTTGCATCTAACTGCTTAGCTCCATCCCCATCAGGAGACCACCCTGCTCCCAGACATTGCTGAAAAATCTGTTTGTTCCTTTGGGACCTCAGACAGTTGTGAAAATCTTCCTGAGAGCTGGGGTGAAGAAATGTAGCTCCTCAGTGTTTCTGGCATTCAGAAGTCCTATCCCCAAACTTCAGGCTTGGGAAAACAGGCAAGCCAGTAAACCATCCAGACTAGTGCAAAGTCCTGCAGCTCTGAAGGATGAGTCATCTGCTTTTACCACCACTTGAAATAAACGATAATAGCTTGGCAGGCTCTCATATATTAATAGCCTTGTCATTTTACCTTCCTCATGCTCTCTTTACTCCACATTGGAATTAGAGATGGCTGGTTTCAGAGTTGATTTCCCTGAGTGTCCAAGCTACCCAGAAGGTCCAAAAGGAGCCCAGGATATTCTTTGCACCCTGACCATAGCAACAGGCCACTGTCATTCTCCTGCAGTTATTCTTGGCTACATTACCACTCTTAATGATCCCATGGTATTCTGTCCTGGAAATTATCAGATTTACTTCCTTATCTGGGTATTCCTATTCCTTGCATAAAAATGTACGTTTCATGAAGGCAAAGACTTAGTCTAGCTTGTCACTGGATCCCTAGCACCCAAAACAGCATCTGTGAGAAAGGAGAGGGAAGGTTCAAAATGTTAGCCCCTCCCTACACCAAGAAGGAGGGTATACAAAGAGGGCAGGAGTTGGTAATGGGGAAGGGTTTCATGAAAGGAAGAACAGGATTCTCTGTGACCAGGGGCTTTTGATATAATGTCCCATCCTCCCCAACCCTTGCTACAAACATGAGGGTCATAGCTTAACCTATGATTAATTTAGACTTAATCATTAACCTTATGTGGTTAAAAAGAATAAAAACCTGGAGATTGTAAAGTGTAATGATTCATCCTCTATTTAGTGTCTTTGCCCATATAACAGGAGGCTTCTGTATGTGAAATATATTTCTGCTACCTCTTTTACTCCTCCCTAAGGAGAAGCAGTGGCCTACCTGATTGGTAAGATAGAACAAAAGAAAACACAGTGATCCTTGGTTCTTCTGTGCCAGACTTCTGAAATGCACCAGAAGGCCATGTGCCTTTTGCAGCTGCTTGTCCTCAGGAAAAGTAGTTAAGCTTAATTTGAGGCAGGGGTGAGGGTTAGGATGGCATTTATGGAAGTCAATTTGGAGCCTCTGCTCCTTTTATTAAGGGATGTGGGGAAGTATTTGTTCTTCTCTGACCCCTGTATCTTATTTTTAAGCTACTCTGAATTTGGAGGGGAAGGGACAGGGGTGTAGGTAATCATCTCCCTCAAATTCTAGTAAGACCCACCACATTCCACACCCCAGTTTTCCACTTTAAATCTCTGTGCTCATTGCTCTCTAATAGCACACCCATCCCTGCACTGCTCTGTGCTTCTGTAACTTTAATCAGACCCTGACCACTCTGGTATCCCCTATATCTTCAAAACCTCCTGCTAGGCCACCAGCACCTTGCTCTATGAGACAGAGGCCTCCACCTTCCCACCTCTTTATCCAAATCCAACTCTAGCTCCTCTCCACAGTCCTCCCATTCACAGTCATTAATCCAGTCAATACACTAGGGTAGGGCACCAGCTCTGGAGGCCATCTGAAGCAGTTTATTCTCCTGTGGTCAAAGTCCTTTAGGGTCTCAGGTAGGGTTGTCCCATTCTACAATGCTGCTTCCAAACCATTACATTGTATCCCCTCTTGCTCACTTCATGATATCATTCTCACCCTCACTCCCATGTAGCATAAAGTTTTCACTCTATACTTGGGCATTTCCATCAGCTTATACGCGTGCTGTCACTTCTCCCATATAACCTCTTGAGCCTCCTTCCTTCTTCAACTGTCCCATTTGGCTGCTGTCTGATGAAATTTACCCAAGGAATTGTCTATGCTCCTTATTTCCAATGTCCCACCCATTCAAAAACGACCACCATACAAACTTCCCTCATCAAGGTCACTAATGACTCACTAACCGCAATGGTCAACTCTTACTCTTATCCCACTTGACCTTCCAGCAGCAGTCAACAATTGAATTCCTCCCTCCTTCTTGACTTCAATGATGCCTTACTCTTGATAATTCTCTCACCTCACTGCTCACATTTCTCAGTCTTTTTGGCAGGCTCCTTCTCTTCTCCCCAGTCTCTTACTGTCCTTGGTTCACTTCTCTAGCTACACTCACTCCATGTTCATCTCATCTAGTCCCCTGGCTTTCAATGTCATCTCTATGCCATATTATGCCACTACATTTCTCATAATCATCCCAATGGCTTCCGTTTTTAAGCAGAGGACAAGTTAATGTTCTTTCAGTGATACTACATGATTTGACAGGCCAACGCATTTTCTCTCTGACCTCGTGTGTCACTAACTCCTCCTTGTTCCCTCTTCTCCAGGTGCACTGGCTTTCTTCCTGTTCCTGGAACATGACAAACATGTTCTGCCCTTAGGTTATTTTTATTGTCGGTTCCTTTGTACTAAAACACTCTTCTTTCAGACATTTAGTAATGCCCTCCCTGACCATCCTATGTAAAATTATAACCCACTCTCCCCAGCACTCTTAATCCTACTTACCTTACTCCACTTGTTATTTTTCCCCAAACCACATATTACCTCTAAAGTGCTATAAGTATTCCTATTAAATGTATTTTTTATGGTCAGCCTCCTCCCCTGGAAAGTGTTCCCCACAAGGGCAGGAATTTTTATTTTCTCCTTTCTTTAGCATCTGAGACAGTGCCTAGTGCATGGTAACAAGTGTTGATTGAATAAATGAATAAGCCTGTCTCTTTCCTCTCCTTTCCTTCACTCCTTCCCTCCTTTGAAGAAGAGGTGTTCATCCTCCACTAGTAGACCAGTTCTGCACACTGAACTCTGACCATACCCAACTGCCTCCTTAATGACTTCCTCCCTTCCCTCTTCCCTTCAATTGGCTTCTTCCTTGTAGCCTATAAACATGTCTCATTCATATTTTAAACACAAAAATCCAAGTTTTCCAAATATTTGCTTCCCTCTAGCTGTTGCACTCTGTCCTCCTTCACTGTAAACTTCTTGAGAAGTTGTCTATGTTTTCTGACTTCACATCCTCACCTCATTCACTCCTCACAGAAGACACTTTCTAGACCTCATCATTCTCAAATGGTGCCCACCAGCATTTGCTAGTTCCTGCCTTGAAACTCTTTATCTTGTTCTCTGAGGCCTTGGTCCAGACCCTAACGACCCAGAGAAGAATCAGACGTGGCTCCTTCATTAAGCTGCATCCCCACTTTTGGTCTGGGAGACAGTGACAACTCTCCCTGCTTTCCAGCCAGACTTCAAGCTATCCTTGCTCATATCCTCCCTTCTCTCACTGTCCCTTTCCTGCACTCTTCAACCCTCTGTGAACTGGCCCTGCTCCAATGCTCCACTGCGACAGCTTGTGTCAAGCTTACCAATGGCTTCCCTGTTGATAAACCCAATGGACTTCATTCAATCCTTGTCTTACTAGAACATTGTTGAACTTGCCATCCTTTTTTTATTTTTAATTTTTATTTATTTATGATAGTCACAGAGAGAGAGAGAGAGACAGAGACACAGGCAGAGGGAGAAGCAGGCTCCATGCACTGGGAACCCGATGTGGGATTCGATCCCGGGTCTCCGGGATCGCGCCCTGGACCAAAGGCAGGCACCAAACCACTGCGCCACCCAGGGATCCCTGAACTTGCCATCCTAATAGAAATTCTCCTCTCTTCTATTGGCTACTGTGACAGTTCTCTCAGGGCTCAAGCTTACGCCATCCTCTTTCTCCCTGGTTGGTTGCATCTAGTCTCATGGCTTTGAATAGCAGCCATGTGGTGGGACTCTCAGTCTCCATTCCCAGCCATGCCTCTCCTCCCTTGCAGCCTTGCAGCAAGAATACTTGCTCAGTGGTTCAATTCTCCAAGGTGTAGAGCCTATTTTGTCCACTCCATTATCACCTTCTTGAAATAGGAGCCTTGCTCTGCCATGCGTATCTGGGGCTGGGCTCTTGCTTCCTGGTCAGACACTTCCTAGGTACTGTTCAAGATCTCAGGGATACCAGGTGTGCCTGCACTACTATTTGTCAGTAATTTATCATTAATGGTGAAAATGGCACATAAGTTTTGTTCATTCAGCTAGTTTCTACTAGAGGATCTGAAATTCAAACCTAGTCCCACCTGTAGTGGGGCACAGGGACCTAATCAGCACCCTGTGCTACCTCTACCTCTACTATCTATCTATCTGCTCTGAAGCCTGGTTTTCTGCTGTTTGTCCCTCTATCCATTTTAGCTCCCAGCTTAGCGCTATAGATAGTGCTTCCTCCAGCTTGCCTCCCCCAGTGTCCCAAGCATCTTAGTCTTGCCGTAAGCCCAGATACTTAACTAGCTAAGAATCTCGCACAACTTGTTGAGACTGGTATTTTCCTCTTGGTCTAATAGGAAAAACACGTTGTGCATGTGTTACAGTTTGGGCCAATTTAGACAAGAACACACAGACTTTAGGACCAGAAGCTCTGGTTTTACCCCTAAACCACATGTATAGCAGGACACATGGTTTGGTATTGATTATTAAATGTGATCATTCACAGCTGACAAAGGGGTTGCTCATGGCTGTTCTGATCAATGGATAGCTTGGTTTAGTTATGAAAATACAGCTGAGGGGATCTCTGGGTGGCTCAGTAGTTTGGTGCCTGCCTTTGGCCTGGGGCGTGATCCTGGGGTCCCGAGATCGAGTTCCGCATCGAGCTCCCTGCATAGGGCCTGCTTCTCCCTCTGCTTGTGTCTCTGCCCCTCTCTCTCTCTATCATGAATAAATAAATAAATCTTTTTTAAAAAAGAAAAGAAAATGCAGCTGATATATTGTTTTTTTTGTTTATATCCAGTTTGAATATCAAGTTGTAGAGAGATATATTTGAAGCAATCAGCACAGGATAGAGAAGTGGGGATACACACACACACACACACACACACACACACACATCTAGACAATAAATATGAAGGTTCTTGGAACATTAGAAAGTGAAACACAAAGTGCAAGGGACTATTCTCATTACTGGGACTAAAAGCTCTCCCCCCACCTGCCCCCTTCCTTCTGCCTTCCTTATTACTATTTCGCTACCCTGGTCACCTGGGGGAAGACACTGCATCATCTCTAGCAATCCCATTTCCCTTGCCTCCTCCCCCAATCCAAGTAGCCATCAATTGTGTCAGTTAAGCCACCACTCCCCATGTTGCTCTCTCCCTTCTAATCATCCTAGTGACTCTGCTCTCATTCAGATCTATACAATTCCATTTCTGGGAGAAAAAGGGCTCCAGCCTGTTCTTCCTGTAAACACTTTTGCCTGACCTATTAGAGGGTCGCCTTGAAGAACAGTTCTGACATGCAGTGTCCCTGTTTGAAAATTTTCTGTAACTTCATCTTTGCTTACAAGAGAAAGTGCAGGTTCTTGGCTCAATATTCAAGGCCCAACACTAGCCTGTCTAGCCTGCCACTTCAGCTTTATCTCTGACAATGCCTCTTCATGCAAATTCTCCCAGCAAACTCCTCCTTGTTTTCTATCAAACACCACACATTTCTGATTTCAATATCTTGACTGGCTCTATGCTTGGAATGTCCATCTCTGCACCTCTGCCAGTAAGGCCCATCTGTTGCTGCAAGTCTCAAGTCCATGTAAATAAAGCACAGGCTCCTCCTCCTAATTGCAGTTTCCAGAACTGCCCAACCAGAGGGATATCTGGTCTTCCTGGGGACTCCAGGGCATCCTGACTTTTTACCTTGTGCTAGTAATTTCCGAGAGAAGTCCCTTTTCTTCTCTTGAGCCACATATGTGAGAGCCAAGACTACGTGCAAGGCCTTGCTTTCTATCTGTCCATTGCCAAGTCTGTGGCCTGGCATAGACAAGCACGCAGGAAGTACTTGGAGAGCTGCAACACAGTAATCATGCCCTGCCTTTTACAAGGCTCATGAGTTTCCACAGGTCCTTGCAGCTATCCTTTTGGATGAGGTGGGTAAGGAAGATGGTAAAGTGTGATTAATCTCCACCGTTAAGAGAAAGGTGTCCCAGATGGGTCCTCTGATTAGGGCACTGTAACTGCCTGCCTCTTTTGGCTGCCTGGGACTCAGTCACTTATTCAGCAAATATAACTAATGCTGGCCATTAAGCACTGTGCTCTACCCAGGGGAGTTCCATCTCTTGGAACTCCAGTGTCAGTGGAGGAAGGAACATCCATATAAGACATTTCAAGCCTAAGGCCGCTCTCCGCAGCGCTCTGGTGCTGGACAGGAAGGCAGGCAGATGGTGCACAGCTTTCTTCTTGTAGTATGCTTGGGAATGCTCTGCATGTGCTTCATTCCTGCTTTGCAGCATATTGCCCTAGGGCAAGAGTGGTTATATCATTTGCAGGGCTGAGGGAAAAAATAAAAATGCAGAGGCATGTGCTCAACAATTATTAAGAATTTCAAGAGGAGGACTGCAAAGCATCAAGCAAAGTGGGACCCTTCTGCACAGGTCACAAGCCCATGAAGTTTGCCCTGCCACATGGCTAGGAAGTATGCACACAAGAGGTCTGAATGTGTCCTGCAGTCTTTTCTTTTCTCTCGCACAGAGGCTGAAGGAGCCTAGATCCCAGTAAACTCGGTGGCAAAAGAACACACACAGCTGCACACAGGCCAGAAACAAATATTTGTGTAGTGCCTCCTGTGTCCCCAGAACTCCTATAAGTTTCATAGATATGGTTGAAAACCAGACACACATGTTTTTTGGTTTGATTTAGCTTGGTTTCTGTCACTGAGCTTGCTCCAGTTGGGAAAACCCACTATAAACAAGCTCACAAAGAAATGCCCAGGAACATCATCAGTTAGTGGGCAGTTTTGTGGAGATGATGAAGCAGAGTGATGGGGTAGGGGTAGGGCAGTGGAGAGGGAGTATTAGGTTAGCTTGATATGGCAAAGGCAAAGGCTCTCCAAGGAGACTACTGCTAGCTACGATGCACACGGCCCCTTCTAGAGCAACAGGTGAGGATGCTGCTGATGTTCAGCATCAACTTGGCAGGCAAATTTCTGCAATCTTTTTCCCTCTCAAGCAAATCCTGAGGGTCTCAGTGACAACGAGGATGCTTGAGACTCTTCACTATCACCACTGTTTGAGGGCAGTGACCGCCACCCTCATCCCCACCCCCAGTGTCTACTCACTTCCACTTCTGGCATGACTGAGAGCCAAGTCTCCAGAAAGATTTAGCCAGCCAGTCTTGGAGAGGAGGTTTTTGAGGTCCCTCCACCCTCAGATGGTCCCTCTCACACCCAGGCCCCAGGGCTAAACCTGAGTCAGTCAGTGCCTCCATGTGGCTCCGGGAAAGTGCTCCAGGGATTGCTTAGGCCTGGTCCTTTGTGGTGGGTCCTCTCCCCTACCCTTAACACCTGCGAAACTGGCCTGTGAAGTAGCTGAGACCAGAGCCTGCTGGAGAGACACCCCCACCCAAGTGTCTCTTCTTCCCCTGTGCCAAGGAAGGTACTCAGTTACCCAACTTCCTTCGGATGCCTAGAGATGTACTCTGAAGGACCTGAAGGTCTGGAGGTGGGGTAAGGGAAATCTCAGAGGCCAGGAGATCTGGGGAAGCAACAGGTGATAGGGGAGGGAGTCTAGGGCAGGCAGCCACAGTTCGATCCCGCAGTGCGCGAGCGGACTGGAGGGGGTCTAGGAGGAGGCAGGAACCCCCCGGCCCCTGCATCTCCCCTTTCCAGGCCCAGTGTGTGGCCGTCCTCTCAGCCGCCGCCGCCGGCCTCCGGTTTCCCCCGCCTGGGGCCCGCGCCGCGGCTCGCCTCTTCCTCCCTTCCCCCGTCCCCCGCCCCTGGCTGTCTGGCAGCGCCGCAGTCGTGGCGGCAGGGGGCGGGGGGCCTTGGCGACCGGGCTCCCTCCTCTTCCCCCTCCTCCTGCCTCCCGCCCGCGCGAGCCTATCCACCCCACTCTCCGCAGCGGCAGCAAACACGTCGTCGGAGATTTCCATCGGGGCTCAGGGGGCGGGGCCAGGGTGGGGGGCGCGGGGCGGGGCGAGTGGGAGGAGTGGAAGTTGGAGCCCAACAAAACCCCGCACACCGCGCTCGGTGCGGCCAGACCGTGCGCAGCGACCTCCACGCAAGTGGTCGCGCCGGTCCCCACCACGATGTTAGCCAAAGTTCTCCTGATCCTCCTGGGCACGTCCATAATCCTCCCGTCTAGGTGAGTCTCCAGCCCGGGACCCAGAAGCCCTCCGCGCCCAGCTCCTCCTCCCCTGGAGCTGGACCAGCTCCCCGGACCTCTGGGTCCCTGCGATCCTCGAGCCCCGCGCCCACCTTTTCCAGGCCACTGCGCGGGCCAGCCGGGCCCCGGGGCCCGGCGACGCGCCACCGGCCTCCAACTCGCTCCCTGTAGGATGGGGGCCCCAGACCCCTGAGGGGGCGCCCAGGAAGGAAGGCGGGAAGCCAGTTCCCTGGCCGCCCCGCGCCCCAGACTCCCGCTCTCCAAAACCACGGCGAGGGCCGGGGGACTAGCACGCTTCTCCCTCCTTGGATCTTCCGTTGGAAGAGGCTAGCGGCCCGCGGGGTAACTGGCCGAGGTAGGCTCGTGCTTCTGAGGCCGAGGTGTGGGGGTGTGGGGGGAGGCTTTGGGAAGATGGAACCCGGGAGGGCGCCCGGGCTTGGGGAGCCAAACTGCGCCTAAATGCTGGAGCGTTGGCTTGCGTGTCCTCTCGAATTTCTTTTTCTGAGCGCCTACTAACTACCAGGCACTGCGCCAGATAACTCTGACTTTACTTGCTTCCCTTCCCGCCGCTCCTCTCATTGCCAGTCCCAGGCACGAGCCCCAGTTTACTCCAAGGATTCCCGCCCGTTATCCAGCCCCCTCCTCTCGGCCCAGCCTCCCCTTCCTGCATCCACCGCCGCCCCCCCGACCCCTCACCCCCCACTCCCCACCCCCACCAGCACCAAACACCCTACTGAGTCTCGGACTGACCGAGCCAGACGCCAAGAATGTTATTCTCTGAGGTCTGAGGTTTGGGTCCCGGATTTCCATCCCCACCCCCTTTTCCAAAGGCTAACAGCAGGTTTCCCTGGAGCAGCCAGCTTCCCTCACACTTTCTTCTGGCCCCAGGACTTTGCTCAGAAGGTTGTTCCCTGCACTTCTGACTTTTTAGAGTAGAAAATGACTGCTTCATATTTTTGAGACAGTTTCCATTCCACAAGTCTCTCTGTCTTGGTTCTCTGTTTTGGGCAGAGGGGAGATGGCTTCTCCTCTCACCCCACAATGCTTCAGCTCCTCAGGGGAGGGGCTGTAGGGCTCGCTGCTGGCTCACCGGAGCCCTGGGGTGTGGGGGTTGGCCTCAGCAGGGGCTTGGCAAATATTTCTGAATGCGTGCTAGGAATTTCCAGTCATCCACATCCTTCCAGATATGAATTGGACTGTTTGGGAGAGCTGGCATGGTTACTGGCTAGGGCAAAAGAGGGGTCTCGGAGTGGGGGCAAAAGGAAGAGGGGAGGAACTGGGAAGAACAGCTAGGAACAGGGGCTGTTGACATGGAAACTACTCTTGCTGTCAGGGGAGGGGGCAAGGGAGGAAGGGCCCAGGGAGGAAGGGCTGCAGCAAGTGGTGTTCAGACACTGTCAACATGGCAACCCATGATGTCAGCAAAGAGCTAAAGGTGGCCATGCAGTGTGTTGGCAAGAGACACATCGAACCAGGAAACCTTGCTCTGGTCCAGGCTCAGCCTCAAATGGTGGTGACTTTGGGCTCAGCCCTTTCCCCACATGGGGCTCAGTTTCTTACCCGAAAGGTTAAAAAGAGGGCTGATTTGGGGGGAAAAAAACAAACAAGCCAGTGGGCCCCCTCCTGGAGCTTTGCCAGTCCCCTCTTCCTCTCCTTCCATCCCCCACAGTTAGTTGGAAGAGCATCCTCACTAGTGGGAAGGGGTGCGGAGTTCCAGCTCCATCTTGGACTATTGCATCTAGAGGGATGTGAGTGCATGAAAAGTCCCCATGGAAAGATTCCACTAGCCCAGTACATGAGTGTTTTTCAAGTTTTTATTATTTCTAGCCCTGAAAGGGGGCTTAGTGGCTGGCTGAGGAAAGGTATGCAGTGTCAGCAGCTCCTTAACCTCAAGGATCCCACGATGAGCATGTCTGTTTTGTTTGTATTTTTACTGGTGAAGGCTGACTGGAGAATTACGACAACCTCAGGACCTTCTGATATCATTTTCATCGCAGACATAGTTTGGGAGCAGAGGGGCTTCAGTGATCCCTGGGCTTTTCTTGTGTGCCTCTTGAACATTGGGGCTCTTGTTGTTGGCTTCAGACATTTGGGAGGAGCTGCTGCAGGCTCTTGGGTGGTCTTGGCTGGCAGTGCCCCATCCTGATTATACCGTGCTCGTGGCCACGTCACCCAGGCCTCTTCTCCCTCTCCCTCGGCCCCTCCAAAAGTCAGAGGACTGGGGGGGATGGATGCCTCAGCGAAAGAGGACATTTCTGCATGTGTTATTTGGAAACGGAAACTGCCTTTCTCAAGCCCAGCTCTTCCCTTGCCCACAGTGGGAATTAACCACTTCAGACATGAAAAATGGCATAAATCTGGCACATCTGTATGCCAGTTAGGCAATTCTAAGAGCTTGAGATACTGCAGGAAAATGCATTTAGCTGCACAAGTTGTCAGGCCCCTGTTCTGCACCACAGAAGCCATGCCTGTGGCTCCACCTACTCCCCCCTGCTGCAAGCTTTACCACATGCCCTCCCAGTACACTCTCTTACCCAAAGCAAACCACTCTTCTGCTTTACAATATTATAGACTAACTTTGCCGATGGCTTTCAAAAAAGCTTTTAATTTTGATTTTTTTCAAAAATACATAAAAGTACATACAGTAGAGTGAAACCCCATGTACCCAACACCAGCCCTGTTATTACCAATTCACGGCCACACTTCATCTCTCTATCCCCCACCACTCTCCATTTCAGCTTAAATTATTCTAAAGCAAATCTCAGACATCATATCATTTCATATGCAATTATTTTAGTATGCATTTCTAAATGCCAGGACTCCAAACACATAATAAAATACCACTATTATGCCAAAAAAATTAGAATGAATTTGTCATGGTGAAGACAAAATGGGATTTTTTAAAAATAAAGAATTACCATAAAGGAGGGATAGTATGGAAAGTCCCCAGAGAGCAGAAAGATTTAGAAGAAATTAACAAATATAATCTGTTGCTGGCTCAAAATTTGCTCTATCCAGTGTTCGAATCTCCCGTTGTGTCATAAATTTTTTTTTTGTTTTGTGTTGTGTTTTAGTTTGCCTTTGCAAATCAGGAGCCAAATAAGATCCATACATTTGCAGATTTTTATCAGCATTTATTTTTCAAAACACTTTTTTTTATTGAATTAGAACGTATATACAGAAAAGTGCTCAAATCATTATTATGTAGCTGATGAGTTGTCAGAAAATGACCACACCGGTGTTAGTACCCCACATCAGGCACTAGAACATGACTGGAATCTCAGAAGCCCCCTGATGCCCACTTCCTCACTGCAAAAGTACCAGGACTCTTAACTTCTAACACCTTCGGCGAGCTTCCTACATTGCCAGATGGCTTTTTTTAATTTTCATTTTATTTAATTTAATTCTTATTTTTTGGCTGTGGCACTCATGCTGAGATCTAGTCTACCATCTCTCCTAGAAGACAGTTTCCAAGTAATGGACTCTTGCCTTTCCTCAGTGCTCAGAGTTTCCCCTCACTCCCCAGTTTCCCACTGCCCCCAATTTGAAAGCAGTGAATATCACAAAAGCAAAGAAATGCAGAATATTCCCACGGTGTCCTGGTGTCCTGGCCCTCCGTGGGAGAGGCTGTTCTGGCTTTCCCGAGCATTCCTCAGTGATCCTGGCCCCCTGCCCACCCATTTGCTCCCCAGTGGTGCTGGTCAGGCCGACTGGAGACCAGGGTTGGTAATGGCAGCTGATTGGCCAAAGCTCCTACAGCAATATCTCCTTCATCTTACATTGAGAAGTTCTTTTAAAATCTTTTTTTTTTAAATCTTTATTTATTAAAAAAAATAAAATAAAATAAATCTTTATTTATTTATGATAGTCACACAGAGAGAGAGAGAGAGAGAGGCAGAGACACAGGCAGAGGGAGAAGCAGGCTCCATGCACCGGGAGCCCGACGTGGGATTCAATCCCAGGTCTCCAGGATCGCGCCCTGGGCCAAAGGCAGGCGCCAAACCGCTGCGCCACCCAGGGATCCCAAGTTCTTTTAAAATCTTTAGCTTGGTTTTGTTACTGGGATTTTTTTTAAATAAAGAATTACCATAAAGGAGGGATACTAGGAAAGTCCCCAGAGAGCAGAAAGATTTAGAAGAAATTAACAAATATAATCTGTTGCTGGCTCAAAATTTGCTCTTACCAGTCACTCTTTATGCCTTGGGATACAGATTTATGTGGGTTTGCTTCTGTCCCAAAAGGCCTCAGCCAGGGCCCCTACAGAGTGGAGAACAGAGCTTCATTTTATGTTTGTTTTTATGTTCTAGGAGCGAAGGACCTCATGTTGAATCAGAAAGTGCACCCTCTGCCCGTGATGATGTGTATGGGCCTCAGCCCCAGGCTCCTGAAGAGAAGCTCCTCTCTGAAGAAACAAAGTCCACCATGAGGCTTGGCAATCTGCCAGCAGCCACTCACATCCTGAACAGTATCCTGAATAATTATGACCACAAACTGCGCCCTGGCATAGGTGGTGAGTAGCAGAACCTAACTCTTCCCCCTCGTGGAGTGGGAGGGTGAGGTCAAGGGGTGGAGAATGAGTGTGGGCTATAGGTGAGGGCAGGAACATCTGTTGCTGATATCAACTCTAGTCTCAGCACTGCTCTTGACCTTGATCTAGACTTTTTTTTTCCTTTTCTCACCCTCAGTTTTTCCAACTCTATGATAAGGTGAGTAGACTAGATCAGTGACCTTCAAGCTATGGCCAGCTCTTAACAGTCAATGAATTGGATCTTAAGATGAAAGAACAAAGAAAGAAATAGGATTGGATGTTGAAACCATGTCCCTAGTCATCACCCATATCCCTGTTCTCCCCTCTGACCATGCTGCCCCCTGTCCCATGCCCCTGTTTGACACTTACCTGTGCCACTTCTGCTTCCTTTACAGAAAGGCCCACTGTGGTCACTGTCGAGCTCTCTGTCAATACCCTTGGCCCTATCTCTATCATGGACATGGTGAGTACTGATCTTTTTGTAATAAGAGTGTCTCATAGCCCAGGGTGCTGACCCATGGGGCCTTTAACATACTTGTTTTTTTTGTTTTTGTTTTTTTTTTGGTTCTGTGTCTCCATAAGAGTTTTTGGTTTTGGTTTTGGTTTTGGAGCAGGAGTATTGAAACCAACACTGACTCTGAAAGGTGGGAAAAGGTAAATCCCTTGCTGCCTGAAGAGGACATTCAGAATCCTGACCATATCTTCTAGTCTTCCATTCAAGATAAAAATAATAAAGTAACTTTGAACACCACAACAAAACGGCTCTTTTTTTTCTGACAATGTTTTCTATAGACTTAAGTCTAGAGTTACTAACTATTGCTGTAAGACTGCTTTTCTCCTGTTGGCTCTATTGGTTCCCTCTTTCCTTTTCTATTGTCATCATTCTAGTGTCAAGACTGTCCTCAGGGAGCTTCTATTATCTCTCCTTGAAATATGCAAAAGTCAAAGTCGCTGCCTATGCTAGTCTACGTACTGACCTGGCCTCGTGTGTGATGTGCCTCCTGCAGTTCTAACCTGGCCTACAGCCTGAAGTTCAACACTATACTCTACTGGCCAAGGCCCTCCATGGCTGGAGCCAATTGAGGCTCTGGTTTTATTTTCCTCCCCACTCCTTTAGAGACCGCGTGTGCTCTAGTCACACTAGAGTATGGGTGTTACCAAATCACCTTGTACCTTTGGGTCTTTGTTCAAGCTATTTCCTGCTTGGAATGCCACTGCTGTAATTTTCTACTTGCCACAAGCCTTATCCTTCCCAGCCCCTCTCAAATGGCATCTCTTCCACGGCATCTTCCTTGACCTCCACAGCTATAAATTGCTCCCTTCATACTCACACCATTCTCCTCTCTTTAGGATTCATATTTTTCTAGCTTATATCAGAGTTATTTACCTGATCTTCTATACCTCATTGTACTGTAATTAGCTGTTGTTTGTCTGCCTTGCTCTCACCATCATGGTTTCCTTGGTATCAAAGACTCAGTGTATGCTAACTGCGGAAATGAATTATGAAAGATGTCCTATAGAAGTGACTTGTTTTTCCCTGATACCTAACAAGCCCAAGGGATACGGTCTAATAACTTAGCAGTCGCTGAACCTGGCATGCAACACAGAACTGGTCCAAAGAGGAGCCAACAATTTGATTTTCTTTGGCCAATAAAGTGCTGCTTTAGCCTAGGCCAAGTGCTGTTAGGAGATGCCAAAGACTCATGTGGTATTAAGTTTCCCCCAAGAAGCCTGGTCTTTTACATAATACCAAATAGTGCTTTACAACTGTGGGAGTTCTCAGTTCTTGTACAGTCTACTTTTCCCTTGTGACACTGGAGTTTTGTACTTGGTAAAGAGGGAGTGTGTGTGTCTTTCTCACACAGCCAATGAACAGAGCATACTTGTCTCCTTGGATCCTCACGACAGCCTGTATGGCTGGCAAGGCTGCCATTAGGATCTTCATTTTACATTTGAAGCAACTGGGTATCTCAGCAAGCATTCTGTTACAGGAGGGGTGTGGTTGTTTGAATAGAGTTCCAACACCCCTCAGTTAATCAGATGTTGTGTAGAGCATAGGAGTAGTCCTTAGAGAGAGAAACCTGAGCCCATAGCATGGAGATTTAAATCAAATGTTTCTACCTGTTTCCTGGTTAAATTTTTGAAACACCTAGCCTGAGCTTAGAAGTCAATGACCAGTCTGGGAATGACTGCCCATCATAACATCAACAGTTGCTAAGGCTTCTTCTTGCTGTGATAATTGTTGTGAGCAACCCTAATTAAGCCAATTCCTTGACACTGAATTTCTAGATTTTCAGGTGAGCTAAAAAAGATGTACAGCCCAAGCTCCCTTGTCAAACTGAGGAAAAATTGAACTCTTAGTTATCAGTTGCTGTGTAATGAACTTACAATTGGTATCTTATTAAATAGAAATTAAATGCTCATTTGAAACACTATAACATACAGCAGGAAAACAGCCTGTATTGGGGAGGGAAGACTTCCCCTAGCTACCAAGCAGTTCACATGGCCTCGGAATGAAGGAGGCTCCATAAGCCAAGTTGGAACTGCCAGCTACTTGGGACTGTAGAAACACTCTGAAGGCCACCTATGAAGGCTGGCAGGGCTGGATGGGGCAGAGCTGAGGGCTCCCATGTGGATGATAGCTTGGCTTTTTTCTGTCTGCTTCTCTGGATTACTCCAGGGAACCTTCTCAGTCTGGAAGGCCAGCTCTTGGCAGTTTGGCAATGGCTCTCATCACCTTTTGGCCTGGGCCACAAAGCCAAGCTGGGATTGTTTAGACCTTTCCCCTGGGGGCTCTACTGGGTGGTGTTCATTGTTGGATGGAGGATAACTCAGGAGAAAGACCTAGGAATTCTACAGGGGAAAATTGGACCTAGACATCCAAAGGGATTGTTGGTGCAAGTGAAATAAGTACTAGAGAGGGAAATCAGTGAAGGCCGTCCCAGGGCAAGGTCATAGTAATGGTGTTCTAAGCACCAGAGCCAATATGCTGCCATTAGCTATCTGTGTGACTTTGCACAGGCCCTTTTCTCTCTGAGCTTCAAAAGTAAAGGAGGTTGGGCTAGCCCTAAGGTTCCCCCTAGGCCTAGTTCTGGCACTTGCTTTTCACACTGCTTGCAGTTCTACTGCAGTCTGTTTTTTACCCTTCAATATCAGGAGTGCGAATCTCTAGCTTCTCATGCTTCTTCCTGTTAAACATCCTTCTCATGTTTAACAGTTTATGGGATAGGCAATATCACCTGGAGATCAAATAGTTATGGGTATAGCTATGCAGATGCACAAGCACATTCAGAGGTTAGGTGCCCTTGTTTAAAAGGAAAAACAGAGATACCTGGGTGGCTCAGTGGTTGCGTGTCTGCCTTCAGCTCAGGGCATGATCTTGGAGCCCGGGGATTGAGTCCAGCATCAGGCTCCCCCTCAGGGAGCCTGCTCCTCCCTCTGCCTATGTCCCTGCCTTTCTCTCTGTATCTCTCATGAATAAAAAAATAAAATATTTTTAAGAAATAAAAGGAAAAACAAAACAAAACAATTATTCAAAAAACATGAGACTAAACACACACTTCTCTTATGATTCAAAGCACTTCATTTTTAAGTATAACTCTGGAGAATGAAGGATTGAGGTTAATTAACATTTGTGCTCCCCTAATAAAAGCTGAAAGGGGAAACTCCAGCATATACAGCCAAAGGGGTGTGTGTTTATAAATGTTCAAGATGATTTTGAGTTGAGATCTTTGGTTTGTATGGAAATGTGGGGGCTGAGAGGGTGTTAACCTGGCTGGAGTAATCCCATAACCCTACAAGGCAGTGGTGATGTGATGAGACCAGTCTGTGCAATTAAACCACCATTGCCTGTCTGTTTCAAGATGAAATGTGTCTTCCCTGACTGTTGTTTATCTGGGAATGTTCCTTTCTTTTGAGAATGTCTGGAAATAGATAACTCCTACAGTATAATTCATGCTCTTTTCCTCTGTGCAAACCTAAGTAGGTTCCTATCTACTTGATAGACTCTTCACAGGATGGCATGAGAATATTCTTTGCCTGTATAGCTCTAGGTGTGTGCTTTTCTATCAATCCCACCAGGAATACACCATTGACATCACTTTCTGCCAGACCTGGTATGATGAACGCCTCCGTTACAATGGCAGCTTTGAGAGCTTTGTTCTGAATGGAAACATGGTGAGCCAGCTTTGGATCCCAGACACAGTCTTTAGGAATTCTAAGAGGACTCAAGAGCATGTGATCACCATGCCGAACCAGATGGTTCGCATCCACAAGGATGGCAAGGTGTTGTACACAATTAGGTATGTCAAGCCTCTGGAATATTACCTCTTGGGACTCTTTTCACCAAAGAACCATGGACATAGGTTTCATCCTGAATGATACTTCTAAGGGCCTTTCCAGCTTTACTAGACCATGAGTTCTACCCCCTTCATGTATAAACACAGACACTGGCCTCAAAATAGAAAGATTACTTAAGTCCAAACACCAAGTTCATGGCAGAGCTGGGACTCGTACCCAGTTAATTGCCTCCCAGTCCATAGGTCCCCACACTAGAGTATGACTGCATTGCCTGGACAATTCCATCCCAAGTGGGCACTGGATGTAGAAACACGTCCACGGTGGTGGAATTGTCCAGGCGGAGCAGCAATACAGCGGTTGGAAAGACACCTAAGAGCAGGCTGGACATTTGAATGCCTGGTGGGAGAAGGTTGTATATCAGTGGTATGAGGTGGGAAGGTGGTACAGAGTGGGAGAATGTTGGGAAGTCCTGGAAGCTGGGATGGGCAAACAACAAAAGCCCATCTAAATTGGTCCACACATTTCTCTGATGATGGAAGCCAAAGTAGCCAGATACTTTCAAGCTGTTCTTCCACTCTTTTTGTCTCTCCTTTGAGCTCTTTGTTTTAAATCCTACTATTGCCACTCATCGGTGGTGGTTCCCAGGCCCAAAATGGGTGGATACCTAAGTGCTCAGGGCCAGCCTAATGAGGCTCCTTTCTCCCTTCCAGGATGACCATTGATGCTGGATGTTTACTCTACATGCTCAAATTTCCAATGGATTCTCACTCTTGCCCTCTGTCTTTCTCTAGCTGTGAGTACCTTTTTAGGTCTCTGGGGCCCCAGAATCATACTGAGCCCCTTCTTTTTCCTCATCCTTGCCCTTTACATTTTTCTGCCTCTGCTTTTCTCCTAAAATGGTACCAGATTTGCCCAGAGCCTCCTCATCTCCTTTCCTGCTGACAATACTGTGTTGCTTCACTGGGCCTCGTGTTGGGCTCTTCCCTCTTCTTTTCACCCCATCTCAAGTCAGTCACACACCTCTGAAGTATAATTCAAGTATGTCTGCTCCTTTCCATTGCCACTGTCAGTACGTTGGTTTAGGTCTTTGCCATCTCCCACTTGGGCTTTCACAACACCTTCACTTTAAAACTGAACATGTCCAGAACTAAATACATTGCTTTCCCCCCGTCTCTACCCCCCAAAACAAATGTGTTGCTTTTGTGTTCACATTTGTCTCATTGAAAGGCACCATCACCCTCTCAGTTTCCCAAGCCAAGAACTTTGATGCTTCTTTCTCCATCACCTCCTACATCTAATCAATTGACACATATTATTGATTTTCCCTCCTGAGTGTCTGTTGATCCTATCTATTTCTCTGCATTCTCATTGCCACAGCTTTGATTCCTACCTTCATTCATTTTATTGTGCGCAGATTCCTGCACTGGCCTCCCAAAACTGGTCTCCCTGTCAACAAACCATCGTCATATAATGACAAGGGTGACCTAGCTGAAGCATCATCTAGACCAGGTCATGTTTTAGTTTTGAATCCTCCCTCAACTGTCATGGATCAATTTCAAATTCTTTAGAATGACCCTCAAAGTATTTCATTAACTGGCCCCTATCACTCATTCCTGTATGCTTCATCCAGCGTCTGTGAGCTAGCCATCCTGAACTTTCGGCATTTCCATAATCCATCAGGCATTTTCACCTTTCTGTGCATAGAAAACCCTCCTCACCTTTGCAGCCTCACCCATACAGAGAATATTTACTTAGCTTTTAAGATTTATTGGAAATGTCACCTGCTCTATGAAATCTTTGTTGGGTGTATCCCCAAGTGGTCTTTCATCCTTCCTGTTTTTCTACTACTGTCCCATGGGTGGAAGTTTCCCAGCAATTTCAACAATTACAAATGTATACTTACTATCTTACTCAATAAAATGTGAATGCTTGAGGGCAAGGTGTCTGCCTTGCTCATCTTTGTGTTTCCAGCACAGAGCCTGGTACTAAGGAGTGCTCAGTAAATGCACATATTGAATGGACTTCAACAACAAGGTAAGAGAAGCAAGGTCCTACAGCTGGTGAGGCTAGAGTCAGGACTCCAAGGCATTGCTTAGACTCCATGTTGGTAGAGACAGCTGGGCTTCCCAGTCTCACACGACCCTCCTTCCCATGTTGCTTTACAGTTTCCTATCCTGAGAGTGAAATGATCTACAAATGGGAAAATTTCAAGCTTGAGATCGATGAGAGGAATACCTGGAAGCTCTTTCAGTTTGATTTTACAGGAGTGACCAACACTACTGAAACTATCTCAACCCCAGCTGGTACGTACACTTTTGAAACCAGGGCCTTTTGAAACCAGGGCGAGGCAGAGGCCCAGGAGGGTGGTGAGGATGACTGGAGGTGGCCACATATAAATGTATGTAATCATCCCATGGAAATATTGTAGAACATGACTCCTGTCTTGGAAATGCTAAGCACTTACAACTGTTTGCAGAGGAAACTGAGACTTTGTAACTACATCTCAGTCTCATCTGCAAAGAAGTAAGTGCTTTGCCAAGTCCCTCAGAGGACAGGTAAGTAGCTAAAGTTTTATTGCTATCAGGATTTGCACCTAGCTCTATCATGCCGACCCTTCAGTTTCTAGTTATTTGCTACAACCGGCTTATTTGGATGACTGGGGAATTGAGCTCATGTGAGTTCTCCATACCCAGAACCAATCCAAGCTGGTTGAGTGGGAAACAAAGTTGGCCCTAATGGGAAGTGGAGGCTAGAGTTATAATGTCGACTGGGTGAGGGCTGGGATGGTATGGGGGAAGTTTCAGCTGTTACCACTGCTACTGCGTCAACATTTATTTTAAAGAAGCAGCTCTGAGAAGGACAGACTCCCGCCAAAGGCTTCATGGTGGATTCAACGTGGACATGGTGACCATTGGTTTCCTGACTTTGTCCCTGACAAGGACTAAGGGAGGGGGGGGGCTGGATCTTTTCCACATCAGCTTCCAATCAGATATGAGTGTCTTTGCTTGTGTTCCTAGGTGATCTCAATGAGAAGCTAAGGGATCTCCCCAGGGTTGCTCCTGGAGCATCCCGGGAAACCCTCTTCACACTGACCAAGTCAGGGCAGTGGAGGCACTGCTCTCATCGTTTCAAGAATGCAGATGGAACCAGTCACCAAACCAGCCATTTACCATAGGAGTCTTGCTTTGCTTCTGTGTGGCTAGGCAGACAATCTGCTTTTGCTTTACTTACTGAGTTGGTCACTGCGTGAGGAATAGCTCATGCTCATCCAGCTAGAGCTTTGCTTACACAGTACTAGGCCGGGGCAGGGGTGGGCTGTTTTGCAAATGCTTTTCTTTTTCTCGGGCTCTCTGGGTAAGCAGTTGTGCCACCTTTGACTCGGGATCCTTGCTCTTCTGCCAGCTAACCATGGGCCTGCCTCTTGCCTTTCTGCACCTCAGTTTTCCCAGACAGGTGGGGACCCATCATCAAAAGCGGCAGAAGAGACAAGGCCCAGGGGCTTTCAAGTCACTAGTGGTTCCGTTTAGTAGATGATTATGCATTGTTTCAAAATGGTGCCCTAGTGACTACAAAGCCCCAGAGCCAGCATCATCAGCAAAGTAATGGCAATAGGTAAGCACGGGCCCTCCTTGGGAAAGAGGAGGGCTCTTGGGGGAAAAGAAGGGCTTCTTTTGCTTTTACTAGAGGCTATTTGTTCTTGAATTATTCTTTCTCTAGCATCATAGTTCTTTTTGAGGCTGGGCTCAAACTCTTCCTAACAGCCTCTGGGCAGTTCTTTGTATCTGAAGCAGATTTATGTACTTGGTTCCTAAGGGTTCAGAATGTGGTGGTAGCTTGCTACTTTGGTCACCTAGGGCCACAAACCAGAGAATCTCTGGTTCAGAAGGCTTTCACAGAGTCCAGCCTTGCCCCCAGTGAGTGAGTTAAGTTTCACTGGTGGCTGTTGAGACTCTGATGGATCTTACCCATGATCAAGACTTCCTTTCTCACAAGGGAGCTTTTTCCTTCTCTGAAAAACTCTGTCCATCAGAAAACTTCCCGTTCATCTGAAATTGGAATTTCTGCAACTCTTACCCATTGGAACTCTTTTTCCCTAGAACTACTGAACTTATGGTAAACCCAGTCACTCTTCCATGGGGTCAAGATTAAAGGACCAGTATTTTGGTCCCAGCCCAGAGTCACAATCTTTTATAGACTCTACAGTCTAGTTCCTTTTCCTTCCTTTTCTTCATGGCTTTGGGCTCACTCATTCTGCTAGTCCAGTCCTCTGGACTAGACTATTAAATTATTGTTCCTCTGACAGTGCAGTGTCCAACTCTGGTCTGGCCAAATGACAGAAAAGCAGAAGAATCTTTAGTTTTTGGTGGGGGGTGTTTGGCTTTGGCTTTGGCTTTAGCTCCTTAGCCCCAGATATGTATTTTCCCTTGCCCATCCTCCTTTATTCCTCGGGAATAAGAAATCATGTGTTAGTATCCTTCCCTCAACTTTCAGAGACAAACTTCCATATCTTGAGAAGTGAAGAAGGTTGTTCTTTGGCTGGAATAAATAAAATAAACATAGGAAAACCTGATAGGATAATAAATCTCAAAACAATAATATATGTCTCACAAGGAGTGGTTGTAGCTAAATAGGGGTGTCTTAAATTGCAGTCAAGACCCTGGGGCAAGAGAACAAGAACCCGATAAATATGTTCTGGCCAGTGGGCAAGTGTGAGTGGTTCCTGCTGCAACCCTGGGGGAAGAGTTCTATCCCTAAAGCTACTACTCTGAATACAGATATTCAACTGACCCCAAGCCACATCCTTGCCTTTTTCCAGAAGATTCTGAGAACTCTAGCCCTTTAAGCGTCAGTGCTGCCAAGGTGAGTAGGAAAGGCTGCTCTCCTCGTTTTGCTCCAACAGAGAGCCTGGCTACACAGGTGATCTACTTTCCAAAACAATAGGACACGTGGACATGTTAGTGTTCTGGTCTGTTTTACAAAGCTATTGCCAGACAGTAGTAGCAAGAGTCACTGAGCATCTGCTAGGTTCCAGCCCATGCTGGGCTAGGATGGGCAAGAGCCAAGCCACAGGGCTTATGTGAGAGATTTAAACCCTGACGGGGTTTAAAAGCCTACCTAACTCAAAGCCAAGAAATTTTACAGCATCACTTATGTAGAAGTTTGGAACTTAGCTTCACTAAGGAGCCAGAATTTGAGCTATCACAAACCCTATGTGATATTGAAAATGAAATGGAAAGTCTTGGGCTCAGGAAAGCCCCCAGAATCTCTAGAGTCATCATGGGCAGAGTGTTTGGGATGAGTGTGTCAGAGTATAAGGCAGCACGAATGGTATAATAGAAGATGCCAACTAGAGATGTAAGTTGTCATTAGGTACTATAAGAGCCATCACAGTGTAGGGGAAGAGCCAACATTAAGGACATGATGCCCCAATTTTCACTTTAAGCTAATTCTTCTATTTTCCTGAAACACTCAGCTTGAATTAAGGTAATAGACTAAGAACAAGGAGTCTATAGTTTGGATAATGATGCAAATATGCAGGCTAAGTCAGGGAATTTGAGAATACATGGCATTAGCTTACAGGGAGGTGTGTATGTGCAGGTGTGTGTAAGATGTCGGTCGGAGCCAAGTCATGGTGGGCCTTTAGCGTCAGGTTAGACTGTCCATTTGATTCTACAGCTGTTGTGGAATAGGGAACCATCAGAGGTTTGGGAAGGGCAAGTGATTTCTTTTGGCCTCTGATACAACAGTGCTAACTAAGGCATTTTACCAGCATATGAATGAATAGGAAGGAGGTCAAATGGATCCTGTGCTTCCCCCACCCACCCTCGGCTTATTCTCTGACAGTATCCATTGTAAAGGCCAGTGGTACATGTGTCAGTCCATGATTCTGCAGACTAGATAGGGTACCTTGATGGATATGAAGGTCTGGACATTAGCCATGTGGCCCTGACAGATAGTAGGATGAGTTTTTCACTTTTCTAAAAAATATATTTATTTTTTAATAGAGTTCAATTGGCCAACATATAGCATAACAGCCAGTGCTCACCTGCCAAGTGCCCCCCTCAGTGCCCGTCACCCAGTCACCCCAAACCCCCACCGACCTCCCTTTCCACTACCCCTTGTTCATTTCCCAGAGTTAGGTGTCTCTCATGTTTTCTCACCCTCACTGATATTTTCACTCATTTTCTCTCCTTTTCCTTTATTCTCTTTCACTATTTTTTATATTCCCCAAATGAATGAGACCATATAAGGTTTGTCCTTCTCTGATTGACTTATTTCACTCAGCATAATACCCTCCAGTTCCATCCACATCAAAGCAAAGGATGGGTATTTGTCCTTTCTAATGGCTAGTAATATTCCATTACATAAACAGACCACAGCTTCTTTATCCATTCACCTTTCGATGGACACCAAGGCTCCTTCCACAGTTTGGCTATTGTGGACATTGCTGCTGTAAACATTGGGGTGCAGGTGTCCGGGCGTTTCACTGCATCTGTATCTTTGGGGTAAATCCCCAACAGTGCAATTGCTGGGTCATAGGGCAGGTCTATTTTGAACTCTTTGAGGAACCTCCACCCAGTTTTTCAGAGTGGCTGCACCAGGTCACATTCCCACCAACAGTGCAAGAGGGTTCCCCTTTCTCCACATCCTCTCCAACATTTGTTGTTTCCTGTCTTGTTAATTTTCACCATTCTCACTGGGGTGAGGTGGGATCTCATTGTGGTTTTGATTTGTATTTCCCTGATGGCAAGTGATGCAGAGCATTTTCTCATGTGCTTGTTGGCCATGTCTATGTCTTCCTCTCTGAAATTTCAGTTCATGTCTTTTGCTCATTTCATGATTGGATTGTTTGTTTCCTTGCTGTTGAGTTTAATAAGTTCTTTATAGATCTTGGAAACTAGCCCTTTATCTGATACGTCATTTGCAAATATCTTCTCCCATTCTGTAGGTTGTCTTTTAGTTTTGTTAACTTTTTCTTTTGCTGTGCAGAAGCTTCTTATCTTCATGAACTCCCAAATTCATTTTTGCTTTTGTTTCCCTTGCCTTCGTGGATGTATTTTGCAAGAAGTTACTGTGGCCAAGTTCAAAAAGGGTGTTGCCTGTGTTCTCCTCTAGGATTTTGATGGATTCTTGTCTCACATTTAGATCCTTCATCCATTTTGAGTTTATCTTTGTATCTGGTGTAACAGAATGGTCTAGTTTCATTCTTCTGCATGTGGATGTCCAATTTTCCCAGCACCATTTATTGAAGAGACCATGTTTTTTCCACTGGAAAGTCTTTCCTCCTTTATCGAATATTAGTTGACCATAAAGTTGAGGGTCTACTTCTGGATTCTCTATTCTGTTCCATTGATCTCTGTGTCTGTTTTTGTGCCAGTACCACACTGTCTTGATGACCACAGCTTTGTAACACACCCTAAAATCTGGCATTGTGATGCCCCCAGATATGGTTTTCTTTTTTAATATTCCCCTGGCGATACGGGGTCTTTTTTTGATTCCACACAAATCTTAAGATGATTTGTTCTAACTCTCTGAAGAAAGTCCATGGTATTTTGATAGGGATTGCATTAAATGTGTAAATTGCCCTAGGTAACATTGACATTTTCACAATATTAATTCTTCCAATCCATGAGCATGGAATATTTTTCCATCTCTTTGTCTCTTCCTCCATTTATTTCAGAAGTGTTCTATAGTTTGTAGGGTATAGATCCTTTACCTCTTTGGTTAGGTTTATTCCTAGGTATCTTATGCTTTTGGGTGCAATTGTAAATGGGATTGACTCCTTAATTTCTCTTTCTTCAGTCTCATTGTTAGTGTATAGAAATGCCACTGACTTCTGGGCATAGATTTTGTATCCTGCCACACTGCCGAATTGCTGTAAGAGTTCTAGCAATCTTGGGGTGGAGGCTTTTGGTTTTTCTAGGTACTGTATCATGTCATCTGCAAAGAGGGAGAGTTTGACTTCTTCTTTGCCAATTTGAATGCCTTTTATTCCTTTTTGTTGCCTGATTGCTGAGGCTAGGACTTCTAGTACTATGTTGAATAGCAGTGGAAAGAGTGGACATCCCTGTCTTGTTCCTGATCTTAGGGGAAAGGCTCCCAGTATTTCCTCATTAAGAATGATATTTGCTGTGGGCTTTTCATACATGGATTTTAAGATGCTGAGGAATGTTCCCTCTATCTCTACGCTCTGAAGAGTTTTGATCAGGAATGGATGCTGTATTTTGTCAAATGCTTTCTCTGCATCTATTGAGAGGATCCTATGGTTCTTGTTTTTTTTCCTGATGATATGATCAATCACATTGATTGCTTTACGAGTGTTGAACCAGCCTTGCATCCCGGGCATAAATCCCACTTGGTCATGGTGAATAATCTTCTTAATGTACTATTGGATCCTATTGGCTAGTATCTTGTTGAGAATTTTTGCATCTGTGTTCATCAGGGATATTGGTCTATAATTCTCCTTTTTGGTGGTGTCTTTGTCTGGTTTTGGAATTAAGGTGATGATGGCCTCATAGAGTGAGTTTGGAAGTATTCCATCCCTTTCTATCTTTCAGAACAGCTTTAGTAGAATAGGTATGTTTTTTTTCTTTAAACGTCTGATAGAATTCCCCTGGGAAGCCATCTGGCCCTGGACTTTTGTGTCTTGGGAGGTTTTTGATGATTGCTTCCATTTCCCTCCTGGTTATCGGCCTGTTCAGATTTTCTATATCTTCCTGTTCCAGTGTTGGTAGTTTGTGGTTTTCCAGAAATGCGTCCATTTCTTCTAGATTGCCTAATTCATTGGTGTATAGCTTCTCATAATAAGTTTTTTAAATCATTTGTATTTCCTTGGTATTGGTGGTGATCTCTCCTTTCTCATTCATGATTTTATTAATTTGAATCTTTTCTCTTTTGTTTCTAATAAGGCTGGCTAATGGTTTATCTATATTATTAATTCTTTCAAAGAACCAACTCCTGATTTTGTTGATCTGTTCCACAGTTCTTCTGGTCTCTATTTCATTGAGTTCTGCTCCATCTTTATTAACTCTCTTCTCCTGCTGGGTGTAGGATCTATTTGCTGTTTTTTCTCCAGCTCCTTTAGGTGCAAGGTTAGCTTTTGTATTTGAGTTCTTTCCAGTTTTTTGAGGGATTGTGATGTATTTCCCCCTCAGGTCTGCTTTTGCTGTATCCCAAAGATTTTGAACGGTTGTATCTTCATTCTCATTAGTTTCCATGAACCTTTTTAATTTTTCTCTAATTTCCTTCTTGACCCTTTCAACTTTAGCAGGATTGTCTTTAACCTCCATGTGTTTGAAATCCTTCCAAACTTCTTCTTGTGGTTTAGTTCTAGTTTCAAAGCATTATGGTCTGATAATATGCAGGGGACAATCCCAATCCTTTGGTATTGGTTAAGACCTGATTTGTAACCCAGTATGTGGCCTATTCTGGAGAAAGTTCCATGTGCACTTGAGAAGAATGTGTATTCAATTGCGTTTGGATGTAAAGTTCTGTAAATATCAGTGAAATCCATCTGGTCCAGTGTATCATTTAATGCTCTTGTTTCTTTGGAGATGTGCTTAGAATATCTATCAATTGCAGAAAGCGCCGTGTTCAACTCTCCCAGTATAATTGTATTATTATCTAAGTATGTCTTAACTTTGGTTATTAACTGATTGATATACTTGGCAGCTCCCACATTTGGGGCATAAATCTTCATGATTGTTAGGTCCTCTTGTTGGATAGATCCTGTAAGTATGACATAGTGTCCCTCTTCATCTCTTACTACAGTCTTTGGGATAAACTTTAATTTATGGGATATGAGGATGGCTACCCTTGCTTTCTTTTGAGGACCATTTGAATGGTAAATGGTTCTCCAACCTTTTATTTTCAAGCTGTAGGTGCTCTTAGGTCTAAATTGAGTCTCTTGTAGACAGGAAATAGATGGGTCTTGCTTTTTTATCCGGCCTGAAACCCTGTGCCTTTTGACGGGATCATTAAGCCCATTCACATTCAGAGTTACTATTGAAAGTTATGAATTTAGTGTCATCACGATACCTATTCAGTCCCTGTTTTTGTGGATTGTTTCCTTGGACTTCCTCTTTCTTTTTTTTTTTTTTTTACTTCCTCTTTTTTTTACAGAGTCCCCCTTAATATTTCTTGCAGAGCTGTTTGGGGTCACATTGTCTTTCAGTTTCTGCCTTTCTTGGAAGCTGTTATGTCTCCTATTCTGAATGAGAGCCTTGCTGGAATAAAGCATTCTTGGCTGCAGGCTCTTCTCATTTAGGACCTTGAATATATCCTGCCAGCCCTTTCTGGCCTGCCAGGTCTCTGTGGAGAGATCTGCTGTTAACCTAATACTTCTCCTCATATAGGTTAGGGATCTCTTGTGTCTTGCTGCCTTAAGGATCTTCTCTTTATCTTTGGAATTTGCAAGTTTCACTATTAAATGTCTAGGTGTTGAGCAGTTTTTATTGATTTTAGTGGGGGATCTCTCTCTCTCTCTCCTGGATCTGAATGCCCATTTCACTTCCCAAGTTAGGGAAGTTCTCAGCAATGATTTGTTCAAATACACTTTCTGGACCTCTGTCCCTTTCGGTGCCCTCTGGAACCCCAATTAAACGTAGATTTTTTTCTTCTGAGGGTGTCATTTCTTTCCCTTAACCTTTCCTCATCATCTTTTAATTGTTTTTCTCTTTTTTCGTCAGCTTCCTTCCTTGCCATCAACTTGTCTTCTGTGTCACTCACTCATTCTTATACCTCATTAACCCTCGTCGTTAAGACCTCCTGTTTGGATTGCATCTCATTTAATTGATTTTTAATTTCAGCCTGATTAGATCTAAATTCTGCAGTCATGAAGTCTCTTGAATCCTTTATGCTTTTTTCCAGAGCCACCAGTAGCTTTATAATTGTGCTTCTGAATTGGATTTCTGACATCAAATTGTAATCCAAATTCTGTAACTCTGGGAGAGGATACTGTTTCTGATTCTTTCTTTTGTGGTCAGTTCTTCCTTCCAGTCATTTTACTCAGTGCAGAGTGGCTAAGAATAAGTTGTCCTGGAAAAAGGTAGGAAAAAGAGGAGAAAAAAGGGGGAAAACAAACAAAAAACAAGAAGGGGTATCCTCTGATTCTATATACTGTAAGTCCGTCGATTTCCCCTGGAACTTTCCAGCGCTGCTCGGTGGAGAACTTGCTCTTCCCCTGTCTTTCCAGCTGGTCTTCCGGTGGAGGGGCCTGCTGTGCTGATTCTCAGGTGTGTGCACCTGGGGGAGCTGCCCCGCCCCCTGCCAGGTGCACGGCTCAGTGGGAGCTGTTGACCCTGTGAGGCCCCTGCTCCTTGGCAGACCCGCTCAGTCCCAGGCACAAGGTGACACCAGGAGGGACAACAGTGGTGGCGGCCAGTTCTCCAGCCCTAGAGTCAGCTCCCGCAGTAACTACCACATCTCCCAGTCTGTAGGGGCCTGGATGCTCTGGGGGCGGGGGGCGCTGATCTGCACAGCTGGGGGCCACCAGGAGGCCGGAGTGTCCTTGTTGCCCTGTGTCCTCCCGGCCTCCGCTGGTCCCCGGGGGGAGGATTGCCGGATCTTGGGCTGTATCCCGCAGCCCCCTCCGCTTGGAGCCGCTGACGGAGCCACCACCTGAGCTGCTCCCCGGCCCCACCGTGCGTGCACTGCAGCCCTTTAGGGAGCTCGGCCGCAGAGTGTGGCACACTCTCCCCAGGGGCGCTGCTTCCTCTGTTAGTGACCCCGGGAGTCTGAGGGCTCCACTGCCCCTCCTGGGATCCTGCTCGAGCTCCCTGGGAGCGCCTTTCGATCTGGGAAGATTGGTAAAGTTCCTGCTTCTCCAGGACTGGGCTTTCCTGTCCTGGGGGCTCTCTCCCTGCTCTTCGGGGAGCGCCTCCCCCTTGGATGCTTATTTATTTATTTATTTATTTACTTATTTATTTATTTCCGTCTTCCTACCTTGATAGAAGCACGAACTCTTCTTGCTGTAGCATTCCAGATGTTCTCTCTTTAAATCGGGGGCCGATGTTATAGGTTTTCAGGATGGTTTGAAAGTTATCTAGGTAAGTTGGTGGGTACAGGTGACTTGGGGACCCTATTCTTCCACCATCTTGCCCCCGAGTTTTTCACTTTCATCTGATACTTTTGCCACCCTGAGGAGACAGATGTGGGATATGGGACAGTGAGCTGAGAAAGAAGCAACGACATTTCTGGCCCTGGCTTAGCTCTTAACTGACCATGGGTCGTGCAGTGAGCCCCCTCTCTGGGTTTCTTCTGATTCTCTGTATGTGGCATTGGCATAATGTGCCTCTATCTTAGGACTGTGGTGGGGATTTATTGAGCTGAACAAGACCCTTAATGTGTACATTCTGCCTTGAAGGGACTCTCATGTCAGTGCTGTAATGAAGTGGTATTTTTGTCTTCCAGGTGATTTCACGGTCATGACACTTTACTTCAATGTGAGCAGGCGGTTTGGCTTTGTAGCCTTTCAAAACTACGTCCCTTCTTCTGTGACCACAATGCTCTCCTGGGTTTCCTTTTGGATCAAGAGAGACTCTGCTCCAGCCAGAACCTCTTTAGGTAAGTGGGTAATATACACAAGTTGGCACAGAGTTGCCTTCTCAAGGGTCCTTTCAGCAGTGTAATATACGGATTGGTAGCTAAGCCCACCTCCACTACTGTGCTTTCACAGGGATAACCTCTGTACTCACTATGACCACCTTGGGCACCTTTTCCCGTAAGAATTTCCCACGTGTCTCCTACATCACAGCCCTGGATTTCTATATTGCCATCTGTTTCGTCTTCTGCTTCTGTGCTCTGATGGAGTTTGCTGTGCTCAACTTCCTGACTTACAACCGGACAAATCCCCGTGCTTCTCCAAAACTTCGCCATGTATGACCTGGGTATGGGAGTGGTGGCAAGCTTTTGGAGTGTGGAGGCATGCAAGTGAGGGCACTAGGGTTCATGGCACATGGATGGCCAGCTCACCAAGTGATGGGAGAGGGAACCTGAGGTGGGGGGGGTGGAGTTGAATATACTTTCTGATGTCATGCTGGGAATGGGGGTGGTGGGGGGAGATTTAAAAATGTGCCAAGGACAAAGCCTCCAGAAACCCTGAGGCAGCACCTAGACTTGATTCATATTTGTTTTTTTTCACACTTCTTCCCTTGTCTGTTCCAGCCACAGATTCGTGCCCGCTCCCGTACCCCTCCCCGTGCCCATGTCCACCAGCATCCAGAAGCTTTTGTGTGCCAGATCGAGGACTCTGAGGAAAGTGATGAAGAGGAGGGCCCATCTTGCCCAGCCCAGCAGTCTCTTAGCCTAGATACCACCCAGAGGCCTGGTGGTTGCTGCAAGTGGTGCAAGAAGTATTTTTGTATGGTCCCCAGTTGTGAGGGTAGCATCTGGCAGAAGGGCCGCCTCTTCATCCACATCTACCGCCTGGATAACTACTCACGAGTTATTTTTCCTGTGACCTTCTTCTTCTTCAATGTGCTCTACTGGCTTGTTTGCCTTAACTTGTAGGTGCCAGCTGGTACCCTGTGAGCAACCTCCTCAGTTCCCCAGGAGGTCCCACACCCCTTGTCAAGGGAGTCAGAGGGAAGCAGCAGCAGCAGCAGGAGCAACAAGAGAGTGTCCTTCCTTCCCCATTCCCTAAACACAAGCCTGTGGAGAATTGCTCTTTCCTGGCCCTCCCCCCTACCTGACCCTTTTACTGACCTTCGATGGCAGCCCACTTTGAGTAAAATGGCCCACCTCTCTATTCCTCAAGGAGCGTTAATTATTCTTAGGCTTAAATATAACAGACTGTCAATTACTAGCTCCCTGAGACCATGCCCGTGTATGAGTAGGTCAGCCGTCTCCCAGTGCTGATACCCACTGCCTTTATCCAGAAACAATACTGCCTTTGTGGTGCTCCAGGCCCAGCTCTGGCCTCAGCCTCAAAGTGCACAGACAGCTGCTTGCCTATTAGTGACATCTCCTTAAAATGCTGGACAGCATTTTAAAGGGGGAAGGGGACTCTAGTCTTTAGTTCAGATTATTATATTCTTGGTTTTGTCTTCCTGCCCTCCCTTCCCCTACAGATAGACACCAGTATTATTCTATTACAAGGAGGGGAGGCAGCAATTGAGCCTCTTTGGGATAGTATCTCCCTCTGCTGCTATGCCACCTCCTTCTCCCCGCATTCCCCACCTCCATCCCTCATCTGCACTACAAATTCAACGCCTTGCATCCATTGGGTATCTATTTTTGTGTGTGGTAATAGTAATGACCCCTTGCTTTATATGCCACCTTTTTCCTCTTCCTTGACCCCTGTGACGTTATCTGTAACTTCCCCAGTGGCTTTCCCAGCCCCGACCCAGGTGCTAGGCCATGGTGACTTCTTGGGGCCAAGACACTAAGAGAACTTTGCTTTGCAGTGGACATTACTAGCACAGATTGGTGCCCTCTAAAGGCACAACATAAGAGTTTTGCCACTTCCTTGGCCCCTGGACCCATGAGCCAGTCCACTCTTATCCTGGGGCACTCACAATCACAATCAACGAATTGAATTCCCTTAAATTTGTATAGCACTTTACCTTTTGCAAAGCACTTTTGACAAATTATTTCTATTTTGAGCCTCATCATAGCCCTGGGATATATTCAGGGCAGGGTTCTCATCCCCATTTTGCAGATGAGAACCCTGAGGCACAGATTTCTATGGGACTGTGGATCTCACTGGAAACTACTCAGGAGCCCACTGTCACCTTCTAGACCACATGACAGGGCTAGGCAGCTCTGTTCATCATGGTTTGATTCTATAGCCTCTGCCAACACCCCAGTGGCAAGACCCAGAATGGCAGCCTCTTTTCAGCATTGGCCTGCTCGATTCCTGGGCCCCCAAGACCGAACCTCTCCTGGCTCTGGTAACCCAGTGAGGTGAATTTGGACACGCCCCAATGCTTGTATATGCTGAATGAAATCTGTGTCTGTATTTTGCTGGGGGGTGGGTAGGGTAGGGAGATACATCTGCTTTTTGTCACCATCACCTGAAAAGGGGAAATGTATCAATAAATATATCAGCAAAGCACAGAAGGTGTAGCTGGTTTCTTAGGCATTCAAGTTTGTTCTCAGTTCAGGATTTAAATCTCAAATAAATGACCCAAATTTGTCTGTTCCCCTCTTGCATCCATGACTCCCAGACCTACCAAGCATGTACCATGAATTCTCTGTTAGTGGAAAAGTGAAGGAAAGAGGGTGACCAAGTGGGTGGCCCCCTTTTACTGTTTCACTTACTTGCTCCTATGCCCTTATTCCCCGCCATGTCCTCTTTGCTTTGTCCATCATTCTCACCTCACCTAAGCAGAAAGCTAGAAGTTTCCTGGAGATTATCAGACTCAGAACACTTTTCCCCCATTGCCACCATGTAGAGATGGAGATGCTGAGGCCCAGAGAGGAATATCTACTCTTGCACAAGCAGATAGTGGAGTGGAACCAGACCCTAGGAATCCCAATACCTTGTTTTGGCTGGGAGTAAGTCTGGAGAGCCTGATCAATCCACCCTTCAAATTAAAACTCTCTAAAGGCATATTGAGGAGTGTTGGCTCTGGCATCAGGTGACACATCCAACTCTAAGGGAACTCAGAAACAAAAACAAGAACCTAGGAGGAGACAAAATGGCATGTGAACAGCCAATGTTTTTACTCTAAAGTTCTTGAAATGAGACCTTCCCTATAAGAAATCTGCATGACTTTATTGTGTATTTTTTGATGTCCTAACCCATGGCAAAGTACAAATAACAATTTAGAATGAGGAAAATAGTTCCTCACTTTTACTTACATTAGAAAGATGCAGAAAATAAAAAGTAGTCAGGTTATGTTTTTGAAATAGAAATAGTGCAAAACAGATTCCTTAATCACACTCTAATAGAGCTAAGAAATAATAAAATTCTTATCATTTATAAATTATAAAAAGCTCATATAAACAGTTCTTCAAAAATAATTTGAAATTGGGTGCATGATATATCTAAAAAAAAATAATGAAAAAAACCTACATAGTAAAGCATGTGGGATGCAGCCAACACTGCACTCAGAAAAATTCATAATTTAAGCATTTCCAGTACTAAACACAATGCATGAAAAATGAGTTAAGTATTGAAACCTAGAAATTGAAAAAAGGATAAAAACACACCTTAGAAAAGATTCAGCAAAAGAGGAATTTTTAGATCATTTAAAAATCAGTAAGTAAAACTGAGTCTGTACCTCTCGTAATATCAAAATTATGGGGTGACTGGGTGACGGGCACTGAGGGGGGCAACTTAACAGGATGAGCACTGGGTGATATGCTATACGTTGACAAATTGAACTCCAATAAAAGAATAAATAAATAAATAATTTTTTAAAAAATTTTAAAATGTCTTAGGGAAACTGTAAGACAACAGGGGTGATTATGTTTATCATCTCAGGATGGTAAAGGCCTTTCTAAGCATAGCATAAAACGCTAGAAACTATAAAGGAACATATTGAAAAATCTTTTCTTACGAAGAAATAGCAATAATTAAAACAAAAGCAAAGAACACAGTTACTTGTTAGTTTTTCTGAGAAGCAGTCTCTGAGACTGAAATTAACACACAGGAGGTTGATTAGGGAGTGGTTTTAAGGTCCATGTCCATTGAGGGGAGTGAAGGGAGAAAGGCTGGGTGGACAAGAGATTGGCCTACAGTAGTAAGGGCCTCAGCTGAACACATGAGAAGTTCTGGGGTTGGGATGGGCCTTCCAAATTGTTGCAAATCAGGGCGATGGGGTTAGGTCTTGACATGTTTTCACTGACCAATTAGTTGTTGGATGTGAGCATAAAGCTGGAAGGACACGAACTCAAGTATGCTTGGAGAAGGACTCGCTTGAAGCCTGTCAGCCTCCAACAATCTCAGCGGCTGGAGAAACAAGAGCTTCTGTGTCAAAGTAGCAGGGATGTAGGAGGTGTTGGTAACACCTACTATAGTTCATTCCTCACCTTACTCAGGCTCATCTGCTTCATATAGATAAATTCTGCAGAAATTATCTCATGGTTATGTTGAGCTTCTTTCCTGCAGAAAACTTAGAATATCAGTGAAAGACACTATAGCACCTGCCACTGGAGCTGGTTTCAGGACCTTAACTGGTACTCATTATTTCTGTCCTAAACTACCCATTCTAGAGTTCCTTTTACTCTCAGCTAGTATCTCTGCTGACATAGGTATCTTATCTGGTGCAGTGACTGAAAACGTCACCCTTGAAGGGTCTGAGACACCATGCCCTTCTCAGGCCATGGCTGAAAAACCTATCATTTCCAAGGGATAGCTAAGTGGGTCACCTAGACACCAAATCTATTCTTGCCTAACCCCATTGTATAGCGATACCCTCATCCCCTCCTAATGATTAGAGTAAGTTTCCCCTGTCATAATGCTGACTTGTTTTCTTTTGGATGGTACCAAAAGTGACCGAGCGGTTTGTTTTCTTTTGGCTGTTGCGAAATGTAACCAGGTAGCAACCATAGATTAAAATTCAATGGGGCTTCTGTGTGTCTCCTGGTGAAGGTACTTGCAGTCTTAGAGTCAAGAGCTCCAAACCTGCAGAACACAGAATTGTGAGCATGGGAAGCACAAAATCACTGGGAATGATGACAAACAAAACAACTCCTACTCCCATTCCCAAACTTGTATATTCTTCCGTATATTGATTTAGGATGACACTGATTTAGGATATATAATGTTTTCTGGTAGGTGATGGCCCATCCTCTCATGGTATCATCTCCAAACTGGCACTTCAGTTGTGTCATCAACACATCATTTCATCACTCTGCTCAGTACCTTTTCAGTGGTGCAGTATATAACGGAATCCCAGGCCATGTGCTTAGTGTTGGACTCCTTTGGCCAGAAAGTGGATCTCTGGGTCCAATCCAGTATTTTAGATGAAATCCTGTCTCAGTAGATCAACAGCCTCTGCTCTTAAATGGTAGTGCTGGCTGAGGCCCTCCAGGAAGAAAGGCAAATTCATATTCAAAAATTGCGTTGATTACAGTCAAGATAAGTCATTGCCACATGCAGTTTTTTTTTTTTTTTTGTTAGGCCACTAGGATTTGTTTATTTTTTTTTTTATTGGTGTTCAATTTACTAACATAGAGAATAACACCCAGCGCCACATGCAGTTTTGAAGAGGTTTAATGGACTCAGCTTACCCCCAAGTCGATTTCTGGTTTCCTTCAAGAATGATGACGTATTAGAGATTCACCACTGGTCTCTGGGGTGGGCAAGGTCAATAGCTAAAACAGCCTTAGTGAGTAGGTGACCATGCTGTTGTGCCCACATACAACCTCAACCCTGCCATTGTGATAGGGTTGACAAATAGAGTAAATAAAAGTCCAGGACATCCAGTTAAATCTGAATTTTAGATAAGCACCAAATAAATTTTAGCATAAGTATACTTTATTTGAAGTCCTATTGTCCCTGGGCTGCTCCCAGCCCAAGACTGAGGAGAGTACGAGAGTATGGACACTTGTGTCAAATGCAGAGGGACTCCTCTAACAAGCAATCTATTCCAGAGCTTCTCATAAGCTTGACTGGTACTTCTCAAACCTGCTTTACAGCTTGGTGGTCTTCCCCCTATTCTTCTTTACTTCTCCCTCTCCTTTCAGGTGTCAGACCACATTCCCACCTAAAGGTTTCTCCAGTCTGCTCCTGCTCTTTCTTCTTTTACCTTTCACAAACATTTCCCAAAATCAATCTCTTTCTCTTCTAATACCATCTTAGCATCTGTTTCCCAGATGACCTAAGCTCTCACAGTTGAAACCATGAATAATATGAGAAAGCACACAGTAAGATGGGGTTCTGAGATGGGATCACTCACCATCTGGCTGTCAAGGAGCAACTCACCCTGAGTGGTATATGAAGCACAAATAGCATGTGGCACAATGTGAGAGCCCAATCCCAATTCACTGGTGGTTACCTGGGAAAGCATGCTAGTGAAGGGAACCTGGATTGCTGATTCAGGCACCTAAGGGCTATAGCAGAAACAGTTTATACAAAGAGAGCAGAGTTGGCCAGTTATTGCTAAATTATATTGATGACGTACAGAGAGATCCTTATAACTGTGATTATACCCTTATTCATTTTTCAAAGGATCTTCCAGCCATTAACTCAGATGACTGCAGACTTCAGAGAGAGGGATACCAAGACATCTCAAGGACTATTGGACATAGGTCTGAATTCATTTTGATACCAGAATACCATCATTAGACTTCTCTGTCAGATCTGAGGACTTATGGAGACCAAGTAATAAAGTGAATCCTAGGTAGAGGTTCATAGTGGGATGACCAGATCTACAGACCCATTCAGTGGCAATATTCCCAGTTCTGTAATTATATAATTGAATTAGATATATCTGGAAGTTGAAGTAACCTCTAAATTAAGTCCATGATCTCTGTTATAAGAGCTATCATAGTGGGAAAGGCCAAGTGGAAACCTCTAAAAATGCCCTTTCCCAGCCAAGAGAGTAAAAAAATAACAATATAACAAACCAGATGACAGTAATTAGTGCCACCCTTATAGATCTCAAGCAAGTCCCCTTTATGTCTCCACTTAATTTACCAGACTAGGCCCTGAAGAAACTGGATGGATCCTGAATAATATATATTACCACAGGTTTTGGTAAGTAATAGTTTGGATTGGAGCTGCTGTACCATACTGTTGCTAGAGTAGGTTAACAAAGTCCCAAGTACATCGTACACAGTAATTGATTTGGCAAACGTGTGCTTTTCCATTCCAATTAGAAAAGCGATTTAAAAACAATAGACAGAATACGAACATTTATTTGTAGTTTTCCTCAGGGCTTCGTTAATTCTCATATGCCCAGTCATAATATAGTCAGAAAAGATCAAGACTGTCAAGATATCACACAAAACATCACTCATATCCATTACTGACACCATCCAGTGACACCATCTACTGATTAGAGAGGATGAGTAAAATATGACGTGTTCCAGAGGGTAGGAGATAAACTCTGCAAAGATTCAGGAAGTTATCAATTCAGTGAAGTTTTTAGGAGTCTAGTAGTCAGAGGCATGTCAGGCTGCCACCTCCAAAGTAAAAGACAAATCGTGTCTTGAATCCTCCACTACAAAGAAGGAAGTAGTGTACATGGTAGGCCTCTCTGGGTTCTGGGAACAAAATATCCCACCCCCAAGATTATTGCTCTGGTCCATATATCAGGCAACATAGAAGTCTGAGAGCTTTGAGAGAGGCAGGGTGCAGGATATTAATCTGTAGCAGGTCATTATAATTCATTATAATATATATATTATAATTGACATATATATTATAATTGACATATATATATATATTATAATGACTATGTTGTCTTATAGAAGAAAGAGCCCCATAGGAAAGGAATAGATAGGAAAAGTGTCTGATTCACTGAGAATAGAGAGAATGCAATGACTTCCGGGGCTGATCCTGACCCTGTAGCTGAGGACCCCAGGCTCCAAGAATAATGTAATTAAAGGATAAGACAACTTGATAGACAGAAATACATGCAATTTTATTAGCAAAAACATGTATCACCATGATTGGAACGCAGCAAAATCCTTTTCCTAAGCTGACTTTCAGAGCAAGAGGCTTTCACAGGAAACTTATGAGCTTTAAAATTAAAATAATTTTCCATATTCCCTACAACAGTCCTATGTCTCTCCCAGCATAATAGTCAGACATAAGCAAATGCCATAGGAAGGGGGTGTCTGGCCATTGGGGTGAATTGATATGGAGAAACGCTTATAAGAACTACTTTTACAACTTTTGCCCTCCTCTGATGTTCTGATAAGGGCCATGACTAAATCCTGTGTGCTTTATGCTAAATGACCCAAATCCTCAATGTTCATATGAAATAGATAGAATATATATTATTCCTCTTTTCACATATAGCCATTTTGTATCAATGGGATAAATAACTGTGCCCAGGATCTTGGAAAAAAGTTAAATTACCAGAGGCATCATAACTCAGCTAGCTGGGAAGGTCAGCTAAGGAACACCATAATGAAGACATCTAGCCATCTTTACCCATACTGACTTGAAGAGTTTGGCTATAGGATAGCATATTAGGAATTTTGAGTAGGACTAAATATTCCATTTTATTGGAATAATAGATCTCTATATGATTCATAATATTATATCTCAAAAGGATAAATGCCACTGTGTGTTCACGAGCTTAGGACAGGCTCTCCTTTGTGTTGGCTGGAGAGCGAGAATGGAGCTAGAGCCATACCAGTGGTCACAAGTCCAAGTCTCAGGCCTTGGAGATAAGATAAGAAATGCAGAGGCTAGCAGAACATCTCAACATTATTATCTACTGGTTTATACCATTTATCTGATATGGGTTTGTTTTTCTAACAAGATCATAATTTTTGGCATTCAAGAGATATGGAGTGAGCTCCTACAGTGTACCAGAACCTGTGAATAAATGCCATGTAGAAAAATAAAGCAGAATGGGGAAACTAAGGAGTATCTGGGCAGGAGCATGCTTGATGTGGATGAAGTATAGCATGGAGACCAGGGTGGCTGGAATCAACTGAACTCTAAGGTGAGTAATTTGACAGGTAAGAGAGGCAGAAGAGAGCAAGATCATATAAAGTCATCTAGTTATTTGTAAGAAGTTTGGCTGTTGCTCTGAGTACAAGGGCTCTTGAACAGAGAAATGACCTCATCTGTCTTCATTTTTTTAAAGGATCTCCCAAGCTATGGTGTTAAAATTATTCCATCACTGGAAAATGGCATATATAATGATATCACTTAGGAGACTATTGCAACAGTGCAGGTGAAAGTTCATGGTGGTTGGGACCAGGATGAAGAGAGTGAGAAGTACATCAATAAGGGAAATTGTTAAGGTTGAACCAATAACATTTGTTGATGGTTTGGATAAGATTGTGCAGCTGAGACTTTTCTCTGCATAACTTAAACTATCAGTCTTTGCACAAAGGAGCACACTGAAGTTCCAAGTTAGAAAGGAAATCCATGGTGTCCTGTATCCTTTAATTGATACTCAGGACAGACTCTCCTTGAAAGTGCAAGATCCAAGAATGAAAATTTCAACTGTGATGCTTTCCTTCTCCTGAAGGGCATGTTCAGTCTAGCTTGACTTGCACACTCTTAGTTTGAGCTCAGTAACCATGTGGCATACCTAATTCTTTGATAAATGTAGTTTTACCTAGACTCCAGTGAAGCTGATAGGGAACTGAATTAGAGGCAGACAAGTAAAACCCTCAGACAGATAATTCCCACCGGAATAAGTAAAAATTCAATGGGAAATGCAGCGTTATGACGTTTTTAAGGTCAGGTATTCACATTTCAAGTAAAGTACTTGAGGGAAATCTCATAAAATGGACAAGACGGGTGATCCAAAGTGCATGAGAGCCTCAGGTAGCGCTTCTCAAACTGTGGAGTCAGTTCTGCCAGGACTCAGGCCCAGTAAATTGTTTCTTTGCCATAAGAATGGGCTTTACAAAATTTCAGAAGCTCCTCTAAAAATGAAATGATTACCTTGCAATAGAGACCTAGCCTTGGTATGGATTTCAAACCAGTTCCATATTTTATGGATAAGAGCAGCCTGCAATGAGGTCACTTAGATATTTCCCATCTTTATCACCAAGTTTGACAAATAGTAAAGGAACTACTGACAACCAGCCACATGCTGGTCAAAATTCAAATCCAACCTGTCAAGAGAAATGTGATATTAATTCCATGTCAGGAAATATCACATCTTCATGATAAAAGTGATTATGCTGTATTTCTAGACCTTGACTAGATCTCATCCCAAGACACAGTAAGAGAAGAGGCAAACACTCTGGGTGGTAGCCAAACTAAGAGCAAACTTTTTATCAAAAGTCCATGGAAGAAAAACATTCATATATATGGACGAAAGTTATTGACCTGAGGACTTTGCAGAGTTTTGCTAATTTAAAAATAATGGAGAGAGATCATCTTCCTGCATAACAGTGTATGGGGGGTGGGTTCTGCTAACCTTCTCCCCAGTGAAATGGTGAAAACTATACAAACAACAACAACAAAGCAACAATCATTTAAAGCCCCTGGAAATGGTTCTAAGTAAAAGCAAATGAAGAAACATCTATTTGAGAATATCTAAAAATATTCCACAAGAAAGGTAAGAATCTATGGTATTTAAATGAAGACTGCTCCCCACTCTCTCCTTCCAGTTCAGTAGAAGAGACTCCCAATATAGGAAATAACAATAACAAAAAACTGAACCAGTAAAGACAATTAAAATGTAGTCAGAGGGTTCGAGCTTTAGAAATTATTAGTCACAGATTTAAAATAATCATGTGTAATATGTTAAAGGGAATGAAACAATAGATTGAGAATTATTTCAAGGAACTGGTACTAATGAAGATAATACAATGAAACTTCTAAAGTCAAAAATACACTGGGTGACAGGCACTAAGGAAGGCACTTGATGGGATGAGCACAGGGTGTTTTTTTAAAGATTTATTTATGATAGACACAGAGAGAGAGAGAGAGAGAGGCAGAGACACAGGCAGAGGGAGAAGCAGGCTCCATGCTGGGAGCCCGACTCGGGACTCGATCCCGGGACTCCAGGATTGCGCCCTGAGCCAAAGGCAGGCGCGAAACCGCTGAGCCACCCAGGGATCCCCGAGCACTGGGTGTTATACTATATGTTGGCAAATTGAACTCCAATAAAAAATATATATAAAATAGATAAACAAATAATAAAAAAATAAAGTCAAAAATACAATTACTGATAGTAAAAACAAAAAGGTAAATATAACAACAGATTCCTCGCAGTAGGAGAAAATACTAATAAAGTGAGATATAGATCAGAAGAAAATATCTAGAGTGAAGTACAGATAAAAAGATGAAAAATACATAAGATGAGGTAAGAGACATAGGTAACACAGGGAGAAGGTATAACATAGTGTAAAAAGAATTCAGGAGGAGATGAAAGAGAGAATGGAGTAAATATAATCTCTAAAGAGATAATGGTAACAACTTTTCTACAATGACAATGGACATTAATTCATGGATTCAAGAAGTCCTATGAACACAAGCAGGATACAAATAAATAAAGCTATTCTGGGCATATTATACTAAAACTGCTGTAGACCAAGCCAAGGATTGAAATAAGAAAACAAATTACCTTCAGATAATTTCCCATGGCCTCTGTGACAAATTACCACAAAACTGATTACTTAAAGCAAGAGAAATATATTCTTTCACAGTTCTGGAGAACATTAGCCTGAAATCACCAACAGTAGACCAAAATCTAGGCATCAGTACAATTGTGCTCCCTCCAGATGTTCTAGGGGAGAATCTGTTCCTTGCTTCTTCTAGCTTCTTGCGAGTGCCAGCATTCCTTGGTTTGTAGCTACATCATTCCAATCTCTGCCTCTATAGTCACATTGCCCTCTTCCATTCTGTCTATCAAATCTCTGTTTCTCTTTTATATAGACACTTATGATTACATTTAGGCCTCACCTGTATAATTCAGGATAACCTCTCATTTCAAGATCTTTAAATTGCCACAGAAAGTAGAATACAGCAGTTAGAGGGATTGGGACAAGGATACTATGTGAGGGAAAATTATTCAGTCTACCACACATCAGAAGAGCAATAATTAGACTGACAAATTCTCAACAGAAACTGGGGGCACAATATAATGGTATGTTGTCTGCCACACAGAAGAAACATAGTTTCCAATTTAGAATTCTATATCCAGAGAAAATATACTTCAAGAATGAAGGTAAGAGGCACCTGGGTGGCTCAGTCAGTTAAGCATCTGCCTTCATCTCAAGTCATGATCCTAGGGTCCTGGGATACAGCCTTACCTCAGGCTCCCTGTTCAGCAGGGAGTCTGCTTCTCCCTCTCTCTCTGCCTCTCCCGCCTCACTTGTACTCTCTCGAGTGCACTCTCTCTATCTTAAATAATTTAAAAAAAATTTTAAAGGGTAAAATAAGAATGTTTTCAGACAAACAAAAAACAACCAAATTTATCACAATCAGATCTCTCCTAATGGCAGAATATTAAATAGGTTTTTCCAACAGAAGAAAAATGATTCCAGTTGGAAGACCAAATATACAAAGAGTAACAAAGAGCAAAAGAAATGATAAATACTTTATTGGTAAATTTAAATAAATATTGACTGCATACAACAATATAATTATTCATGCATACTCACATATGTGTATATATGTATATGTGTGCATAATAAAAGTGTATAGTTAAAAAAACAAAAACAAATATTTGGAAGTAGGATGAACTAAACAGAGTTAAATTATTCTAAGTCACTTGAATTATTAGGGAAAAGGATATAATTAGTAATTTACATAAATATTTGTTAAGTCAGACAAGTATAGAGGAATATTTTTGAATAACGACAAAAACAACAATGCAGGGATACATTGCTTCCAAGTTACTTGAGAGAAAAATCAGGGAAAAAAATCCTAACCAAACCAAAAAGAATGCAAGGGAAGAGGGGAAAATAACATAGAATGGGTGAGACAAAAAAATAGAACAAAAAGTAAGATGATTGATTTAAACTCATATATTTAAGTAATTACATTAACTGTGAAAGACTAAAATGCTATTTACAAGAGATACATATACGGATACAGGAAACCAGAAAGTCAAAGTATGAGAAATTATGATATAAAAACCACAAATCAAAAGGAAGTCAGCATAGCTATATTAATTTCAAAGTTGACTTCATAGTGAAAAGCATTACTAGAAATGAAGAGGGACAATTATTAATGCTAAATTTCAAGGCATCAAGAAGCTATAACTTCTCAAGTTTTGTATTTATCTAATAATATAAAGTATATCATATAAAATAAAAATTACTAAGACTAAAAATGGAGATAGACAAATTGACAATTACAGTACCAAATTTTTTCACATCTCTCTCCATTACTAAAAGATCAAGCAGAAAAAAAATTAGTAACACATAGAATACTTGACCAACACAAATAGTGAACTTGATATGATGGATATCTATAGAACACTGCATACAACGAATGCAGAATTCTCATTCTTTCCAAGTGATCATGGATCATATACAAAGTTGTCTATATGCTGGATCATATGGCAAACCTCATATTTCAAAAAATAGAAATCATATTAAGTTATGTTATCTGTTATGTATGCTGTCTCTCACATAGAGTAATATTTACAATAAAATTAAGCAAGAAAAAGTAACAGACAACTGGAAAATACCCATGGGTTTGGAGATTAAGAAACTTACTTCTAAATATCTCATAGGTCAAAGAATATAGCACAATGTAAATTAAATAATATTTCGAGTGGAAAAAAAATGAAAATACTACATATAAACATCATCAAGATTAAATGCTTCTGTACAGTGAAGGAAATAATCAACACAACTAAAAGGCAACCTATGGAATGGGAGAAGATATTTGCAAATGACATATCAGATAAAGCGTTACTATCCAAAATACATAAAGAACTTATCAAAGTCAACACCCCAAAAATAATCCACTGAAGAAATGAGCAGAAGATGTGAGTAGACATTTTTCCAAAGAAGACATCCACATGGCTAACAAACACATGAAAAGATGCTCAAGTCTATGTCTTCCTCTGTGAGATTTCTGTTCATGTCTTTTGCCCATTTCATGATTGGATTGTTTGTTTCTTGGTGTTGAGTTTAATAAGTTCTTTATAGATCTTGGATACTAGCCCTTTATCTGATACGTCATTTGCAAATATCTTCTCCCACTCTGTAGGTTGTCTTTTAGTTTTGTTGACTACCAACACGCACATGAGAAAATGCTCTGCATCACTTGCGATCAGGGAAATACAAATCAAAACCACAATGAGATACCACTTCACACCAGTGAGAATGGGGAAAATTAATAAGGCAGGAAATCACAAATGTTGGAGAGGATGCGGAGAAAGGGGAACCCTCCTGCACTGTTGGTGGGAATGTGAAATGTTGCTGCCACTCTGGAAAACTGTGTGGAGGTTCCTCAAAGAGTTAAAAATAGATCTGCCCTACGACCCAGCAATTGCACTGCTGGGGATTTACCCCAAAGATACAGATGCAATGAAACGCCGGGACACCTGCACCCTGATGTTTATAGCAGCAATGTCCACAATAGCCAAACTGTGGAAGGAGCCTCAGTGTCCATTGAAAGATGAATGGATAAAGAAGATGTGGTTTATGTATACAATGGAATATTACTCAGCCATTAGAAATGACAAACACCCAACATTTGCTTCAACGTGGATGGAACTGGAGGGTATTATGCTGAGTGAAATAAGTCAATCGGAGAAGGAAAAACATTATATGTTCTCATTCATTTGGGGAATATAAATAATAGTGAAAGGGAATAGAAGGGAAGGGAGAAGAAATGGGTAGGAAATATCAGAAAGGGAGACAGAACATAAAGACTCCTAACTCTGGGAAATGGACTAGGGGTGGTGGAAGGGGAGGAGGGCTGGGGTGTGGGGGTGAATGGGTGACGGGCACTGAGGGGGGCACTTGATGGGATGAGCACTGGGTGTTATTCTGTATGTTGGCAAATTGAACACCAATAAAAAATAAATTTATTATTAAAAAAAAACTTGCTCAACATCACTCAGCATCAGGGAATACAAATCAAAACCACAATGATATACCACCGTACACCTGTCAGAAGGGCTAAAAGTAACAACACAGCAAACAACATATGCTGGCGAGGATGCAGAGAAGGGGGAACCCTCTTACACTGTTGGTGGGAATGCAATGTTGGTGCAGCCACTCTGGAAAACAGTATGGGAGGGTTCTTCAAAAAGTTAAAAATAGTACTACCCTACAACCCAGCAATTATATTACCATGTATTTACCCAAAGGGTGCAAAAGTACTGATTTGAAGGGGTTTATACCCCCCAATGTTTATAGCAGCATTATTATCTACAATAGCCAATTATGGAGAGAGCCCAAATGTCCACAGTCTGAGGAATGGATAAAGAAGATGTGGTATACACAATGGAATATTACCCGGCCATCAGAAAGGATGAAATCTTGCCTTTTACAACAACATGAATAAAGCTAGAGTGTATTATGCTAAGCAAAATGAGTCAGCCAGAGAAAGACAAATACCATATGATTTCACTCACATGTGGAATTTAAGAAACAAAACAGATGAACAGAGGGGAAGGGGGAAAAGAGAGAGAGAAAGAGAGAGAGAGAGAGAGAAGGAAGCCATAAGAAGCCATTCTCTTTTAAATATAGAGAAGAAACTGAGGGTTGATGGAGGGAGGTGGGTGGGGGATGGGCTAGATGGGTGATGAGGATTAAAGAGGGCACTTGTGATGAGTACTGGCTGTTATATGTAAGTGATGCATCACTGAATTATACACCTGAGATCAATTATAATATATACATTAACTAGAATTTAAATTAAAACTTGAAATAAAAAAAAACTTTGGCTCATAAACTTATAATTTTAGATAAAATTGTCAAAATTCTGATGAATACAACTTACCAAATTTACATTACAAGAAATTTATAAATCTCTTTTTTTATTTTCTATTTACATTGTTAAATTTATTTATTTATTTATTTATTTATTTATTTATTCATTCATTCATTCATTCATTCATGAAAGACACAGAGAGAGGCAGAGACACAGGCAACGAGAGAAGCAGGCTCCATGCAGGGAGCCTGATGTGGGACTCAATCCTGGGTCTGCAGGATCACGCCCTGGGCCAAAGGCAGGCGCTGAACCGCTGAGCCACCCAGGCGTCCCGTCATTTTTAAATTTAAATTCAATTTCCATTAAAAAATAAAAAAAACAAAAAAATAAATTCAATTTCCAGCATATTATATAACACCCAGTGATCATCTCAAGTGCCCTCCTCAGTGCCTGTCACCCAGTTTCCCCATAGGAATTTGTAAATCTCAATAGTTATATAAATATTAAAGAAATTGAATCAGTAATTAAAATTTTTCTGAGAAAAAAATCCAAACTCAGATATCTTCATCAGCAAATTTTACTAAATATTTAAGGAATAAAAAACATCAATCTTAAACAAAATCTTCCAGGAAAAGAAAAAGAAAAAAGAGAGCACTCTCCTTATGCCTATTGTTAGCTCACTTGCTGCCATATGCTTTCCCTGGCCTTTGCATGTACTGCTCTGCATTGCAGGGAACCATATTTCTCAGCTTACCTTACTAACCATCTTTCATATAGGTTCAGTCAACAAGCGCCTGTGATGTGTAAGACTAGTGTGTAAAAGAAAGGGAGAAACCAAAAAAAAAAAAAAAAAAGAAAGGGAGAAACCCGGATCCCCTTCCTCTTTGAACAGCCTATCAGACATTTACTCAAGTCCCTCTTGGGTCCCAGGCCAAACTAGACTGCCCCTAATGTGGTTATTTTTTTTAAATAATTATTTACTTATTTTAGAGAGGGGGTGGGGGTGGGTAAGAGCAGAGGAAGAAAGAGAAAGAATCTTTATGGTAATTCTACACTGAGCATGGAGCCCAACTCAGGGCTCAATCACATGACCCTGAGATCAAGACCTGAGCCAAAACCAAGAGTTGAATGCTTAACCGACTGTACCACCCAGGTGCCCCTCTACTGTGGTTCTTTTTTTTTTTTTTTCTCTACTGTGGTTCTTAATGGATGACACCAACTTCTGGTTTTCTCAGGTTTTACCACTTTCTCCATTGTCTCTTCAGACCTGAAGATGGTAGATATTTTCCAGTCTTCATTGAGTTGCCTCACTCTGTTCACTCGCTATGTAACAGTTTTTTGGTGCTTAATTCTCCTTTCTGTTTTCCAGGCTGGGCTCTGCCTGATATAATTCTTGTATAAAGAGTGCCCCTAGAACCTTCTTGCCCTGTTGGTGGGAATGTGAACTGGTACAGCCACTCTGGAAAACTGTGTGGAGGTTCCTCAAAGAGTTAAAAAGAACTACCTTACCACCCAGCAATTGCACTACTGGGGATTTACCCCAAAGATACAGATGCAGTGAAAGACCGAGACACCTGCACCCCGATGTTTATAGCAGCAATGTCCACAATAGCTAAACTGTGGAAGGAGCCTCGGTGTCCATCAAAAGATGAATGGATAAAGAAGATGTGGTCTATGTATACAATGGAATATTACTCAGCCATTAGAAAGGACAAATATCCACCATTTGCTTTGATGTGGATGGAACTGGAGGGTATTATGCTGAGTGAAATAAGTCAATTGGAGAAGGACAAACATTATATGGTTTCATTCATTCGGGGAATATAAAAAATAGTGAAAGGGAATAAAGGGGAAAGGAGAGAAAATGAGTGGGAAATATCAGTGAGGGTGACAGACCGTGAGAGACTCCTAACTCTGGGAAACAAACAAGGGGTAGTGGAAGGGGAGGTGGGTGAGGGGTTGGGGTTACTGGGTGATGAGCACTGAGGAGGGCACTTGACGGGATGAGCACTGGGTGTTATGCTATATGTTGGCATATCGAACTCCAATAAAATGTATACCAAAAAATAAAATAAAAAATGCAATCTTAATATGGAAAAAAAAGAGTGCTCCTAAGAAATAGGCACTCACAATGAATTTCTGGAGGTGGTTTTTGAGCTGAAATTCAGTGAGGACCTCCTTGCAGGTGGAAAAATGGAATACTGGAAACCTATACTGTAATTATCATCTATATTACTTGGAATGAAGTGCCTCTTGTAAGGTTGTGGAAAATCACATATCTTCACTGCTTGTTCTGTGTAGGAGTAATAATGACTGTGTGAGGTAGGGTGGTTAATTTTATTTTAGCTCTGAAGGAAAAAATTTATTATTGCCTCTGGCTTTCTCCATTACAGTATTATGTACCTAACATAGAATAGTGGTGACAATGGAAATTTTTTCAACATTTCATTATAAAAATTTTCAAATACACAAAAAATTGAACGAATTATATAATGAATGCACTTATACCCACCACCTAGATACTACAATATTTATGAAATTTTAGAACTTCTTATACTGAAAAGACAGCATAATATTAAAATGTGCAAGAGACTAGAATAGACTCTTCATAAGAGAAGTTGTACAAATTGACAATAAGGATATAAAATGGTGGTCAACCTATTTAGTAAATTCAGGAATCCAGATTTAAACCACTATAAGATACTAGATACAATATGCCAACCAGGATTGATAAAATAACTGTCAAAAAGAAATGTTGATAATGATGGAGAGCACCAGTAAGATCTAAACACTACTAGTAGGAGTGTAGATTGCTATAATCTCTTGGGAAAATATTAGGGCATTATTTACTAAATTTGAAGACATGTTCATAGTATATCCCAGAAATTGCTCTGGGACATTTTTAATAATTTTAATTGTAGAATTATCCATAATGCCCCAAACTAGAAAAACCTTAAAATATCTGCAAATAGTGAAATTAGTTTTTAAAATCATGGTCATTTATACAATAGAAAACTAAATAGCAATGGGAGTGAATAAACTAATGATATATCAACATGGATGAATCTCACAAACATAACACTGCATTAAAGAAGCCAAACATAAAAGACTATATACTATATGATTCGATTTATATAAAACTCAAAAATAAATAAAACTGGAATATTAGCTATCATTTTGTGGTGAGAGCATCAGCAATAGCTGTGTAGGCACCTAAAACTCTCAGAAGGGAATTCATCTCTCTAACACAAATGTAGATCCAAAAAGTGTGATGTGAGAAAAGTCTCTTTTCCTAGTTTTTATTTTCCCACAATGTGACCACTGAAGAAAAACCATTCAAAGGAAGTGCACAGCTGACTGGCTATATTACAGACCCATTTTTTAGCTAGAGGACCGAAAGGGAGTCGTTTAGAGTCAGAGTGTAGTGGAGATTGCTGAGAAGAGGGAATATTAGAAAAGATTTCCGGGATCCCTGGGTGGCGCAGCGGTTTGGCGCCTGCCTTTGGCCCAGGGCACGATCCTGGAGACCCGGGATCGAATCCCACGTCGGGCTCCCGGTGCATGGAGCCTGCTTCTCCCTCTGCCTGTATCTCTGCCTCTCTCTCTCTCTCTCTCTGTGACTATCATAAAATAAATTTTAAAAAAAATTATTAAAAAAAAAAGAAAAGATTTCCATCAGGTGGTGTATCAAGCCCCCAGTTCAACCCCAGCTACTCATACAGAAAACAAGTATATATGGAACAAATATTACTTTACTCATTAACAGCAAAACACATTTTTTCAAGCACATATTGAATATACAGTAAAATAGACAATATTCTTGGTCATAAAACAAGGATCAACAAATTTTCAATACTTGAACCCATGAAGAGTATATTATCTGAACATAATGGAATCAAATTAGAAATCAAACAATAACAAATACACTGGGAAAAAGATCGCAGCACTTGGACATTAAATAATACATTCTTTTTTTAAAAAATGATTTTATTTATTTATTCATGAGAGACACACACACACATACACACAGAGAGAGAGAGAGAGAGGCAGAGACACAGGCAGAGGGAGAAGCAGGCTCCATGCAGGGAGCCCGACGTGGGACTTGATCCCGAGTCTCCAGGATCGATCACATCCTGGGCTGAAGGCGGCGCTAAACCGCTGAGCCACCGGGGCTGCCCTAAATAATACATTCTTCATGGGTCAAAGAGAAAGTCTTAAACTAAAAATGCACTGAAGTGAATTGAAATTAAAATGCAACATATCTTAGCTTGTGGAATGCAGCTAAAGGAATATTTAGAGGGAAAATGATAGCATTTAATGATTAGATTAAGAAAGAATAAAGGTCTCAATTCAATAATCTAAGCTTCCACCTTAACCGGGAAACAAAAAGACAAAGCAAGCAGAAGGAAGGAAATAAAAGGTAAGAAATTGATGAGATTAAAAAAATAAATAGAGGAAGCCAAGGAAACCAAAAGCTGTTTCTTTGGAAAGATTAACAGAATTCATAAAACTCTAGAGAGACAAAGAAAAAGAGAAAAAAGACATTAAGTGGCTAATTTCAGAAATGAAACAAGGGATACCATTACAAACCCTGCAGACATTAGAAGGATGAAAAAATACTAAGAAGAATTTGGATAAACTAATTCAAAAATTTAGATGAAACTGAACAATTCCTTAAAAATCAGGAACTACCAAAGCTCATCCTAGATAAAATGGATAACTTGAGTAGTACTATACACTATTACATAAATTAATGGAATACTTTAAAACATTTAAAAAGGCATGCCTAGATCCAGATGGCTTTGCTAGCAATTTCTCCCAAAGTTTTGAAGAGTTGTCATCAATTATATAAAAATCTCTTCCAGAAGATAGAACAAGAGGAAGATTTTTGCAACTCATTTTTTTAAGATTAGCATTGCCTTCATATTAAGACCAAGATAAAATAGCATAAGAAGAGGAAAAACTACAGATCAATACCCCTCATGAACCAGATGCAATGATCCTCAAAAAATAATAGCAAAGAGAGTCCAGCAATATAGAAAAATAATAATGCACCACAAGTAAATGGGATTTATCTGGGAAATGCATGGCTGGTTCAGTATCATAATTAGTGTGATAAACCATATTAACAGACTAAATAATTTTATAATAATCTAAACTGAAGCAAAAAATATTTCAAAATAACACAAAATATCCAATTATAATAAAAATGCTCAGAAAACAAAAAATAGAAAGGAGCTCTACTCAACTTGATAAAGGACATCTACAAAAAACCTAGAGCTAATATTAAACTTTATAGTAAAAGACTGAGTGTCTTCCTCCTAAGATCAGGAACAAGGCAAGAATGTCTATTTTCACTATTCTCTTCCTATTCAAGATTGTGTGGAATTCTTACTTGTGGAATAAAGCAAGAAACATAAATAAGAAGTATACAGGGTGGAATGGAAAAACAGTGTCCTTATTCTTAGAAGACACAATTATCTATGTTAAAAATTTCAAGGAAACTATAAAAAAACTCCTAGAATTAAAAAGTAAGCTTAGCAAAATATTAGGATAGCAAATTAATACTCAAATATAAATCATATTTCCATATAACAACAATAAACATTGGAACACAAAAATTTTTAACTACCATTTTCAATAGTTCAAATAAATGAAATACTTAATTACGTATAAATCTAACCAAAGATAGTATCTGTATGCCGAAAACTACAAAATGCTGATCGCAGAAAACAAAGAACTGAATAAATGGAGAAAGCATGAACTGAAAGATTCATCATAGTGAAGTGGTCAATTCCCACCAAAATGATTTAGAGTCAAAGCAATGCCAATCAAAATCTCAGAAGTTTGGGCAGCCCCTGGTGGCTTAGCGGTTCAGCGCTGCCTTCGGCCCAGGGTCTGATCCTGGACACCTAGGATCGAGTCCCACGTCGGGTTCCCTGCATGGAGCCTGCTTTTCCATCTGCCTGTGTCTCTGCCTCTCTCTCTCTCTCTCATGAATAAATAAATAATCTTTAAAAATCCCAGAAGTTTTTGTAGATATAGGCAAGCTAATCCAAAAAGTATCAAAAGGCAATGGAACCAGAAGAGCATTTTTTTTTATTTTTTATATTTATTTTAGTTTTTTCTGACTCAAGACATACCAGTTTTTTCCAATAAAAAGATCTCTTAAACAGATACAATTGTGTCAGTGTTTAGAAAAATTTATTTTCTGGGGTGCCTGGGTGGCTCAGTAGGTTAAGCATCTGCCTTCAGCTCAGGTCATGCATGATCCCAGATTCTTAGGATCGAGTACCACATCAGGGCTCCATCCTCAGTGGGGAGCCTGCTCCTACCTCCTGCTTGTGCTCTCTCTCTCTCTCTCTCTCTCTCTCAAATAAATAAATAAAATCTTAGAAAAAATTTATATTATCTTTAAAATCAAGAGAAGTTTATTAAATTTCCTTCCCCTCTTTTTATTTTTTTTTATTTTTTTTATTTTTTTTAAAGCTTTTATTTATTTATTTATTTATTCATTCATTCATGAGAGACAGAGGGAGAGGGAGGCAGAGACACAGGCAGAGGGAGAAGCAGGCTCCATGCACCGGGAGCCCGACGTGGGATTCGATCCCGGGTCTCCAGGATCGCGCCCTGGGCCAAAGGCAGGCGCCAAACCGCTGCGCCACCCAGGGATCCCCTCCTTCCCCTCTTTTTAGAAGGGATACATTTTTATTTTTTATTTTTTAAATTTTTTTTGGAGTTTAATTTGCCAACATATAGCATAACACTCAGTGCTCATCCCACCAAGTGCCCCCCTCAGTGCCCATCACCCAGTCACCCTAACCCCCCCCCCCCCGCCCACCTCCCCTTCCACTACCCCTTGTTCATTTCCCAGAGTTAGGTGTCTCTCATGTTTTGTCACCCTCACTTATAGTGAAACAGAATAAAGGGAAAGGAGAGAAAATGAGTGAAAATATCAGAGAAGGGATACATTTTTAAAAAGTAAAACAAAGCTTGAAGAACCACACTAGCTGATTTTAAGACTTACTATAAAATTATAGTAATCAAGACCATGTGGTATTGGCTAAGGGATAGACACATAGATCAATGAAAACAAATAGAGTGCCCAGAAATTGATTCATACAAAAATGGCCTGTGGAGTTTTCCAAAGGAGGAAGACAATCCAATTGAGAAATGCTGGCCTTTTCAATAAGTAGTATGTTAAAAAGTGATCTCTTATCTAAACATCAAACTTCATACTAAAAATAAGATCTAAATGTCAAATGAAAAACTACAAAATATTTACAAGAAAACCTAGAGCCAAATCTTCATGGCCTGGAGTTAGCAAAGAGGTCTTAAACATGACACAAAAAGCATGGTCCACAAAGGGAAAAAATGATACATTAGATAACTCAAAATTAAAAATACTGGCTCTGAAAAAAAATTTGCTCTGAGAATAAGAATAAAAAGTCAAGCTACAAACAGGAAGAGAACATTTTTGTAAATCATATATCCAACAAAGGTCTTATGTGCAGAATATATAAAGAGCTCTCAAAATTCCAGTATTAGAAAAGAGCACAATTTTAAGATCAGCAAAAGATGTCAATAAACACTCCACCAAAGTGAATGTGGGGATGGCTAATAAGCATATAAAAAGTGTTCTGCATCATTAGCCATAGAGAAATGCAAATTTTTAAATATTTTATTTATTTATTCATGAGAGACACACACAGAGAGAGGCAGAGACACAGGCAGAGGGAGAAGCAGGCTCCATGCAAGGAGTCCGACGTGGGACTCGATCCCGTGTCTCCAGGATCACACCCCAGGCTGCAGGAGGCGCTAAACCACTGTGCCACCCGGGATGCCCGAGAAATGCAAATTAAACTATGATGTAATACCACAGCACACATTTGAGAGAGGTTAAAATTAAAACAAAAAATTTTTAATTTTAAAAGAGCATTACTAAAAGCAAGCAAGGAAGACCAACAACTGGAACTTTCATCCGTGAATGGTGGGGATGTAAAATGGTAATATGGATAAATAAGAACATTACATAATGATGGAAGAGCTGATTCATAAAGACATAACAATCCTGATGTATATACACCCAGGGTAGAATTTCAAAATACATGAAACCAAAACTGATAAGCCTGAAAGGAGAAATAGCCACATCTACAATTATATTTGGAGACTAAACACTCCTTTCTGAGTAAATGATAGTAGAAGATAAACCAAATATCTGGAAGTATAGAAGAAACCTAACAATGCTATTAACCAACTTAATCTTTTCTTAACCATAATGGAATTAAACTAAAGAATTTAACAAAAAATGTGTCTGTGAGGTCTCCAATTATTTGGGAACTACACAATATATATTTACTAAGTCATGTATCAAAAGGAACTATTCAGTGAAATTAGAAAACACTTTTCAATTTAGTGAAAGCGAAAAAATATCAGAATTTGTGGGATTCAGCCAGTCATGCTTTACATGGGAATTTATGTCAATAAATGCTTATATAAGAAAGAAGGAACTCAGATTTAAAAATTCAAGCTTCAAAAAATAATAAAAATAAAAATTTAAGCTTCCTCTAAGAAAATATAAAAAGAAAAGTAAATTAAATCCAAGGCAAGGATGGTGATAATATAGATAAGAACAGAAATTAACGAAATTAAGATTAGAAAAATAATGAATAATGTAAAATAATTTTTTGAAAAGGTCAGAGAAGCTGAAATACTTGATGCTGGCTTGAGGAATTTTCAAGAGTGTTTTTATAAGCAATAGCTTTGGATACAGATAAAAGTATAGGAAACTAATGTATGTAAGTGTTGAATCACTATATTCTACACCAGAAACTAATACAACACTGTATATTTACTGGAATTTAAAATTTTTTTGAAGTATAGGAAACTGTACATAAGGAACAAGGTATATATGATACAGGAATTTTGAGAAAGGATGAAAATGACTAAACACATAAAATCAGTAAATATATTATGTCCTAATGGTAATGTGTAATTGTTTAAAAGTGTGGGATAATCAACAAATCATTTACATATACAGCAAATGCATATAAAGGAAACAAAGTGAGAATGTGAAAAAATAGAGAACTTTTTTTTTTTTATTTTGCAAGGGGAAAATTCTGAGTGAATATAAAATGGTGTTGGCAAGAAAAGGATATTTGCAAAAATACTAGTGCTTACTTATTTCAATTTATCCTTTTTTGAGATTGTAAATCTACATTTTAAAATTAGAAATTAAAATATTTTAAGATTGTTCCGTTACAAAAAAATAAATTATGTGTATATATTTTATAACTGAAAATTTATAGAATCTTTTTTGAATCAAAATAATTTGATAAAACTCGGGAGCTTATGAGTTTTGCCCCCAAAAAGTCTATGGAACAAAAATTAGAGAGTTCACAGGAGAAAAAAAAAGATATTTAGTTCTTCCGAAAAGGGAAATGCACATAACACCTATAGTACAGAAGAAATTTTAACAGAATTATTAATTACAGTTCTTTTTACATGGTATTTACTTTGTGAAAGATAATCACTTGTCATAAAACTATGTGTTGTATAATTGTCAATGAAGGAAATTGCTGATCATACTCATGAAAATCTTGCATTGTTCTTATGAAAATCAAGAAATGTTTAAATCAAAGTGTGTTTTCAGGCAATCCTGGGAATTAATGACAGTATTGACTGAAGCACGCTTTAAAAAAACACTTTTATTGGTTTATTATTAACTTGGAAAAAAGATGTATAAATAACGTATAATAATGTAATCATTATAATTCCTCTTGCCTGTGCATGAGCCTTTATGTAAATACTGGATCTAATTGTGTTATATGGAACATGATCTAAATATAAATATAATTTTCCCTTTAAAAGGCTAGTTAATACTTTGTGAGGAGGGAAGGCTTCATAAAAAAGGTAAGTTATTACCTGTGGCATTGTATTTGAAAGTCTGAAAAGAAGTTGTGTGACTTCATGTAGCCAACCAGTTGGATTTCAAAGTTTTTTGTTTCTTTCTAGTTACACAAATGGTAAGCACACTGGAGGCTCAGTATAATCTAGCAAGAGGTTGATCGATACTGGAAACTAACCATCTAGAGGATGCATGTTCATTTTTGGTAGTCTAAGTCACATTTAAGATATTTATTATATTTTATAATTATGAAGGGAATTTATATGTGTTTCAGAAGAGAATATTGAAAGAATAATTAAATAAATTATATTTCCACTAGCAAGAGAAAAACGATTGTTGCTATTTTGCTGTTTACTCTCCTGGTTGTATTTGTCTACATGAACGTGTGTAAGTGTGTGTGTGTGTGTGTGTGTGTGTATCAAATCATTTTCTTTTTCAGATCTAGGATTAGGAATAGGTTTAGGGCTATAGAATAAGAGTTAAGGTTAGGGTTAGGTCCAGGATGAGTATATGTGCTTATTATCCTGCAGTTCAGAGACTTCTTCAGAGTGATAAAGTTAGGATTAGGGTTATAGTTATGGTTATGGTTTGGTTGAGGGGTTAGGGGTTAGAGTTAGGGTTTGGGTTAGGTAGGGTTAGGGTTAGGGTGAGGGTATGTACCATTTAGAGACCTCTCCATAGGTTAGGTTCAGGACTAGAGCTAGGGCTAGGAGTAGAGTTTAGGGGTTATTGGTTAGGGGTAGATTTAGGTTTAGGGTCAGAGTTAAGGTCCTGGTTAGGGTTAGGGTTTGTATTTGGCATCCTACAGTTCAGAGACCTCTCCAGAGAATAAAACCTCAGAATTCTGTGGGGGTGAGAGTAAACATGGCAACCATCCACCAAACTGAGGTAAAGAGGGGATATGGTGCTCTAAATACTCTTTAAGTGGATATTCAATTGGTCCTTCTCTTTTTATCTCTATCTTCACATCTGTTTTCAAAAATACTACATATTCTTTTTTTAATTTTTAATTTTCATTCTATTTACTAACATATAGTGTAATATTAAATTCTGGTATACAATATAGTGTTTCAACACTTTCATACAACTCCCGTGCTCTTCACAACACACTCCTTAATCTCCATCAACTATTTAATTTGAATAAATTTGAAATGCTGGGACATTTGTTATGCACATATAATTTATCTTTTAAATTTTAAGTATAGGACTTCTGCTTCAGGCCAATATGGAGTAATAGGAATCAAATATACATCCCTACCTAAAACAATTAAAAATATATATGTATATAAATACATAGATATGTGTGTGTGTATATATATATATATACATGTTTATGAAACAAAACTTTTTAATTTATTGGAATTAGGCAACAAGGGACAGTGATTTCTGATAAATGAAGAAACAAATAAGGCAAGCCCTACAATTGCCCCCATCTTACATCATAGAGAGAGATTGCAGACCGCAATGAATAGTGGGGGGCCGCATTATCTCCTTCTGTTGAGGAGTTGGAGCTGGGACACTACGGAGGCCAAGGTGGCTAGAGCTTGCACAATAGGATGCTGGAGAGAGAAAAGGTGCACAAAGAAATCTCCTGAGCTCACACAGGGCTACATATAGTTCTTGATAGCAATAGAGTGGAAAATTTTATAATTCATAGTGCACTAGTTAAAGTACTCAGAATGGTTTTCCTTAGTAGTGAAGAATTATTGACCACAGATTAAAAACTGCTCTCATCTCCCCTAACAAACCTTAAAGCAAGATTCAGAAAAATCATACTGTTTTCAAGTAATTAACTGAGTTCCAGCTAAAACTTATAGGAATCACTTCAACAGTGTTCTTAAAGGAGATTAAGCTACACAGCTTTAATAGATTGTATTTGTTTCCTGTTGTCACTATAAAAAATTAGCAAAGTTGGGATCCCTGGGTGGTGCAGCGGTTTAGCGCCTGCCTTTGGCCCAGGGCGTGATCCTGGAGACCCGGGATCGAATCCCACGTCGGGCTCCCAGTGCATGGAGCCTGCTTCTCCCTCTGCCTGTGTCTCTGCCTCTCTCTCTCTCTCTCTGTGACTATCATAAATAAATAAAAATTAAAAAAAAAATTAGCAAAGTTATCATGCTTTACAATTATACAAGTTTATTCTCTTAAGATCTGTAAATCAGAAATCCAAAATTAGTTTTTACTAAATCTTCAGAACTGGGTTTTGCCACACCTAAGACTGCTATCATTCCACGGTTTGTGGCCACATCACTGAAATGCTTCAAATTTTATTTTTGTGGTCACTGTCCTCTTCTGTCTTTTGTAAATATCCTTCTTTTTCCAACTAAGAAGGATTCATGTGATTTCATGTAGGGCCCATGTATATAATCCAGAAAAATCTCCAAATGTCGCTATCCTTAAACACATGTGCTAAGTACTTTTGCCATGAACGTAATATTCAGAGATTCCAGTAATTAGTACATGGATAATGTTAAGAGGGTTATTATACAGTTTATCACATAGATTTTGATTGAGATTAGGGAATCTGGTATCAGTCAAAGGTGTGCCCTGTTGTGAGCAGAGGCAAATGGTGAAAACAAAATGAACCAAACTCACCATTCTTATTGAGAAAATTTGACAAAATTTAAGAATAATTTTTGAAAGATGTAAGCACGGAAAGATAGAGGACCGACTCAATGTTGAGAGACTACCAGGTCTGGGAAGCACCTCTTGCCCAGAGAAGAGTTTGGGTAGGTAAAGCCAGGGATTGGTGCTGGCAGAAGAGCCTGTGCAAATCACAGAGGGTGGGAAGCAGCAGGGAATTGGAGGGAGAATAGCCAGTCCTGTGCTGAGAACAGAGAAAGGTAGGCAAGAGGATGGTGTGTGTGTTATGTGTACCTAGGTTAGGGGGGTGGGTAATGAGAATTTAGGGAAGCAAGAAAGGGGTTGGTAGTGTGCTAGTATGCAGAGGAAATGTGGTCTATCAGGAGATTCCCCAGCCCATGCATGTGCCTTCTCCTGCACTGGAGCCCACCCTTCCTCACCAGTTGAATAAGAAAAGGCGCCATCTCCACAGGATGCCCACCCACCCCGCAAACATGTGCACCTTGGGCCAGTCCTGGTGACACAGGCCAGCCATCATGCCACAGCACGTAACTCGTGCCTCTGCTACGCCACGACCTCAGAAGCCCCCGGAGGCCTCCCAACCAGGGACACTATCGTTACACAGTAGGTGCTCAACCAAACGCGACTACATGATTTGTTATGACACTGACTTTATCGCTGGGAGGAGTTTCTGAGGTCACATTTGCCTTGGAATTCTTTGAACTTTATCAAGCATCTCTTGTGTGACACCTACTTCCAAATACTTCCAAATACAGGACCACGTCTAGTTTTCAAATGATTCTGTAATCTCAGCGGGGACGATTCGCTTTATGCATTTAATGGCCAGAGGCTACTACAGAGTAAGGTTCTGTGTCGGGGGAGAGAAGGTGATTCCTACCTGTTCTACACGGACCAGTGATGACTCATTAGCGGGCCAGGTCCAAGAGGTAGACAGAAGAACATGAGGGGAAAACCAGGGGAAGGCGCTGTCATTCGGGAAAGTGCTAAGTCTGGAAACATTGCCAGCACCTGGGCAGCCAGTTCCCGAAGACCTCTGGGGCTCAGACAGAAGAACTCTAGGTTAACGAGCCCACAGACAAAATCCTGTTTGATTCTCATTATCACCTGCCTTCCTTAGCCCGGGTTTTGGAACCTTCGCCACCGCATCCTTCCTTTTGTCACCTGGGAGACACCATGCTGTCCTCACTCCTGATGTAGGAGTCAGAAAGCTGGCCACAGGCTGGGCGGGGAGGGGACAGCGTGGACTCGACATGGCTTCGCACCAGGGTTCTAGTCTCTGCCTCGTCACTTACCAGCCATGTGATCCTGGGAAAAGGACCAACCCTGAGAGCCTCGGGATTGTCACCTGTGAAGTACGTGGTTTGGAGCCGCCCCGCCCCGCTGGACGGCAGGAATGTGTGTCGGGGATGGGAAGCACCTTGCACGGCGCCTGGCATATATTGGAACCTGGATGAACAGCAGCTATGTTGAATGCTGTCCTGTCCTGACCCCGGGGCCTCCCACGCTCTCCTCTGGGATAGGTTTTGTTAGCCCGGCCAGAGTTAGAGTTACCTGCAGCTCAACCTGACCTGGAACAGCTAATCGGCCAGAGAGGGTGCTTCAAATATGAAACTCAATCCATTTTCTAAATCAGGGGCTGTATGTGGGCTATAGGAGGCTATGTGTGGAACTCGGGTGCGGGGAGTTGTCCCAGCTGGATACAACACAGAGGTGCGACAAGCCTACAGTTCGAGTCAAAGACTAACTCCCCTGCAGAGTCTGGCCCGGGAGCCGCCCCACGCCCTCATCATTCTGCCACTTGGGGCTGGAAGGCTGGCCCAGGTCTCAGGGCACTCCTCCCCACCTCCCTGCGGGACGGCGACCGCTACACACAGTCCCCGAAGGCGGTGTGGCTCCGGGGCCCTCGTGTCCTCACTGCTCACACACAGGGCCTTGCAGGGAGCAGAGCTCAGCCGCTGTGTGGCCGTGAGGGAGCCGCCAGCAGGGCTCCCCTGGCCTCAGACAGGACCCTTCTCTCACATTCCCGAAAAACCAAGTGAATGCACGAGCGCACATCTATGTAACTTTGGAAAAAAGACACATGGCATGGGTAAGAAGCAAAAGTGAACAAGGTTTATTTTCCTATTTGCACACTCCAGCACTTGCCTGCTCCACTCTTGCCCTTTCCAACATATTCCAACGCAATGCCCTGTGATTTCATCCAGAACCCAAACAAGGAGGGAAGGTCTCCCAACTTGTTTACAGGACATGACAAAATTCTTAACTCTTGAACTGGGGAAGTACAAACGCGACGGGGGATGTGTCACTCACACACTGGGCTGTGGAACCCTTCTATCCCAAGGAACAAATATAGAGAGCTTCCTCAAAGAAACTAAGCTCTGTATTTCAGGGTGATTGCAGAGCCCAGGCCCCCAGAGAGGCTCCTGGCCATGCTCTCTGCCAACCTTCCCTGGCCCTTAACTCCTGAGAACACCCAGGACTTTCTCTTTACACACCCAACAGGACAACACCGGGAGGAAGCACCCTAAGGCCTCCCTTCATGCCGGCCCCACCAAAGCTTGGAAAGGGCCTGGCCGCCTCTGGGGCTGTGGCCCCCTCTTCCTTATCTCAGAATCTGTTCACACAGGGCCAGGGAGTAAGTAAGGTTGTTGTTACCAAGCTGGAGCACGTAGTCCATGACCTGCAACTTGCTGGTTTCCTGGAGGGCTCTGGGCCCCCACAGGAACTCCTTACGGGCAGGATTGCTGCCAGCCACCTGCCGGCACTCCAGGTAGCCTTCCTGCACCCAGACATTGGTGAGGAGGTCCCTGGGTGCCCCAAAGAGGATGTGATCCTGGCCATCGTATACCCCCATGATCCCCATCGCCTCCCACACCTCCTCCTCGGGTGCACAGTCATCCGCCAGGACGATCAACCCCAGGACCAGCACCAGGAGGCTGGTCTTGGGCAGGCCCCCCTGACTACTCAGTGTCCCATTCCAGGTGAGGCCCAGGATGATGCTGAGGTTGTAGTAGTGCTCGCTGGGATCCACTTCTATCACGTCTAGGCCAAAGACCAGCCGCAAGCAGATGGACGCTTGGCGCAAGATGACGGGGAAGTTGTCCTGGAATTCTGGGGTGATGATCTCCAGCATCTCTGCCTTGCTGGTGGGCTGCTTGGTGCGATACTTGAGGAGCAGGAATATCACCAGGGCAGCCGTCTTCAGGTGGAAACTGCCCTGGGGCTGCTCATCTTCCTGCTGTTCAGGTGGGTTTGACCCCACCTCCGCTGGGCTGCTGGGGACAGCAGGCTGGGGCTGGCCAAGGCCATGGGATGCCCCGCCACAGGGGGACGAGTCAGCATCTTCCTCCCCTTCACTGCCACTTGAGCCCACCTCCTCTGGGCTGTTGGGGCCAGCAAACTGGGCACTGGCTTCCCTGCCCCCCTGGGAGGTGTTAGCACCCTGAGAGCACTGGAGAGGACTTAGGGACCCCTCATTAGCAGACTCCTCCTCCTGGGCGCCAGAACACCCGCCAGACAAGGAGAAGTAAGGGGAGGAGGAAAACAGAGAGGGAGGAGTTCGGGGAGATAAAACCTCCCCCGGCTCCTCCTCCTCCTCCTCAGCCCTGGTCTGTAGGGCATCCACCACGCCCTGGGCCTCTTCTGGGTCTTCTCCCAGCCTCCAAGGCTCACTGCTCTTTCCTACGGACATGATGTCAAAATTGAGGTGACCTGAAGAGAGAGGTGGGAGGGCTTGTCAGGGGGGACCTGGCCAAGAGACCTAGAGGTGCCAGGGCTGACAGGGGGCCATGCTTGGCTCCCATGCAGAGGGCTCCCCTGACACCAGGCTTGGAGAGAGCATAAACCTAACCTGGACAAGTGGCACTGGCCTGTGCCTCCTCTGCTCTGTGTCCTGAGGGACCCCCGCCTCAGACTGAGGCCTCCCCTGCCAGTTCTTGAAGTCTCTGCAGGAGAGAAGGAGGAGGCGCCTCAGGGTGTAGACTGCCAGCCCAGCCCTGGGCCCCAGTGTGGACAGGAGGGCTGGCTCATACTCTGGGAAGTCTCCAGCAGGCCAGGTGGGGCGGTCCCCTCCTTGGCCTCTCAAGGGACTGCCTTGGCCCTGTCTCTCTCAGGCCAAAGTGTCCCTGCAAGACCACAGGGCCCTGACACTCCACAGAAGGAAGCCAGGGGCCCAGCCATGGCCACACCTGCCAAAGTCTCCAGGACAAGTCCTGGATCATGCACAAAGGATGGGTCAGCTCTGGCTTCCATCTGGGCTGGGATGGGGGGCCTCTTGCTCTTTACCTGGACCCCACACAAGGCCTGGGAAGACTCCACAGCTGGCCCTGAAGCACCCGCCTGGTTCCTTGCAAGGCCCCCTGCTACGACCTGCCACCAGCCAAAGTCCAGAGAAATCAGTCGGCCCACCCGTCCTGCCTCTCCCCATGGCCCATACATGGTCCCTAGGGATCCTGCTGAGGAAGGCATCCCCTCATTTCTCACCTCGACCCCCAGCAGGGCTGAGACCAGGGCCTGGGCAGGGCTCCCGCCTCCTCTGCTGACCTGGATCCAGACCCTCAGGCCCAGGCCCTCCCCTCCCTGAGTCCAGGGATCTGAAGAGGAGGAGGGGCTCCGTGGGACAGTCCGCACCCCGGGTTCCCTACCCAGGGCTGTCAGGGAAGGGCACCTGGATTTTGGGGCTATCCCCTCCTGGGCCTGATGGCTGTCTTGGGGGCCACGCACTCTTTCAATGTGGGGTGGGCAGGGTTCCTCACACAGAGTCTTGGCAGGCCCCGAGACTCCTGGGCATCTATCCCCCAGGTGGGACTCCTCCCACACTCTGACTGGGACCTCTCCCAGCGGGGTCCTCAGCTCCTTGAGAACTGGGAGAAGAGCAGGAGGAGGTACCCTGTTATGTCCTGTGTCCCCGTCCTGTCCTGTGTGCCCAGCCAGGCAGGTCACAGCCGCAAACCCCCACCCCTCCCAAGTCCCCCAGCAAGATCAGGAAGGGCAGGCCTGTTGCCCGGCCCCTGTGTCCTGGGGGTTCATGCCCTCAGGCTCCCGAGAGTGTCCTCAGCATTATCCTGCCAGGGCCTGCTCTTCCTCCAGGCCCCCAGCCTCCCATAGAGGACATGTGCCCCTCACACCAAGACTTCATCCTCCCCAGGTCAGCCCACCTTCCTGCCACCTACCCGCCCCAGGGACAAGTGAGAATGCCACTGAGGGCCAGCGCTCTCTCATCCTCGGTGGGCAGCCCACAGGACAAGGCCTCACTCCAACCCACTCTGCTGCACTGGCTTCTTTGTTCACCTGCCGGGTGGGGCGAGCCAGGCTGTCCCCAAGGTCCTCACCCTGACTCCCCACAGGTCATGTGCCCTCCACACACACCCTCACCCCAACCACCCCCAAGGCCCTGCTCCTTTGAAGCACAAGCCCTCAGGCCCTAACACCCAGACGTGGACATCAGGACGGCAGCATGGGCTCATCCTGCACGGGGCCTCCTGCCTCCTTCCTCCCTGGACTGCACGTGCTAGGGCCCAGGGTCCATCAGTCCTCCCTCTGGTCCTCACCTTCAATCCCACCAGGCCCCGGGCTGGCCCCCAGCCTGCTCCTTCCACCAAGCCCCCAGGCTCTAGGAGACTTGGCTGGCAAGCCAGGGCATACCCCAGGTGGTCATCAGCCCCAGGGAACCCCAGGACCCAGTCTAGTCTGCGTCCCTAGGGCTTCAGTGCCCCTGTGGTCCTGGCCTTGGCCGCCAGCCACACGTGGGCCATTGTCCCCCACCCCACCCAACCCCGCTGCACCCACACCCTGGAGGCAGTGCTCCAGCCCAATGGCCACAGTGTGGGAGGCCCCGTCGCACCAGGCAGCTCGGGATTTGTCCACCGCCCGGCAGCCTCCCGAAGCTGAAGCAGGGCAGGGCGGTGGTGCTGGGGTCTCCCTGGGGACACAGTCCCTCCAGGGTCTAGTTCCTCGGGAGTCCTCGCCTCCACCCCTAGCAGACCCCAGGCCCCTTGGGCAGCCATCCCGAGGCCGGGCCGCTCACACCAAGGCCCTCCCCTAAGCCCGGACCCCAACGGCGACAGGGAGTGACCGTCTTTCCATCAGGACCGCGACCCAGCCTGGGGGTTTCCCAGGGCTCACAGAGGGGGCTGGGGGGCTGAGCTGGGGGGCGGGGGACAGGCTCCCTGGGCCCTTCTTCCCCACCCCTGCTGGCGGGGCTCCCTGGGTGCCTGGGCCTCTGCCTGGCTCCACTGCCTGCCGGCCCATCGGCTCCCGGACACGGACACGAGGGGCGGGCAGAGCTTCGGGGACCCGGATGCGCCGGTCGGGATATGCACACAGACACGCGGCGTGGCCCCGTCCCGCACTCGGCCTGCCTCCCGGGACCGACTCTGGGCTGGGGTGTGGGGTCCCCCGGGCCTCTTCTGCATCCTCACCGGGATTCCCAGCAGAACCCGGGGCCCTCCCCTCTGCACAGGTGTCCTAGGCCCTGCTCCTGACGCCAGGGGCCCGCAGTGTCTCGGGAGGCCCGGATGTGGAAGTCTGAGCACCCATACTCCCACGTGAGGGCAAGTACCCATCCCCACGGAGGCCTCACAGCCCTGGCGACCCTCTACCGGGGTCCCCTCTGTCCCCCTGGGGGTCCATCCCTGCCTCCCCCTAGCCCCGGGACCCTCCCCTCCGCCCTCAGCGTCTGCTCCCGCCACACCAGGCCCCAGGCTCTCGGGTACCCGGATGTGCCAGGCCTGCCGCACCCGCCGCCACCATCCGGCCCCATCCCGCTCCCCCGCAGCCTTCCCGGGCTCACCGTGGGCCCTGCCCTCCGCCGGGTCCCCTCTGTCCTCCCTCGGGGTTCGTACCTTGCCTCCCCTTAGCTCCTCAGCCGGGGACTCTGAGCACCTAAGAGCCGCTCCTAGTGCCAAGTCTCACAGAGACCCGGATGCGGAATTGGGCCCTCATCACGTGTTTGATGCCACACCAACCCCCCCCCCCCCACCTTCCGGGGACTGACCCCCTGGAGTCTAGGGTTCCGCATCCCGCCCCTCCTCCCCATGCTCACGGGAAATCCCTGCGGCGCCTGGGTCCCCCCGCCCCCCTCTGCCCACCGTCCAGACCCCGCTCCTGACACCAAGGAACCCCAGTCTCTTAGGGACCCAGACGGGAAAGTCTGACTGGCACCTGCACAACGGAAGATCTCCAGTCGGCCCGGGATTGGGGGGCGTGCTCCCCTCCCTGGAGACCTTCTGCCAGGTGCCCTCTGTTCCCCTTAGAGTCCATCCCTTGCCTCCCCTCCTGCTTCGTGCCGGGGCCCTCCTCTCCGTCTACCTGCATCTGCTCCCGCCACACCCAGGCTCTGCACCCAGGCTCTCGGGTACCCGGATGTGCCAGGCCTGCTGCACCTGCCGCCTCCATCTGGACCCATCCTGCCCCCGCCCCCCCGCGGCCTTCCCGGGCTGACCTGGGCCCTGACCTCCACCGGGTCCCCTCTGTCCCCCTCAGGGTCCATCCCTCGCCTCCCCTTAGCCCCTGGACCCTCCCTCCGCCCTCAGCGTCTGCTCCCGCCACACCAGGCCTCAGGCTCTCGGGTACCCGGATGTGCCAGGCCTGCCGCACCCGCCGCCACCATCCGGCCCCATCCCGCTCCCCCGCGGCCTTCCCGGGCTGACCGTGGGCCCTGCCCTCCGCCGGGTCCCCTCTGTCCTCCCTCGAGGTTCGTACCTTGCCTCCCCTTAGCTCCTCAGCCGGGGACTCTGAGCACCTAAGAGCCGCTCCTAGTGCCAAGTCTCACAGAGACCCGGATGCGGAATTGGGCCCTCATCACGTGTTTGATGCCACATTAACCCCCCCCCCCACCTTCCGGGGACTGACCCCCCTGGAGTCTAGAGTTCCGCATCCCGCCCCTCCTCCCCATGCTCACGGGAAATCCCTGCGGCGCCTGGGGCCCCCCGCCCCCCTCTGCCCACTGTCCAGGCCCCACTCCTGACGCCAAGGAACCCCAGTTTCTTAGGGACCCAGGTGGGAAAGTCTGACTGGCACCTGCACAACGGAAGATCTCCAGTCGGCCCGGGGTTGGAGGGCTCCCATCCCTGCAGACCTGCTGAGTCCTCTCTGTCCTGCTCAGGGTCCATCCCTCAGTCCCCTTAGCCCCTGGACCCTCCCTCCCCCCTCAGCGTCTGCTCCCGCCACACCAGGCCCCAGTCTCCCGGGTACCCGGATGTGCCAGGCCTGCCGCACCTGCCGCCTCCATCTGGCTCCATCCCGCTCCCCCGCAGCCTTCCCGGGCTGACGTTTCTGAAGTCCCGAGTCCCTCCATCATCCCTCCATATCCTCACCAGGAGGACCTGGTTCCACGCTCTGTCCATCTGAAGGACACCCTGCTTCTGAATCCAAGGGCCGTCAGTCTCTCGGGAAACCCGGATGTGGAAATCTGGCTGTGCTGCCCCCCTCCCCGCGGTTCCCCCTCCCAGCACAGGGGCCATGCAGGCCTGACATCGCTGATGGCCTTCTGCTGGGGTTCCCTCTGTCCTCCCTCCGGGTTCATCCCTTGCCTTCCCTCCCGATACCCGCAGGACCCTCACCTCTCCTGCCTGAACATCTGCTCCTGCCACCAGGCCCACAGGCTCTCTGGGACCTGGATGCAGAAGTCACACTTGACCTTGTCCCCATGCAGCCCTGGGGTCTTTTGGGCTGACCCTGGGGCCTGACCCCTGTGAGGTCCCCTCTGTCCTCCCTGCATCATGGACATTTTCCACTTAGGTAAAGGGCGTTAGGACAGATTCATGGAAAGCTACCTCCTGGACCCAAAGTTGTCTTTGCTCTGTTTTTCATGAGTACTTTTAGTTACTGCAGAGCTTCCAGCTGCCTGATGCAAGGTTAGAGGAAGTAAATATTGAATACTGGTGGACCTATGCCCAGCCTTAACACGGATGTCAGGAGCAGAGTATTAAAAGTAACCCAAAATGATAAAAAAAAAAAAGTAACCCAAAATGGCATATATATGCCTGTACTCAACCAGAAATCCACCTATCAGAGGAATTTTTCCATGTTTCCTTAAAAATTGCATACATACATACATACATATACATATGCATATGTGAATCAAGTTGCTGTAGGCTCATTCACTGACACAGAATGTGGAGCATGACCCCTGCCTGGGCCTTCCACCTTCATGGATAAAACTCACAGTTCTCCAATTGCTCACGTACCCGAGAATTCCAAGGGAAACTAATATTGAGGGTATCACCATGGACGTCTCTTCCCAGGTCCAAACACCATCTTGGAGGTGGGGATGCTCTCGACAAGATGGTCCACGGTGCTTCCTTCCTAGGAAACATGGTCTATCAAGAGATTCCCCAGCCCATGCACACGCCTTCTCCTGCACTGGAGCCCACCCTTCCTCACCAGTTGAATAAGAAAAGGCGCCATCTCCACAGGATGCCCACCCACCCCGCAAACATGTGCACCTTGGGCCAGTCCTGGTGACACAGGCCAGCCATCATGCCACAGCACGTAACTCGTGCCTCTGCTACGCCACGACCTCAGAAGCCCCCGGAGGCCTCCCAACCAGGGACACTATCGTTACACAGTAGGTGCTCAACCAAACGCGACTACATGATTTGTTATGACACTGACTTTATCGCTGGGAGGAGTTTCTGAGGTCACATTTGCCTTGGAATTCTTTGAACTTTATCAAGCATCTCTTGTGTGACACCTACTTCCAAATACTTCCAAATACAGGACCACGTCTAGTTTTCAAATGATTCTGTAATCTCAGCGGGGACGATTCGCTTTATGCATTTAATGGCCAGAGGCTACTACAGAGTAAGGTTCTGTGTCGGGGGAGAGAAGGTGATTCCTACCTGTTCTACACGGACCAGTGATGACTCATTAGCGGGCCAGGTCCAAGAGGTAGACAGAAGAACATGAGGGGAAAACCAGGGGAAGGCGCTGTCATTCGGGAAAGTGCTAAGTCTGGAAACATTGCCAGCACCTGGGCAGCCAGTTCCCGAAGACCTCTGGGGCTCAGACAGAAGAACTCTAGGTTAACGAGCCCACAGACAAAATCCTGTTTGATTCTCATTATCACCTGCCTTCCTTAGCCCGGGTTTTGGAACCTTCGCCACCGCATCCTTCCTTTTGTCACCTGGGAGACACCATGCTGTCCTCACTCCTGATGTAGGAGTCAGAAAGCTGGCCACAGGCTGGGCGGGGAGGGGACAGCGTGGACTCGACATGGCTTCGCACCAGGGTTCTAGTCTCTGCCTCGTCACTTACCAGCCATGTGATCCTGGGAAAAGGACCAACCCTGAGAGCCTCGGGATTGTCACCTGTGAAGTACGTGGTTTGGAGCCGCCCCGCCCCGCTGGACGGCAGGAATGTGTGTCGGGGATGGGAAGCACCTTGCACGGCGCCTGGCATATATTGGAACCTGGATGAACAGCAGCTATGTTGAATGCTGTCCTGTCCTGACCCCGGGGCCTCCCACGCTCTCCTCTGGGATAGGTTTTGTTAGCCCGGCCAGAGTTAGAGTACCTGCAGCTCAACCTGACCTGGAACAGCTAATCGGCCAGAGAGGGTGCTTCAAATGAAACTCAATCCATTTTCTAAATCAGGGGCTGTATGTGGGCTATAGGAGGCTATGTGTGGAACTCGGGTGCGGGGAGTTGTCCCAGCTGGATACAACACAGAGGTGCGACAAGCCTACAGTTCGAGTCAAAGACTGACTCCTTCCCTCCCTCCCGGCTGCTCTTGCACCCAAACACTGCTTTCCTTCAATTCTCCCCACCCAAACCTCAACTTTACTGACTTACAGCTGTCCCGATGGCACTCTAGAGAACCAAATTAAAATGTCTTTTTGATGCCGTGGGCTCTGACTTTCCGTGGTCAGGAACAAGAGAGTTAGTCAAGAGTCTTCTGGGCTCCTTCAAAGGAATATGGGACTGTATTTCCCCAGAAATCCTTGCACATGATGCATATAAAACACCTAGTTCAGCAATGCCTGGGTGGCTCAGCGGTAGAGCGTCTCCCTTTGTTCCAGGTTGTGAACCTGGAGTCCTGGGATCGAGTCCTGGATCAGGCTCCCTGCATGGAGCCTGCTTCTCCCTCTGCCTGTGTCTCTGCCATCTCTCTCTCTCTGTGTCTCTCATGAAGAAATAAACAAAATCTTAAAAAAAAAACCCACCTCGTCTGTGCACTGTGTTCCACTGCACCAGGACAAGAGTGTAGTGCTTCCTATCTACGTCAGTTAGAGATTCTTTTCTGGTTTAACCACTAATCATAAAGAAAGAATCAAACACCCTGCTAAGTTGAGTTTTGTATTCCTGGCTCCTCTTTCAATCCTAAGACACAGTGTGTGTGAATCTGGCTGCTGGCTCCCCTCAACTTCACTATAATTAACTCCTACAAAAGGAATCACAGTTTTGCACAATTCCAAACTTCCCAGGCTTGACACATCTACATTTGATTATTACCTGTACACCCCCCCTTTGTCATCCCTTCTTTTATTTCTTATTTAGGAGTTAGAAATTATCTCACTATTGTCCTGATACGTTTGCTGCTCCTAGACTTTATAATTGTATGGAATGTGGCGGGGGGGGGGGTGTCTTGTGTATGCTAGCATCCTCACCATTTACACCAGGCCTTCTAAACAGTCAGTACCTAATTAATGAATGGGGAATAAAATAACCCTGGAGCAGGGGTCTTATTTATTAAGATTTAATATCTGAGACACTTTTGAATTAGTCAAGTATATCCTGGTATATATTTTTTAATTGAAGTATAGTTAACATACAATGTTATATTAGTTTCAGTTATATAATCATAGTGATTCAACAATTCTATTTTTAACTTTAAAAATTTTTTGTGGACCCTCCATATTGTTTTCCAGAGTAGAACTACCCTATGATCTAGCAACTACATACTAGGTGTTTATCAAAAGAACACAAAAATAATAATTCAAAGGGATAAACGTACCTCAATGTTTATAAGAGAATTATCTACAATAGCCAAATTACAGAAACAGCTCAAATGTCCATCAACTGATGAATGTATAAAGAACTTGTGGTGTATACACACAGACACACAGACACACACACACACACACACAATCACACAGAATATCTCAGCCATCAAAAAGAATGAAATCTTGCCATTTGCAATGACATGGGTGGAACTAGAGTGTATTATGTTAAGTAAAATAGTCTGTTAGAGAAAGACAAATACCATATGATTTCACTCAAATGTGGAATCTAAGAAACAAAAATTGATAAAAGGAAAAAGGGAGAGAAAGGCAAACCAAGAAATAGACCCTTAACTTTGGAGAACTAAAGGTTTTTGGAGGGGAGGTGGGTAGGGGAATGGGTGAAATGAGTGATGGAGATTAAGGTGTCCACTTGTCCTGTTGAGCATCAGTGTTGTATAAAAGTGTTGAATCACTAAATTGTACACCTGAAATTACACTGTATGTTAACTGGAATTTAAGTAAAAACATTTAAAAACCCAATCCTATACATTATTCCATATTCACCATGATAAATAACAGCTTTTAATTTTATAGAATGATACACTCCAAGGGAGAACAGAAAGCAATAATTAACTAAATTTTACTTTTTCTATTTCTTTTTTTTACAGGGGGGAAGGCCAGGGGGAGAAGGAGAGAGAGAATCTCAAGCAGACTCCGTGCCCAGCACATGAGCCTGACACAGGGTTTGATCTCACAACCCTGAGATCATGATCTGAGCCAAAATCAGGAGTCCAACACTTAACCAACTGAACCATCCAGGTGCCCCATTTGTTTCTCTATTTCTTGACTCCATCTGTTTTATTGCTGACTTCTTTCACATTTTTAAGGAAACTTCTTTTCCAATGCTATGTTATCTTGTTCCACATCTCAAAGTGAGACGGAAGGTTTCCTAATTTGTTTTACAAAATAGCAAAACACAGAAAATCTTCAAATCAGCAAGGGAAAAACAACTTGTTATGAGGAACTCCCATAACACTATCAACTGATTTTTCAGCAAAAACTTTGCAGGGCAGATGAGAGTGGCACAATATACCCAAAGTGTTGAAAGAAAAAAGAAACCTGGGATCCCTGGGTGGCGCAGCGGTTTGGCGCCTGCCTTTGGCCCAGGGCGCGATCCTGGAGACCCGGGATCGAATCCCACGTCGGGCTCCCGGTGCATGGAGCCTGCTTCTCCCTCTGCCTGTGTCTCTGCGCCTCTCTCTCTCTGTGACTATCATAAATAAATAAAAATAAAAAAAAGGTAAAAAAAAAAAAAGAAAAAAGAAACCTTCCAACCAAGATACTCTTCCCAGCAAAGTCATGGCTCAGAATTGAAGGAAAGATAAATGGTTTTCCAGACAAGCACAAGGTCAAGATGTTCATCACCACTGAACTGGCCAGAAATGTTATAGGGATTTCCTTAAGAAAGCACACTAATTAGTAACAAGAAAACATATGAAAGTATAAATCTCACCAGTAAAATTAAATGTATAGTAAAGGTAGTGGATTAATTGCTTATAAAGCTAGTATGAAAGTTAAAGACAAAAGAAATAAATATAACTAAGTATAAAACACACAAGATACTTATTAAATGGAGTAACAATATATTTGTGACTAATGTCATTTATAAACTTAGTACTTGATGTTAATTAAATCTTCCATTAATATGAGCAACATTTGAAAAATGCCAAAAGGAGGAAATTCCAAATCATTCTTATGGAACAAGCACACAAAGATGTTATACACCCAACCCCACCACCACCACCAAACCCAATTCTGCCTCTTTACCACTTATACCAGTGACTGCTTTCTTCAAACACAAAATGAAATAACTGCCTCAGACTTCCCTTGGAGCAAGAGAAGCTGCTGGATATGGCCCTAAAACGGACCCTGGTCCTGGCCCTCCCACTACATCCCTGGCTGCAACCCTGGCTTGGGATCGCACTTCCTCATCTCTCAAGGCTTCCTCATACCAGACAGGAAAGGCACTAGGGATGGTATCATTGACCTTGGCCAAAAACTCTAAGATTTTCATCTTGCTGGTTTCAGCATGGGCCCTGGAACCCCACAGGAACTCATAGCAGGCAGGGTCGCTGCCCGCCACCTGCCAGTACTCCAGGTAGCCTTCCTGCACCCAGATTTTGGTGAGGAGCTCCCTGGGCTCCCCATAGATGAAGTGCTCCTGACTATCGTACACCCCCATGACTCCCAGCACTTCCCAGACATCCTCCTCAGGGGCACAGTTGCCATCCATAAAGATCACACCAAGGATATTTATCAAGAGGCCAGTCTTGGGCACACTCTGCTCACTGCTTGGCATCTCATTGCAGGTGAGGCCCAGGGCAGTAACTAAGACATAGGCATGATCACTGGAATCCACTTCCCTCACATCAACACCAAAGACCAATTGCATGCACTCAAAGGCTTGGCTGAAGATCACAGGGAAGAGCTCCTGGTAATCTTGGCTGACAGTTTTCAGCATTTCTGCCTGTGTGGTCAGCTCCTTTGTTCTATACTTGAGAAGCAGGAATGCCACCAAGTCAGCTACCTTATCATCTATGGCATCTTCAAGTAAGAGCACAGTTTCTGGCAGGGCCTGCAAAGTGTTTGGCTCCTCCTCTTCTTGGCTTCTGGAACCCTGATCTGATCTGATTGATGGAGTGACTTCCATGGCAGTGGGGGAGGAGCAGGCTCTCTGAGGACTCTGGAGAAGACCTGGTGATCCAGAAGCAGCAGAAATCTTCGTAGTGCCTGAGATCAGAAAGTAACAGAAGGAAGAGGAAGAGGAGAAATAGGAAGAGGAGGATGAGAAGGAAGAAGAGAAAGAGAAAGGGGAGGAATAGGAGGAGAAGAAGGAGGTTGCATTCTCCTTAGCTTCAGGAACCTGTGTCCCCAAAAGACCCTATGTCACACTTTGGGACTAAAGGTGCTCTTCAAGCATGTGACACCAACACTTTGGAGTGGGAATCATGATTACTGTTGGCAAGAGTATGCACAGGAGGGGGGTGATGGGACCTATGGGCTTGCGGGAGAGAGGGAGCATGAGGGGTCTCAGCTGAGAAACACATCCTTGGTGACTCTAACCTTTGTTAGATGCCTTTGCATCTCAGGAATCTCCCCTTTAGGGGTGCTCTAGAGTCTCAAAGGGGTCTCTCCTCTTGGGAGGCCTGTCCCCTGAGAACCTGAAGAAAGAAGTGAGCCAGTTCCTCGTGCAGCCAGCAGGGTCTGAGGTTCTGGGACTGACAATGAGCTTTGGTGGGCTTGGGTGCTGTAGGGTCCCCTATGTTCTGGGATGGGGAAACCCCTGGCTCCACATTAGAGCATCACCTCACCTTGACTCCTGGCATTGCCCGGTCCTCCTCGGCTCTTTGACCTGAGAATGCATGTCTTACACTGAGGCCAAGGCCCTATTACCCAATTCCTGGATCCCCTGTAAAAGGGAGGGAAAGGGCATGTGAAAGTGCAGACTGCGAGCACAGCCCTACACCCCAAGTGCTGACAGGAGGGCTGGGCCAGACTCTGTGAGGTCCCCAAAAATTCAGTCTAGATAGTCCCCTCCATGCTCATTCAGAAGACCCACCTTTCCCCTGACAGGATGTGAACCCCTTCCTTCTGCCGGCCTGAGACAAAACTCTCAGAACAAGACCTCTGATACTGAACAAAAGGAAGTGAGGGGAAGCCACATCTGGACATACCTGCAAAGGTTTTTCAGGGGGAACAGCAAGGGGCAGCCAAGCACTGTGGAGTCCATCTGTCCTGGGACTAGGGGCGGGGGGGGAATGCATGCTCTGTCCCTATGTTGATGCATAGCAGGGCTTCCCTCTCTTATCCTGAGGCCGCTCTCTTTAAATGAAAGTCTCACATTTATGTGAGACCAAAGATGGAAGAGAGGGAGCACCACAGCTTTAGGTCCTCCCATGGCTGATAGAAATGGGCAGGAAGGGCTGAGGTTTCATGTATTCTTACATGGATTTACCCAGTCCTTTCTCATGGTCCTCACTGTCTCCTGATAAAGCCTGGGCCCTTTCCATCTGTTCACCACAGTACAGCCCTCTATGCTGAACCCTCACTTCCCTCAGATGCTTAAGCAGGAACTCAGTTAACACATTGGCAACCCCTCCCTGATTCCTGCCTGGGACCTGCTGGGGCTGACAGCTGTGACCCGATTCTGAGAGCCCCCTCTATTCTGGGGTCAAGGGTCCCCTCAGTCCTACCTTGGGGTCTTCACCCTGACTCCTGGCAGGACATAGGCTGTCCTCTCTCCTGACTTGTCATCCTGCTCCTTACACCAGGACTCCTGACTCTCTGAGACCCAGATGTGGAAATCTGGACTCCCTACATGTCCCTGTCTCCACCTCTCCCGACCAGGAACTTTCCTGGACTGACTCTGTTTTGGGGTCCAGGGTCCCTCAAACCTTCCTCTGCATCTTCACCAGGAATCCCAGCAGGACCTGGACCCTCCCCTCTGACTACTTGAGGCCCTACTCCTGACAACAGGCCCTTAGTCTCTCAGAGACCAGGATGTGGAACTGGCCAGATTGGCCGCATGTCCCCATCCCATCCAGGAGCCTTCCTAGACAGACACTGGGACCTAACCTCTGTGTGGTCGCCTCTGTCCTCCTTCAGGGTTCATACTTTGACTCCAATTAGCTCCTGGGCCCTTTCCTCTGACCACCTGAGGTTTGATCCTTACATGAGGCCCTTATTCTGAGACCCGGATGCGGAAGTCTGGACTCACCCTGTGTTCCTATCCCCCCGCAATGGACCTTCCCAGTACTGACTCCACTGGCGTGCAGGGTCCACCCCCCATCCTCCCTCTGCATCCTCGCCGGGAATCCCGGCAGCACCCGGGGCCCTCCCCTGTGCCCACTTGTCCAAGGCCCTGCACCTGAAGCCAGGGGCCCCCAGTCTCTCGGGAGACCCGGATGTGGAAGTCTGGCCGCCCGGCGGCCCGCCCGAAGGCAGGTCCCCAGCCTGCCCAGGGGGCCTCCCAGGCCTCCCATCCCTGGCGACCTCCTGCCAGGTCCCCTCTGTCCTGGGCTCCAGGGCCCCCGCCCCCACAGGCACTCCCTGTGCCCCTCCCCCCCTCAGGCCCTGGCCAACCTCCCTCCGGATGGGCTCCTGAGCTCCCTGGGCTCGGGTCCCCACCCCCACCCCCCGAGGCGCATTTCCCCGGTGGCCGCGTGTGTCCGGCCTCCCCAGGGCGGCCCCCCAGCCCCGAGGCGGGGGCCCAGTGCCTCTCTCTCTCTCGGGGAGGGCGGGCCGTGGGTTGAGGCATGATGGTGGGGTGGGGGACCCCGGGGGACCCCTGCAGTTCTCCCTCAGGTCCTCACCCCGCTCCGGGGAGGGCCGGGGCCCGTCCTGCCTCCGGGGACCCGAGGCCACTGCCCCAGGCCCCGGCATCCAGGCCTCAGCTCGACGCCGCGGCCCCGCCTTCCCCCCCCCTCCCCCCCGTCGTCTCTCGGGGTTACCAGCATGGCCGCCTGGCTCCCGGAGGCCCCCCGCCATCCTCCGGGCCCCCTCCCGGGGCTACCTGCTCGCCTGGCTGCTGCTAGGCCCGCGCATGGCCTCCTTTCCTCCGCTGGGGACCCCAATCCCGCCTCCCAGCCTAAGTCTCTCCACTCTCTCAGATCTCCGAGGCGGAAGTCGGCCCACGTCACATCCGGACCCGGTTGCGGGCTAACAGCATGTAGCGCAGAGATGGGTTCCGGGGTGTGATAGGTGGAGGGAGTGGAGGGAGGGAAGGGCGGGGGTCCATCTGTCCTCTTTGGGGTCCTCACCTTGACTCTAGCAGGGTTGGGCCCCTGCCCCCTGCACACCTTGGAGTCTGTAAGCTTCACATCATGGCTCTCACTCCCCAAGTTCCCTGGGGAGATGGAGAGTGAGTGAGTATATTTTCCTACATGCAAACGTTAAGACATACTTTTAGCATGTAATACCTGCCTTATTCATTTTACACTGTTAAAACCCAAGTCTGGGCACCATTCCTACTGAGATGAACACAACTCTCTCAGATTTGAAACAAGACTGAGATACCAAATTGGACAAATCTATTCACTGAAGACAGCCTGAAGGCAGTGACTTCAACCTTGAAAACAGGAAACTGAGGAAAGCTACATGGACACTGGGGAAAAGACATGAAATAAAATTTTCCCTGGTAGTGGCCAATAACAGTGATTTTCATAGAGAAGTTCATAAGGGAAATTTTAGGAGGAAAGTGGATTATTCACATTTTCACAGAAACATAAATACATCAATATTACCTTGGAGAGATTTTAGGTAAGACATACAAAAACTACTTGTATTAATGGTGAATGAAGGGTGGGAGATAACATAATGAACCACTAAAATGGGTGGTCTTGGGGGAAGTTTTGTTGGAAACACTCTTCCTGTCATGTGACCCACCGGAATTAAACCGTTGGGTTGTGAAGAGCAGAGGTCAGTCTGTTTAAAATGGCTCTTTAGAGGTGGTAAAGAAATGTCCCTTTTCTCCAACCAAAGCATCTTGATGTCCTCAAACCCACCCCTCCACACCCACCACGGAGGTGTCAGGATTGTGCTTTGTTATGTCTATGCTGTGTCTTGGCCTACTCAGCACCACCCCTATCCAAGGACAGGTTGGGATAGCTCTTAGCAATGTCTAAGGCTCTTCCCCAGGGCTACCATTGGCTAGAGGAGAGCCTTGCTTACCAATCAAACCCTAGGAGTGCGGCTTCTCATTGTCCTAGAAGTAGGTCACAGCCCTGGGTAGACCACTGGGAAATTTTGACAAGGCAAAGGTGACCAGGAAACCACAAATCCCTAGCAAAGTTGTAGAACAACCAACCCCAAGCATCAAAAGGAGGAAAAAGAGGAAGATGCCCTCTAACTCAGATTCAGACACAGTCAGTGTCAAGGTGATACGACCACACCCAAGCTCTTTCCCTTACTCTTTAAAACCTCCCCCAAACTCCTACCCTGTTCTTGCCTGGAAGACCCTCTCCTCAGCCTGCTCTCCTTCTCATGAAGCCCTTGTTCCCATCCACCCCCCCCCCCCATCATCTTTCCTGAAACCATTGTCCTGTTCTCACCCTGTTGTCATTCCAGGTGCCCAAGACAACTTCAAGGGAGTTCAATAATAAAAAATCCTTTCCAAAAATTCCCACTCCTTCAAGAAAACCTAACAATGCTAGAAGGCTAACACTATGAGGTCTTTATAATAAGCCAAATGTGGGACTGAATCAAAATGAGCCAGGGCAGGACTAAAAGCATGGATAAATTCACCCCTTTAAGAGATGACCTGGACAGCCAGTAGCTTCAGAGGGAGGCCAGAGACCTCAAAACTACCTGTGAAGTCTCCAAAGTCTGACCCCTGAGAAATGCCCAGTGGTTTAGAAGACAAATCTTGCATCTACAGGATATGCCAATAATGATGATTAAAATCAACTAATTGTGAAAAGATGTGTGTGTGCACATGTGTGTGTTCATGAATTCTCTGAATGTGGAGAGGAAAGAAGGAAAGAAGGAAATAAGCAAATATATGAAAAGGGAGAAAGGTGGAGTCCTACAGAGTTGGGAGTCAGATCAGAGAGTCTACAGTAAGCCATATATGGAAGGTAAGGACTGGGTGAGGTGATGAGCACTGAAAAAAAAATAACAACAACAAAAAAAAACATTATATTTTATCCCATGGGCAAGGAGGAAAAGGGCTTGTTGTTTCTGTTTGTGTGTCTTGGGGGAGCATGGCACAATGTCAAGGCATAGATTGCAAGAACTTATGTATAGAATGATATGTATGGGTGGCAGTGAATCCCCCAAAAGGCAGACAAATACATCACATCTACGTCACTTACATCGTAGTCGTTTAAAATTTTTTTTTACACTTTCAAAATGATGAATTTTATATTATGTGAATTTGTTATAAAGAAAAATTTACAGCATCTAAAAAAGGGGGGGGGGGAGGAAATATATAGCCATGGTAGAAAACTTGAGAAATATATGAGTAAAAAGAAGAAAATCATCCTTAAATTTGTAATCTGTGCAATTACCATGGTTAATGTTTAGTTTTATTCTGGACACACGCAACCTATATATGTGTACGCATATATACTTATGCGTAAAAACCACCTATAGACAGGGACCATAAGGGAAAGGAGGGAAACTGAGTGGGGAAAAATTAAAGAGGAAGACAAACCATGAGAGACTCTGAACTCTGGGAAACAGGGTTGCGGAAGGGCCACTGAGGAGGGCACATGATGAAATGAGCACTGGGTGTCATACTATATGTTGGCAAATTGAATTTAAATAAAATATTTATTTATTTTTTTAATACTAAATTAATTTTTTATTGGTGTTCAGTTTGCCAACATACAGAAAAACACCCAGTGCTCATCCCGTCAAGTGCCCCCCTCAGTGCCCATCACCCATTCACCCCACCCCCCGCCCTCCTCCCCTTCCACCACCCCTAGTTCGTTTCCCAGAGTTAGGAGTCTTTATGTTCTGTCTCCCTTTCTGATATTTCCTACCCATTTCTTCTCCCTTCCCTTCTATTCCCTTTCACTATTATCTATATTCCCCAAATGAATGAGACCATATAATGTTTGTCCTTCTCCGATTGACTTATTTCACTCAGCATAATACCCTCCAGTTCCATCCACATTGAAGCAAATGGTGGGTAAAATTTTTTTTTTTGTATTTCACTCTATGCTGTAAGCAACTGAAGGCCCTCAAAATAACCAAAAACCTTATACTACTGAAAATCAATATTAGTACTCCCCAGCATTAACATCATAGTGTTTGGACACTCAAATCCAACACCAATTAGGTCATTTTTTTTTTTTGCTAAGAAATTTGAATTAAATAGTAGCCCTCCAAAGGCAGGGCAATTGGAGTGGTTCACACCCAGTGCAGGCAATAAACTGCAGACAACTTTTAAAATTAAATTTATAAAATTGAGATCATTGTAGATTCACATGCAATCATAAATAATAAAAGGAGATTCTTTGTACCCTTTATCCAGTTCCACTAATGGTAACTTAATATAAATTGTGGTAGTATAGTATCAAAACTGGGATATTGACATAAATACAGAATATTTCCATCATTTCAAGAATCCCTCATATTGCCCACTTATGGACACATCCACTTCCTTCCTATCTCCACTCCTTCTTTAACTTCTAGCAACCAGTCATCTGTTCTCCATTTCTATATTACTGTCATTTCAAGAAAATTATATAAATTGAATGGCACATACGTTGTAGGAATTGGCTTTTTTCACTCAGCATTATTCTCTGCAGATTTATCCAGGTCTTTGTTGTATATATCAGTAGTTCATGTCTTTTTATTGCTGAATAGTATTCTATGGTATGTATGTACCACAGTTTGTTTGACCATTACTCCATTTGAAAGGTATCAGATTGTTTCTGCCGTTTGGCTATTATGAATAAAACTGTTCTGGATAAATATATACAGGCTCTGGGTGAAAATAAGTTTTCACTTCTCAGGACAAATGCTCAGGAATATATGGGTCATATGGTAGTTGTGTGTTTCATTTTTTTAATTTCTTTATTTAAATTCAATTAATTAACATCTGGTGTGTTATTAGATTCAGAGGTAGAGTTCGGTGGTTCATCAGTCTTGTTTTTTATTTATTTATTCATGAAAGACACACACACACACAGAGAGAGAGAGAGAGAGAGAGAGAGAGACAGGCAGAGGGAGAAGCAGGCTTCCAGCAAGGAACACAATGCAGGATTCAATACTGGATCCCAGGATCACACCCTGAGTCGAAGGCAGATGCTCAACCGCTGAGCCACCCAAGTGTCCCAGTGATTCATCAGTCTGAATGATTTTTACTTTTACTCAGTGCTCATTACCTTGAGTACCCTCCTTAATACCCCATCTCCCCCTCCCTTCCCCTCCATCAACCCTCGGTTTGTTTGTCTCCCTCTCTGATTTCGTCTTGTTTTATTTTTCCCTCCATTTTCCTATGATACTCTGTTTTGTTTCTTAAATTCCACATATGAGTGAGATCATATAATAAAATTATCTTTCTCTGATTGACTTATTTCACTTAGCTTAATACCCTCTAATTCTATCCATGTTGCAAATGGCAAGATTCATTTTTTATGGCTGAGTAGTATTCCACTGTATATCTATACCACATCTTCTTTATTCATTCATCTGTCGATGGACATCTGGGTTCATTCCATAGTTTGACTATTGTGGACATTGCTGCTATAAACATTGGGGTGCAGGTGCTCCTTCAGATCACTACATTGGTATCTTTGGGGTAAATAGTAGTACAATTGCTGGGTTATAGGGTAGCTCTATTTTCAACTTTTGAGGAACCTCCATACCATTTTCCAGAGTGGCTGCACCAGCTGGCATTCCCACCAACAGTGTAAGAGGGTTCCCCTTTCAACAAATTCGTTCCAACATCTGTTGTTTCCTGACTTGTTGATTTTAGCCATTCTGACTGGTGTGAGGTGGTATCTCATTGTTGTTTTGGTTTGTATTTGCCTGATGCCAAGTGATGTGGAACATTTTTTCAGGTCAGGTGTCTGTTGGCTATTTGTATGTCTTCTTTGGAGAAATGTCTGTTCGTATCTTCTGCCCATTTCTTGATTGGATTATTTGTCCTTTGGGTATTGAATTTGATAAGTTCTTTATAGATTTGGGATACTAGCCTTTTATCTGGTAAGACATTTGCAAATGTCTTCTTCATTCTATCAGTTTTCTTTTGGTTTTGTCAACTGTTTCCTTTGCCGTTGCAAAAGCTTTCTATCTTGATGAAGTCCCAATAGTTCATTTTTGCCTTTGTTTCCCTTGCCTTTGAAGACGTGTCTAGCAAGAAGTTACTGGGCTCAAGGTCATAGAGTTTGCTGCCTGTGTTCTCCTCTAGGATCTTGATGGACTCCTGCCTCACATTTAGGTCTTTCATCCATTTTGAGTATATTTTTGTATATGGTCTAATAAAATGTTCCAATTTGATTCTTTTGCATGTGGCTGTCAAGTTTTCACAACACCATTTGTTGACAAGACTGTCCTTTTTTCTATTGGATATTTTTCCTGCTTTGTCAAAGATTAGTTGAGTAGAGTTGAGGGAACATTTCTGGATTCTTTATTCTGCTCCATTGATCTATGTGTCTGTCTTTGTGCCAGTACTATACTGGCTTGATGATTACAGTTTTGTAATACAGCTTGAAGTTCAGAATTGTGATGCCACCAGCTTTGGTTTTCTTTTTCAACATTCTTTTGGCTATTTGGGGTCTTTTTTGGTTCCATACAAATTTTATGATTATTTTTCCTAAAACAAGTTGATAGTATTTTGATAGGGATTGAATTGAATGTATCGATTGCTCTAGGTAGCATATAGCAGTATTTGATCTTCCAATCCATGAGCAGGGAACATTTTTCCATTTCTTTGTGTCTTCCTCAGTTTCTTTCTTTTTTATTTATTTATTCATGAGAGATACAGAGAGAGAGAGAGAGAGAGAGAGAGGCAGACACACAGGCAGAGGAAGAAGCAGGCCCCATGCAGGGAGGCGACATGGAACTCGATCCAGGAACCCTGGGATCATGCCCTGGGTGGAAGGCAGGCGCCAAACCACTGAGCCACCCAGGGATCCCTCTTTCATGAGTGTTCTACAGTTTTCTGAGTGAAGATCCTTTGACTCTTTGGTTAGGTTTATTCCTCAATATCTTATGGTTTTTGGTGCAATTGTAAATGGGATCAACTCCTTAATTTCTCTTTCTTCTGTCTCATTGTTAGTGTATAGAAATGCAACTGATTTCTGTGCATTGATTTTACTTCTTTCCACTTTACTGAATTCCTGTATGAGTTATAGCAGTTTTGGGGCGGAGTCTTTTGTGTTTTCTACATAGAGTATCATGTCATCTGTGAAGAGTTTGACTTCTTCTCTGCTGAGTTGGATGCCTTTTATTTCCTTTTGTTGTCTGATTCCTTAGGCTAGGACTTCTAGTACTATGTTGAACAACAGTGGGGAGAGTGGTCATACCTGTCATGTTCCTGACCTTAGGGGAAAAGGTCTCAGTTTTTCCCTGTTGAGGATAATATTTGCTGTGGGCTTTTCATATATGGCTTTTATGACATTGATGCATATTCCCTCTATCTTTGCACTATGAAGAGTTTTAATCAAGAAAGGATGCTGTACTTAGTCAAATGCTTTTTCTGCATCTATTGAAAGGAACATATGGTTCCGGTCCTTTCTTTTATTAATGTAGTGTATCACATTGATTGATTTGCAGATGTTGAACCACCATTGCATCCCAGGAATAAATCCCACTTGGAAGTGTTGAATAATACTTTTAATGTACTGTTGGACCCTACTGGCTAGCATCTTGATGAGAATTTTTACATCCATGTTCATCAGGGATATTGGTCTGTAATTTTTGGTGAGGTCTTTGTCTGGTTTAGGAATCAAGGTAATGCTGGCCTCATAGAAAGAGTTTGGAAGTTTTCCTTCCATTTCTATTTTTTGAAATAGCTTCAGAAGAATAGGTATTAATTCTTATTTAAATGTTTGGTACAGGGATCCCTGGGTGGCGCAGCGGTTTGGCGCCTGCCTTTGGCCCAGGGCGCAATCCTGGAGACCCGGGATCGAATCCCACATCGGGCTCCCGGTGCATGGAGCCTGCTTCTCCCTCTGCCTGTCTCTGCGCCTCTCTCTCTCTCTCTGTGACTATCATAAATAAATAAAATTAAAAAAAAATGTTTGGTACAATTCTGCTGGGAAGCCATCTGATCCTGGACTCTTGTTTATTGGGAGATTTTTGATTACTGCTTCAATGTCCTTGTCTGTTCAGGTTTTCTATTTCTTCCTGTTTCCATTTTGGTTGTTTACACCTCTTTAGAAATGCATCTGTTTCTTCCAGATTGCCTAACTTGTTGGCCTATAATTGCTCATAATAAGTTTTTATAATTGTATTTCTTCAGTGTTGGTTGTGATCTCCCCTCTTTCATTCATGGTTTTATTTATCTGAGTTCTTTCTCTTCTCTTTTTATAAGTCTGGCCAAGGGTTTATCAGCATTATTAATTCTTTTGAAGAACCAGCTTCTAGGTTCTTTGATCTGTTCTGCTATTCTTTTGGTTTCTATTTCATTGATTTCTGCTCTAATATTGATTAATTCTCTTCTTCTGCTGGTTTTAGGCTATATTTGCTGTTCTTCTCCAGCTCCTTTAGGAGTTAAGTACTTGAGTCCTTTCTTGTTTCCTGAGAAAGGCTCATATTGCTATATACTTTCCTCTTAGGACTGCCTTTGCTGCATTCCAAAGGTTTTGAACTGTTGTGTTTTCATTTTCATTTGTTTCCATGAATTTTTAAAATTCTTTAATTTCCTAGTTGACCCATTCATTCTTTAGTAGGATGCTCTTTACCCTCCATGTATTTGAGTTCTTTCCAAGTTTCCTCTTGTGGTGATTTCAAGTTTCAAAGCATTGTGTTCTGAAAATATGAGGGGAAAGATCTAATCTTTTGGTACCAGTTGAGACCTGATTTGTGACCCAGTATGTGGCCTATTCTGGAGAAAGTTCCATGTGCCCTTGAGAAGAATGTGTATTCAGTTGCTTTAGGATAGACCGTTCTGCATAGATAGACTTCTGTGAAGTCCATCTGATCCAGTGTGTCATTAAAAGTCCTTATTTCCTTGTTGATCTTCTGCTTAGATGATCTGTCCATTCCTGTGAGTGGGGTGTAAAGTCCTCTACTATTATTGTATTACTATCAATATGTTTCTTTAATTTTGTTATTAATTGGCTTATATATTTGGCTGTTCCCGTGTTAGGGACCTAAATATTTACAATTGTTAGATCTTCTTGTTGGATAGACCCTTTAATTATGATAGTGTCCTCCCTTCTTCATCTCTTATTGTAATCTTTGGTTTAAAATCTAATTTGTCGGGATCCCTGGGTGGCGCAGCGGTTTGGCGCCTGCCTTTGGCCCAGGGCGCGATCCTGGAGACCCGGGATCGAATCCCACGTCAGGCTCCTGGTGCATGGAGCCTGCTTCTCCCTCTGCCTGTGTCTCTGCCTCTCTCTCTCTCTGTGTGTGTGACTGTCATAAATAAATAAAAAAAAATAAAAAAAAAATTGAAAAAAAAAAATCTAATTTGTCTTTTTTTTTTTTTAATGATAGGCACGCAGTGAGAGAGAGAGAGGCAGAGACACAGGCAGAGGGAGAAGCAGGCTCCATGCACCGGGAGCCCGACGTGGGATTCGATCCCGAGTCTCCAGGATCGCGCCCTGGGCCAAAGGCAGGCGCCAAACCGCTGCACCACCCAGGGATCCCTAATTTGTCTTATATAAGGATTGCCACTCCAACTTTCTTTTGATGCCCATTAGCATGGTAAATGGTTTTCCACCCCTTCACTTTCAATCTGGAGGTGTCTAGGTTTAAAATGAATCTCTTGTAGACAGCATATGGATGGGTCCTGCTTTTTTATCCAATCTGATACCCCGTGTCTTTTGATTGGAGCATTTAGTCCATTTACATTCAGAGTGACTATTGAAAGATATGAATTTAGTGCCACTACATAACCTGTAAAGTCACTGTTTCGGTATATTGTCTCTGTTCCTTTCTGGTCTATGTTACTTTTGGCCTCTCTTAGTTTAAAGGATCCTCCTTAATATTTTTTGCAGGGCTAGTTTAGTGATCACAAATTCTTTTAGCTTCTGTTTGTCCTGGAAGCTTTTTATCTCTCCTTCTACTTTGAATGACAGTCTGGCTGGATAAAATAGTCTTGGCTGCATATTGTTCTCATTTAGTACCCTGAATATATCATACCAATCCTTCCTGGCCTGCTAGGTGTCTGTGGATAGGTCTGCTACCAGTCTAATGTTTTGTCCCTTATAGGTTACTGACCTCTAGTCCTACACTGCTTTTAGGATTTTCTCTTTGTCTCTAAGATTTACAAGCTTCACTGTCATATTTCAAGGTGTTGACCTATTTTTACTGATTTTGAGAGGAGTTCTCTGTGCCTCCTGGACTGGAGTGCCTGTTTTGTTCCCCATATCAGGGATGTTCTCTGCTATAATTTTCTCTAATATACCTTCTTCCACTCTCTCTTTCCTTTTCTTCTGTGATCCCAATTATTCTAATATTGTTTCACTTTATGGTATCACTTATCTCTCAAATTATCCCCTGTGATCCAGTAGTTGCTTATCTCTCTTTTTCTCAGCTTCCTTATTCTGCATCATTTTCTTCCATGTCACTAATTCTTTCTTCTGTTTAATTTATCCTAGCAGTTAGAGCCTCCATTTTTTATTACATCTCATTAATAGCCTTTTAAATTTTGAATTAATTACATTTTAGTTCTTTTATTTCTCCAGAAAGGGATTCTTTAGTGCTTTCTATGTTTTTTTTTTCAAGCCCAGCTAGTATCTTTATAATTGTTATTCGGAACTCTAGTTCCAATATCTTACTCATATCCATACTAATTAGGTCCCTGGCCATCAGTACTGCCTCTTATTCTTTTATGTGGTGAGTTTTTCCATCTTGTCATTCTTGCAATAAGTGTCCACTTTTCTATTAGTAAATTGCAGCAACTCTTAGATCTCCAGTTGAGTTCACAGGTGTTCTGGATGATTCGATAGCTATCTAGCTGAATTCCAGACAAAATTAAGGTCTCCTATGCCTCTGCCATCTTGGGCACTTCTCACATGTTTAGTTTTTTAAGAAACTGCCAAACTGTTTGTGGAGTGACTGTACCATTTTATATGCCCACCAGCAATGTATGAGTGATGCAGTTTTTCCACATCCTTACCATTTTTTATTTTAGCCATTCTGATAGGTGTATAGTGATATCTCATTGTTGCTTTGATTTCTAGTTTCCCTAATGGTTACTATTACTGAACATCTTTTCATGAGTTTATTTGTCATCCTTCTGTAAGTCCCCTTCAGAGAAATGTCCACTCATGTCTTTTGCTATTTTATAACTGTATTTATTGTCTGGGTTTTTTTTTTCCTGTAAAGTTTTGAAAGTTCATTATATATCCTAGATGCTAGTGCTTTATTGGGTGTATGATTTGCAAATATTTTCTCTCAGTCTGTATTTTGTGTTTTCAACCTCTTAACAGAGTCTTTTGTATAACAAACATTTTCAATATTGATAGTCTATTAATTTTTTACTTTTATGGATCATGCTTTTGGTGTCAAGTTTTAAGAATTCTTTGCCTAACCTATCCTAAAGATTTTCTGTTTTTTTTTCTAAAGATTTTATAGCTTTATGCTTTACAATTAAGTCCATTATTCTGTTTATGCTAATTTTTTGTGTAAGAAGTAAAAATGAAATCAACTTTTTGTTTGGTTGGTTTTAGGGGGTTTTTGGCCGATAAATGTCCAAATGCTCAGGACCACTTGCTGAATAGGCTTTCCTCCACTGAATTGCTTTTATATCTTTATCAAAAGTCAGCTGGGAACATTTGTATGGTTCTATTTCTGGGTTTTTTATTCCATTGATCTATGTATCTAACATAGTTTTGATTACTGTAGCTATGTAGTAACTTTTGAAGTAGGTCAGACAGAACCTTCTCAATTAATTCTTCTCTTTCAAAAATGTTTTATTCCAGTTCCTTTTTCTACCCATATAAATTTTATTTTATTTTATTTTTATTAATTTTTAAGTGCTGTTGACACACAGTGTTACATTGGTTTCAGTTGTACAACATAATGATTTGACAAGTTTAAATACTGTGGTATGTTCAGCACAAGTGTAGCTACCATCTGTCACCATACAATACTATTTTAATATCATTGACTATATTATTTATGCTATGTCTTTTATTCCTGTGACCTTGTTTAATTCATAACTAGGAGCCGATATGTCCCACCCTCCTTCACCCATTTTGCCCATCAGACACACACACACACACACACACACACACACACACACACACACATTCCCCTCATTTTAGAATAAATTCATCTGTATCCACAAAAATTCTTGCTTGGATTTTGCATTATGCCTGTGTATCAACTTAAAAGATATAAGGCCAGTGAGATCATCTTTTCTCCTTGTATGTTTTGTATCTTTCCATAAATTGATCTATTTCAACTAAGTTACTGAATTTATGGCCAGAGAGCTATTTGTAGTATCTATTATTATCATTTTAATATCCATGGGATTGCTAGGGATTGCTCCCTCTTTCATCAGTGATACTGGTAAATTTCTTTTTCTTTTTTCTTCGTTAGCCAAGTTAGAGTTTGATTGGTTTTACTGATCTTTTCAAAGACTTTTTTATTTTATTGATTTTCTGTTTTAAATTTATTGATTTCTCCTGTAGCTTGGATTATTTCCTCTCTTCAACTTGCTTTTTTGTTGTTGTTGTTGTTTTGTTTTGTTTTTATTTTTTATTTTTATTTATTTATTTTATTATTGGAGTTCAATTTGCCAACATATAGCATAACACCCAGTGCTCATCCCATCCAGTGCCCCCCTCAGTGCCTGTCACCCAGTCACCCCCACCCCCCGCCCACCTCCCTTTCCACCACCCCTTGTTCATTTCCCAGAGTTAGGAGTCTCTCAAGTTCTGTCTCCCTTTCCAATATTTCCCACTCATTTTTTCTCCTTTCCCCTTTATTCCCTTTCACTACATTTTATATTCCCCAAATGAATGAGACCATATGTTTTACCTTCTCCAATTGACTTATTTCACTCAGCATAATACCCTCCAGTTCTATCCATGTTGAAGCAAATGGTGGGTATTTGTCATTTCTAATGGCTGAGTAATATTTCAACTTGCTTTAAATTTAATTTGTTCTTTCTTTAGTTTCCTATGGTACAAGTTTAGATGACTGATCTTAGATCTTTCTTTTTTTCTCATATGAGCATTTAAAATATGCTATAAATTTCCCTCAAGGACCACTTTAGCTGAATTTCACAAATTTTGGATGCATATTTTTATTTTCATTCAATTTAATGTATTTTCAAATTTCTCAAGACTCCCTCTATAGCCCTTTCTAGCTTTCAGTCAGTCAACAAATGTTTATTGGGCACCAATTTTGTGCAATATTGTGCTTGGCACTACAGGTACAGCCAAACAGAGCCTCAAGAAACTCACGGTCTATTGAAGGAGGGAAGTTAGAATTTATTAATAAATGACCAGATTAGATTATGTAAAACTTGATAATCTCCACAAAAAGATTCAATAGGAAATGTGGTGGAAAGTGGTCGAGGGCTGCTTTACTTATGGTGGCAGGGCCTTAGCATTGCATGAAGCTTTAGTGTAAGAATGCATGTGGAAGTGCTCAGGAAACCAGGCCAATGGTGAGGAGTGAGAGCCATAATGTGAGAGGGTCAGGTCAGTTTGCTTACTATCTTCAGAATCTTCTACCTCACCTTCCTGGTTTCCCACTATCTCTAGCTTCAATAGTTTGTTCCATCTCCAGCTTGGGCCCTATTGCTCCCATCCTCCATGCCTCTAGGGCTTTTTTTGCTAATACTCTTCTCTCAGATTCATCTTTCTTTAGCCCCAGCTGAGATAGTGGGAAGCCAGGAAGGTGAGATTCATCTTTCTTTAGCCCCAGCTGAGATTCACCTCCTAAAAAGACACTTGCTGCTCTTTAGCTTCCTCTCAGGACTCAAACATCCATCTTCTCATGCTCTAGCTCCACAGAGTATGCTTCTGTATAAGAGTGGCTTTGTGCATGTGGGTATTTCACTTAGACTACAGGATAGGAACTCAAAGGGCCATGACTTCTTCTGAGCCTCTTGGTGTCCTCAATGTTACCCAGAACACTGCATGGCACAGAAGAGAGGAAGCACTCGGGTTATGTTTCATGACATTACCAATGGTGACAGCAGGACTTGTAAGCTCTCAAACTTAAGGCTTTGCAATGCCCCACATTGTTAGAGCAGAACCAAGCAGAGGTTATGGGAGGGAGGAAGGGAATGCAGAAGAGAGGACTGTGTTTGTCCAAAGTCATTGGACTAGAAGATCAAGAGCCTTCCTCTCCTTTGCTCTCGGACATTTTCTCCTGGGTTTCTCCTTATCACTGGACTCTCTGTTTTCTTTATCTAAATACTAAATGCAGGTGCTCTTCCAGACTGTGCCCCAGGCCTTCCTAACCTCTCATTTCTGTCACCACATACTTCCTGCCTATTATCATCCATTCTCTGTCTCAAGCCTGGCCTCTCTTCTGACCTTTAGAGATGAGTATGCTTGTCTCCCAGGTCCATCCACCTGAAGGCCTAATAGGCATCTCAATTTCAACAAGGCCCCAAACAGCCTCATCTCCTATAGAAGAGCACCATGATTATTCCAGCCATCATCAGGATGTAAGTCAATGATTAATACTACTGTCAATTTTAATCCTAGATGGTTTCTGACTCCACCCTTTCTTCTCTATCCCCACTGAAACCATTTTGGTATGGGTGCCCTTATGCTAATCCATTTTCTCTCAGATCCATTCATCATACTTCTGCTCCACTCTGTTTTTCAGTCCAAATTTCTTTGGCTCTTATACCTCATGGAGGGAGACTGAGGGTGAGAGGATGGAAGAAGGACAATGAGAGAAGGAGTTGCGCTCTCTCTCTCTGTCTTGAGCTACATCTCCTTTGTGACTTCATCTCCCACTAACAGATTCTCTGTGATTCCAGTTTCTATGGGGTGCCTCAGGACTCTAGAGACCCTGGCTCTATTCTTTGTCCTTCTAGCCTGGGTGTGGTAGCAGTTTCCTGCTGTTGCTTATCCCTGGGTTGCTTTATCTTATACAGTCTGACTCCTCGGCAATTCCATTGTGTATATAGTCAGCTCCCTATGTTACATTTCTCCTCTTGCAAAATATTAGAGTGGCTTCTGTTTTTTAGATTGGACCCTGACTGACACAGCCCTTATTACTTCTAACCTAGCTCATTGTAACAGCTTTCTAATAAATCATTTTGATTCTAGTCTTATTCCTCTCTAATGTGCACAAAACATTGAATCCAAAGTAATGTGTCTTAGACTAACTTTGCCTAAAAACGTTAATAGTTCCTTTTTGCCTACAGGATGGAGCCCTTATCTTAGTTTTTCATCTAATGGTAAGATGGATGGGAGAGAGGACTGTTGCCAGTGTTTGGTGGGCTAAACAAGATGGGAAACAAGGAAGCAAGCTAGAAATGTCCCTTAGCTGCTGGTTCAGTTTTAGATTTGTTCCTCATAGGAAGGGAAGTGAACTCTCAAAAACATCCTTGGTGAGTAATAAAGGCTTCAAAATCCTATGATAAATATAGACAAAATGATTAGAAGCTCCTGATTCATATACTTACTACATTCTCAAAAGATTCCTGACCCCAAAACAGATGATCATAATGTACCTTTAAGCTTATTTATTTTTATACTTCCTCTTTCTCAAAAATGGAATAGGAAAATTTTGAAAAACATTTACAATATAATTGGATTTTTAAGATATTGGGATATGAAGGCTAAGGGAAAATTCAAATTAATAAAAAAAAAGATGGAGCCAGGAGTAAGTTTGTACATACAATGCATACTGTGGGACCCTAAACTTTCAGTTAAGCTTGAGATCTTTTGGCAGCCAGTGCTGGGAGAAAAATTTTCCATTTTGTGATTCTCATAGAAGCCAAACTATTTCCAATGATATGAGAAAGGAATTGCTTCTAGGGATAGTCCTCATGGAAGGGACAGTATGGACCATAATGAGCAATATCCTCAACAGCATCCTAGCAGTAACTGCTTTAACAAAGGCTTCTGCCAGAACAGAAGAGGTTTCCCTGGATTCATTGCTTAAGTGTATATGTTGGATGGAGAGTGTCCTGGAATTATAGTTTCTTTGGTTAGTATTTTTTTTTTGCCATTTTCTGAGACTCCTATATTATAATATTTACTAAACTTGCGATTATCTGAAACCCTTTTGCTTTTGGCTTTCCCTTGGTTGATATGCCAGGTCTATGTCATTTGGACATGTATTTATTCATCCAGCAACCACTTATAGATAACCTACTGGGTTCTGGTAATCCAGTGGCGAAGAAGATAGACTTAGCTTCTGCCACCTTGAAATATAAAAAATTAGTGTGGAGGGATAGAAGATAAATAAGTCAATAAATAAAATAATTTTAGATAACTATGACATCCTGTCAAAAATAAAACAGAAGAATGGGATAATGTTTGGGTGGTAGGAAGAATGCTAGTTAATTTGTATAAGTTGGTCAAGGAAGGCCTTATAGGAGTTAATATTTGAGCTCAGACTTAAATGATGGAAAGGAAGCAGCCATACAAGTCCTTGGAGAAAAGTGATTAAAGAAAGCAGACAAAAAATATAAAAACAAAGAAAGAAAAAGAAGGGAAGAAATAAAGGAAAAGAAAATAAAGAAAAAGAAAGGGGACAGTAAGTACAAAGGCCTTGAGGTTGAAAGCAAGGAACAGGAAGAAAGTCAATGTATCTGGAATGGAGTAAGCCAGGAGGAAAGTGGTAAGAAATGCAAATGGAGGGATAAGCAAGGGCCAGATCACATAGGACCATTTACATCATAGGGAAGAGTGTGGGTTTTATTCTGAATGTGATGGGAAGCCACTGAAATATTTCAACAGGAGAGTGGCATGACTTGAATATGTTCTTAAAAGTTTACTCTGCTGTGTGGAGAATGGGTTGTAAGGGAGAAGTAGTGGAAATAGGACGACAAAGAAATAGAATGGTGTTGCAATGATATAGGAGAGCAAATATAGTGGCTAGGAAATCAAGAGACATGATAATAAAAGGTATATGGGATGGGGATGAGGAAAAGAGAAGAATCAAAGATGATACTTAGACATTTGGCTTGAACAGTTAGCTCACTGAGATGGGGAAGACTTCAGGAATAGTAGGCCTGGGAAGAGGAGAATCGAGTATTCTGCTTTTGGCAATATAACACATGCTTTTGACTACAAGTGACATAAAACCCAAATCAAAATGGCCTCATTAGTAAAGGGATTGTAATAGCTCATGGAAGTTGAAAAGGTCCACAGCAGCAAGGTTTCAGGCATGATTTGATCATAGCTTTGGCTCAGTTGTTTTTACTCTTTTGGCACTTTCTTTCTCTGGGCACCAATATGATTTATCTCATGGTAGCAAAATTGCTACAGTACTTGCAAGCCTCATTTTCACATGCCACATCTGCAGAGGAAGGAAGAACATATATGAAACTCTCCTGGCAGGAAAAAGCTCTGGGGATCCCTGGGTGGCGCAGCGGTTTAGCACCTACTTTTGGCCCAGGGCGCGATCCTGGAGACCCCGGATCGAATCCCACGTCGGGCTCCCGGTGCATGGAGCCTGCTTCTCCCTCTGCCTGTGTCTCTGCTTCTTTCTCTCTCTTTCTCTCTCTCTCTCTCTCTCTCTCTCTCTCTCTCTGTGTGTGTGTGACTATCATAAATAAATTTTAAAATTTTTTTTTAAAAAGGAAAAAGCTCTGAAATCCACTAGCCTGGGTCGCACACCTGTCCTAAAAGCAATCACTGTACCTTAGGAAATAGGATGTGCTAACTGACTTAAGTTAGGTCATGCGCTTCTCATCTAGTTCTGGGGAGGTGGAATTAGGCTTCTCAGTATACAGATATCCTCAGAAAATCATAGGAGATAGGGAAGCTATTGAGAAGTAGGAGGAAGGGACTGGATTCTAGAGCATAAATTAACTGGTATCCAATCCAGACGTGTTTAATTTGAAATTTGAACAGGACATCTAAGAGGAAATATTGGACAGCAGTTGGCTGTTTGAGTCTGGAGAGGTCTGACTTGGAAATAGACATTTGGGAGTTGTAGGTTTATAGATGGTATTTAAGGCTATTGAAATGGATGGATATTGGAATCCATTAAATGGATTAGAATGGATTGGACATTGGAGTGGATGGACACTTAGGTAGTTGCAAGAACAGAGAGAAAAGTAAGGAGGTTCATGGACTGAAGCCCGGGATGCTCCAACATTCAGAGGTCAACATTCAGTGGTCAACAGAATGTGGCATCACAGAAGCTAATAGAAGAAAGTGTTTCAGGAGGAAGGAACTATATATGGGTGCTGAACATTGCAGAGAGGACAAGAAAGATAAGGGAAGAGATGTAACTTGGATTAGGCAACATACTTGTTTGTGATCTTCACAAGAGCCATTTGAGAGGAGTTGAGTTGATTAGTCTCTCTAATTTAAATTTGATTAGAAAGAATTGAGGAGAGAATATGAGGTGATAAAGTAGATACAGAACAAGAAAATTATTTGAAGTAGACTTTGGTGTGAGAAGGAGCATAATAACCTGAGTTTCCTGACACACCTAGAAGGCAAGCCCTATGAAGACAGAGTTTTTTTGCCTATTTTTTTCCACTGCTGAATCTCCAGTACTTAGAACTCTGCCTGGTATGGAGTAGCTGCTCAATTAATATTTTTTTAATTAATTGATAGTGATTCTGGAGAAGAGTGGAGGACCCAAGAGACATCTTGGGTGCACAGGTGTCCAGTAAAGTCCTGGCCCTTCAGTGCTTCTGGGAAGAATGCCACGAATTGTTAAGAATTGTCAAGAAGATAGAGGAGACTTCTTATGGATCACATATCCAATGTAAATATAAAGGTCATTCTAGTAGCTGATTTCTCCATCTCTCTCAGAAACATAATGCTAGTTCTTACAGCATTAGAATGAGGCTAAACCTGGAATGGGACTATAAAATGTTTTGATGGAGGGTGGAATCTTTCCCTTTCTTATATGACATATTTGCAGAATATCTCTTTTGGAGATAGGCTGGCAACATTCATTGCTCAAGCTCCTATAACATCCAGCCAGACAATGTGAAATGAATAACATGGTTGGCAAATGTGTGAGTCATAGCTGTGTTTGTCTACTTTTAAGTTACATACAGATGCCAAAGTATCATTGATGCTAAAATGATTATCCTAGGATTAGTAACCCATACTTCTTGCATAGGGTTTGTAATAGTCAAGGAGAGAAATAATGAGGACCTAGACTAAGATAATGGCAGTGGGGATGAGAAGTGAGGGATAGACGTGAGAAATGTTGATCAAAGGGAAATTGGCAGAATGTGGTAACTAGTTGGAAACTTCCAAGATTTGTGACATTGGTGACTCTGAAGATGATGTAATCATTCCCTGAAACAGGTACACAAGGAACGAGTTAAAACTGCATGGATGGAGTAAGGGGGAGATGACAAACTGATTTTGGACTTGTCGTATTTGAGATGCTTGTGTGGTGTCTAGTCAGAGATGTTAGAGAGTTTGTTATATGAATTGGGAGCTCAGGAGAGCTATGAGCTGCAGGTGTGTGTGTGTGTGTGTGTGTGTGTGTGTGTGTGTGTGTGTGTTGGGGCTTGTCTTGAGCTTAGTAGTGCTAGTTGGAACCATGGTAGTAGAAGATATAGAAGATAATGTCCAGGGAAAGTAGTCATGGACTTGAGGAAGGAACCCTGGGGTGCCTAACATTTGATGGATTATTAAATAAGTGGCAACCCCAAAGAGACTAAAAAGATTAATAGTGTGTCTAAGGAGTACCGTGTTTCAAGGAGGGAGTGGTCAACAGTATTTAATGCTATCAAGGGGTCAGTAAGAAGAGAACTGAAATTTGACAATGGATTTAGGGACATGGAAGGCATTGATGACCTTGACAAAAGCAGTTTTTGTGGAGTGGTAAGCAGAAGCCAGAGCAGAAGTGGTGGAAATAGTGAGTATAGTGAGTACATATCTCTCTCCAGGAGTTTGGCAGTCAAGGCAATGGGATAAAGACACAGTGGGTGGCTGGAGAATAAAGAATCAAAAGATATTTTCCCTTAGATTGTGGCAGCTCGAATGTGTTCTCAAGTTTGAAGAGGAAGCTATTAGAATTTTTTTAAGTTAGCTCTACACCCAACATGGGGCTTGAAGTCATGACCCCAAGATTAAGACCCACAAGTTCCACTGAAGGAGTCAGCCACATGCCCCAGGAGAGGAAGATATTAGAGAAAGGAAACAAAAGAGCAGAAAAGAAAGGGAAAGAGTGATGAGGTAACAGAGAGGAGGGATTAAGGATTTAGGAATATGAGTAGGGAGAAGTGTTTACCTTTGAACAGAAGAAAATAGTCATCTCATCTCTGGGGCTGGAGGTAGTGGTCAGAGAAAAGAAAACTGTCATAAATCAATAAGGGAAAGGGTTAGGAAGTTGAAAGATATAAGTTTTGATGGCCTTAGTTTTGTCAGGGAAGTAAGAGTAATGTTGCTTCCCGTAAGTAAGAAGGATGACAATTTTTTTTTTTAAAGAAAGATTTTTCTTACTAGATTACCAGTTTATTCTTTTTTTTTAAATTTTTATTTATTTATGATAGTCACAGAGAGAGAGAGGAGAGAGAGGCAGAGACACAGGCAGAGGAAGAAGCAGGCTCCATGCACCGGGAGCCCGACGTGGGATCCGATCCCGGGTCTCCAGGATCGCGCCCTGGGCCAAAGGCAGGCGCTAAACCACTGCGCCACCCAGGGATCCCAGAAGGATGACAATTGATGAAGCCTAAAGATAGCATGAAAGTTTTAGGGTAGTGGCTGGTAAATGTAAACATTCAAACAGTTTTGCAGGCCAGAAAGCAGGCCTAAGAAAGCAGGTATCCAAGGCCTTCTTGAGCTTGCCTCTCACTCACAGTTTAATGGTCTAGTCTCAAAAACAAAAACAAAACTTTCAAGTACAAAAAAAAGGTCTAGCCTCATCTGCTGGATTTAAAAACATAGAAGATTAAAAAAAAAAAAAGCTCAGTATAACCATGGTAATGGATTGCCTGGCAGCAATGATTATTCAACTGAGATAGACTCTGATTTATGATGAGGCTAATTATGATGGTGTGATTTTTTTTTCCAGCTGGACTCAGAGCTAGGTCTAAAAGCAAAGAATTTGGATTGTGGATTATTAGTCCATCCAGAATAGGGGTTTTGCTGGGTGGGCATAAGAGAAAGAGATGAATGCAAAGGAATAAAGCCTATTGGGGACAATTGTTCCAGTGATCCACCATGTATGGTGGCTTGGCTTGAGAGGGAAGAAAGAGCCTTGGAGGAGGCTACTGGACTGAGAGCAAAGAGATGCGCACAGGGACTGGACATCCATCTGAGGTCAAGGAAAAAGTACATTGGAAATGAAGGTGCAGAAGAGTTCAAAGGCCCAGGGATATGATCTGAAGGTTGTTGGTAGCAATTTCTCTGGGGTTTTGGCATCTGAAATTTCAGATGATGTTCCATATCTCTTTACCATTGGCATTGGCTTACAGTTTCCTGCCTTAGGTAAAATCTGGCAGAAGGGAGCGTGTGAGTGGACTTAGAAAGTTCCAGCTCTTCGAGAGGAAGAAAGGGTTTAAACTTGGAAGCCAAGAGAATTCTATGGAAGAAAAAAACACTTTCAAATGAAAAAGGTATCACAAATGATTCATTAGAAAGAAGACTTTTGTCTTCTTGACCAGCTGAGAGATGTGTGTGATTTGGAGCATAGTGGCCTTTTCATTTCCTTGAAAGAGATAGGACCACTATGGAGCTTTTTTTTTAAATGTGCAATGGCATTAACTGAGCTAAAATTGATTCTTTTATCTAAAATAATAATAATAGGGGATCCCTGGGTGGCGCAGCGGTTTGGCACCTGCCTTTGGCCCGGGGCGCGATCCTGGAGACCTGGGATCGAATCCCACGTCGGGCTCCCGGTGCATGGAGCCTGCTTCTCCCTCTGCCTGTCTCTCTCTCTCTCTCTCTCTCTCTCTCTCTCTCTGTGTGTGTGACTATCATAAATAAATAAAAATTAAAAAAATAAAATAAAATAAAATAATAATAATAAATAATAATAATAAACAAAATTGGCCAAATTAACAGAAACCTGAGGCTTCAGTGGAAATGATTTGTACTCTTAATGACTGGGACAAGATTGGACCAAAGATGTCACTGGAGGTTCAAATGCAAGGTGCTGAGACATGCTAGCATGGTGCTGGAGCAAACTAGCCTGGGGCATGCTATGTTCAGCAGAGGAGCCATCTCTGAGGCTGTCTGGCTGCACACTGGCTATGGAACCTCACAGATATGATACCCTCTGCTTGGTCTCTGGCATGGTCAACATGATCTGGAGGAGTCTGGGGACCATGGAGCATCACAGTCAGCTAGATGCTCTCCCAGGCTGCTCTAAACAATCTCAGCATCCCATTTCTTTGTGAGCATTTGAACCTGTTCTGACCTTTAGCTTGTTTCTGTGACAGACAGAAGATCATTAATGTCCTGGGGTTGTTTTTCAGTCTTCTTGCATCAACTCTTCCAGTACTTCTCAAACTATAATCATCATAAGAAACAGGTATCTTGTTCAATAAAGATTCTGATTCCGTAGGACTGGGGTGAGGCCTGAGATGCTCCCAGGTGTCCCAATTCTGCTGGTCTGGGAGCCACACTTTGAGTATTGAGGATCCCAGCTGAGCATTCTCCGAAAGGCGTTGCCTTCACTTTCCCCTTTGCAGTGAGCATTTACTCCAAATCTCTCAAGAATCAGTGGTTTGGGGATAGGAAGCAAGAAGAAAAAAAGGGGGTTACACAAAGGAACAAGACATGGTTCCTCCTTGGAAGAGAACAGGCAAGGATATTATAAAGAGATAGACAGAGGATTGGGGTAACACAGAGAAGGGACTGAATCTGCCAGGGTTTTCAGGAAGGGTTCCACAGATAAAATGACATTAAGATGGATACTGAAACCTGAGTTGGAGGGCATCAGGTGAAGAGATGAAGAGACATTCTCAGCAAGGGGAAAAGTTTGTGCAAAGGCCTGGAAATGTTTGGGCAATGGTGAGAGTCCTAGGGGAACAGATGGGTTGTGAGTGAAATACAATGTCACAAAGGCTTTTTCTACCCTGCTAAAAAATTGGTTGGCAAAGCTTTTTGACATGTTTATACTTACCAGCTAGACAAAAGGTCAGACAGGCAGGTTGGACAAGCAGGTATCTCAGAATAACAGTAACTTCCCATTGATTCCATCCTCCACAAATGCTCATTCCTCCTATCTGGACTGGGCCTACCCTGGGAGAAAAGGGGTAAAAGTCAGATAGGAGGAGACGACAAAGGGGCAAAGCATTGCAAGAGCTATCATTTGTACCAAATTCATGTGCTAATTATGAATGAGTCTTATTTGTGTGTCAACACCAGTCCCAAGCCTCCAGGCTACTACTTTGGGTATAATTTGCTGTGATACTACATGAGCTTTATGTAATTGAAATAAATTGACTTTTTTTTTTGAAGACCATATATAATCTGGCCTTCTACCAACTTCTGTGGCCAGCCTCTATTTTCTACCACGTCCCTCTACAGCACAGCCAGGCTCCATCTGTACAGCGAAGGGGCCCTGACCTGCTAGCCTTGTCTGGTTTAGCAGGGGAAGAACAGCAGGGAGAAGGAAAAAAGAAAAAGGGGAAAGAAGAGTAAGAGGGAGGAAGAAAGGAAGAAAAAGAAAACAAAAGATATTTAAAACAAAAAAAGTAGGTGCCTGCATATTGCAGTCTGACAGGCAGTTTGAATTTCACTTCTGGAGTCAGGTGACACAATCTCAGGATGTCCACCTGGCACTGACTGGGCCCTCTGCTCCCTAACCCACACAAGAGGCTTATTTGGCAGTGGTGGTGTATATGGGGGGGGGGGGAAGCACAGGTAGCCATCACCATGAGCAAAACCAGAACTATGTAGAACATTCTTAGACTTATTTTATGGTTTATATACAATAGCCAGCCATTATTTGTAATTGCATATGGGAGGGTGGCATAATCCTTTCTTCCTAGCTTAAGGCCTTTTAAGCTCATAATTAGGCTCTGTTCTGGTGAATTCTACCACCTGGAGTGTGAGTGTATAAGGTACAGGTGTGGTGGTAAGCTGGCCCAAACAGCCACAGCCATCAGCTCTGAGTATTTATCCATTGGCATTCAGTTTAGCCCCCACAATAAAATTACCCACCAGGATGAAAGACTCTGCCTTTACTTAGAAACTAATTTTATTGGATTTAGCTGCATTCGATCACACACCCCCCCTTTTTTTTTTACCCCCTGGCTGCATGGAGCTAAATAACTGACTTGATTAAGTCTTCCATTGTTGAACAATTTCTTTGGGCATAATGTAGCCTTCCCACATGCACAGAAAAAGTGACCAGGTATGTAATAAGCTACTGCTTCCAATCTCTCATCCTAAAGAACTCTGAGGATGCTGAGTAGCATCCTCTGGATTCATTACTGGTCTTGGGTGATTCATGCATTGGGACCTATGGAATTTATTTACTAACTCCTGTGCCTCTTAGGGAATGACAGAGCCATCAGGAGGAGGGGGAAAGAAAGAAATTTGGTGGAGCCTGACTAAAAGTTTTCTGTCAAGTCTGAGAGACTGGAGAGGCACACTTACCATTAAAACTACAGGTCGGGGCAGCCCAGTTGGCTCAGCAGTTTAGCGCCGCCTTTGGCCCAGGGCCTGATCCTGGACACCCAGGATCGAGTCCCACGTCGGGCTCCCTGCATGGAGTCTGCTTCTCCCGCTTCTCCCTCTGCCTGTGTCTCTGTCTCTCATGAATAAATAAATAAAATCTTTTTAAAAAAAAATAAAACTACAGGCCTGAGCAGCTATTGTATCTGGATTCTAATCCTGGGCAAGTAGTTTCCCTTCCTTTGTCCACACATCACTGAAGTGGAGCTGCCTAACAGTTACCTCCCAGGGGGAAACATGAAGGTCCATTCATTCACCTCTTCATTCATTCATTTTTTTAAAGATTTTATTTATTTATTTACTTATGAGAGAGAGAGAGAGAGAGGCAGAGAGAGGCAGAGAGACACAGGCAGAGGGAGAAGCAGGCTCCACACAGGGAGCCTGATGCGGGACTCGATCCCGGGTCTTCAAGATCACGCCCTGGGTGGAAGGTGGTCCTAAACCGTTGAGCCACCCGGGCTGCCCCCTCTTCATTCATTTAACAAACATGTATTGAGTACTTAACTTTGGTCAGGTCCTGTGAAGGACCATGGGATACATTCGTGAAAAGAATAGACATCATCCTATCTTCCTGGGTTTTCTGTTAGAGGATTCATATAATAAGCAAATAAATAAATAATGTGATCATAGGGGGCCTCCATAGGGAGGTAGCATCTGAGTTGAGACCTACATGATGAGAAACAGATGGCCCTGCAAAGATCAAGAAGAACAGATTCTAAGCAGAGAGGCCAGCATGGACAAACACTGAAGGAAACCTAGGCTTCTTAGAACAGAAAGAAAGCCTGAGGGCTTCAGTAGAGTCACCCAGTGAGACTACAGAGGCAAGCAGGGCTCTGAAAGACCATAGAAAGGTATGTAGAATTTGTGTGGACTTTATTTGAAGTGTGATGAGAAAAGACTGGAGGTTTTCAAGCATAGGAGTTGGGATAGGGGGAAATGAGTTGGTTTAGCTACTTAAAGGTTACCTCTGGCTGCTCTAGAGAGAATGGATTGGAAGAGCAGGGGTGGATGTGGAATGGCTGTCACAGTGTTCCAAACATGAGATATTATATGGTCACTGAAGTTGAATGAATCCTTGGGTCATGGCTCTATTAAACAGTTGATTGTATTTAGCTTCTATTCCATCCCCCTGCTTCACTATCCAATTTCTCTTTGCCATATTCCTTACCCAGTCCTGCAAGTGAGGTGGAAATTCTCTTTCTTGGCAGGTCTAGGCAATAGAATATAATTGAATGGAGGAATAGAGGTGATTGAAGAAAGAGGAGATGGATGGATGAACGGATAGTTGTAATGGATTATATTATCCTTCTACATCCCCAATGCCCAGCAGAGATCTTTGATACAAATAGGTCCTCAATAAATGTTGACTGAATGGGTAAAGGAATGGGGTGATAAATCAAAGTCAGTTTACATCCAGAATGAGCAATTGTGCCTTCTATATATTTAGTGATGAATAGATAATAACCTTTGGGTTAGAAAGAACATCTGCATCTCTATAAAGGAATGCACGAGAACTTAGGAGCAATCTTTAGGTAAGGTGAGCTAGTAAGAATAGACTTGGAGGAAATGATTCAAAGTGACTTTAGAAAGTCATTTGACATGGACACTGAACACATGCTTATCGTTGATGATATAGCAAACACGAAAGATTTGGATTAGTTGTAAATAAATTCCAAATATCCCAAACAAACCAGCAACCCCCTCCCCAAGTTTTCTCTATCTAAATAGCTTCATCACAGTTAACCCAGTTTCCCAAGCCAGAAACCTGTCAGTTATTTTAGACTCCATTCTTTCCCTCACTTTACTGCATGTATTTTAGATCCCCAAGTTCTGTCAATTGTACCTCTTAATCATATGTCCAATCTACCCACTTCTCACCATGCTCACTGATACCACCTCCTTTCAGGCTGCCATTATCTCTTGCCTAGACTTCTGTGAATGCTTTCTAATCTCTGCTTCTACTTTTGTACCTCTATAATCCATTTTTTACCTAGCAAAGGTAATATTTTTAAAGAACAAATCTGATCACTTTTCTCCCCTACTTTAAGCCTTCAATGACTTCTTCTAATACCTGCATCCCCAGCTTCTTCTCACACCTGTCTCCTTGCTTGCATTCTACTCTCCTGCCATATTTGAGTTCCTTCAGATTCTTTTTTCTGGAATCTGGGCCTTCACATGCTTGGTGCATTCTGTCTAATGTGCTATTTCCTCTGCCTACTTCCTCTACTGCTCAGGAGGAGTTACTAGTGGTGGAAGAGATAGTCCAAAGTAATGAAACAGGCAGAAACTCTCTATCTCTATCCCTACCAGCAGTCAGGCATCGAACAGCAGCAATTATTCTTCTAGGCCTGAAGTTGGGTGAGGAGAGAGGGGAAGGAAAAGATGGAGAAGGACAAACATTATATGGTCTCATTCATTTGGGGAATATAAATAATAGTGAAAGGGAATAGAAGGGAAGGGAGAAGAAATGGGTAGGAAATATCAGAAACGGAGACAGAACATGAAGACTCCTAACTCTGGGAAATGAACTAGGGGTGGTGGAAGGGGAGGAGGGTGAGGGGTGGGGGTGAATGGGTGACGGGCACTGAGGGGGGCACTTGACGGGATGAGCACTGGGTGTTATTCTGTATGTTGGCAAATTGAACACCAATAAAAAATAAATTTATTATTAAAAAAATTCTTGAAAACAAAACAAACAAACAAAAAAGATGGTCAGACATCTAGAGACATTTGCTCTCTTCTCACCTCATTTTGCTTTTCTTTCGGGTTCTGCACCAGGACTGGAGGTAAGTCTTAGCCAAAATAGTAACCTCTCATGTCAATGCAAGTTGCGGCGGTAAGTAAGAGGACACTATTGCCTAGGCTAATTTATTCCTGACCTGCACCATCTGAGTGAGAGCACTAGAGAACACAGACTTGGACCAAAGTTGTCCAGGAAAACACAAGTACAATTCATATTCTATATGGTTTCAAAGGCTCTGCTAGGGCAGGAGCCACTTCTAATGACACAATTTAGAGCAATACACACTCCTCAAGTCTCCCTGGTAATCTAGTTGCCTTGGAAACACAATGATGCGAGGAATGACACAAACAGCTAATGGTTGCTGCTTATCCCTATTAAATGAAAAGCTTCACTCATCAAGGTTTTGAAAATTCTGATCCCTTTTCATTTTTGTCCCACTGCCTGGCAATTCTATTCTTATACCAAGAGGTACGAGCAGCCCTGTGTCCATCCTTAACTGATGCAAAGACTTTTTCTGGTCTTGAATTTTGTTACTCTCTAATTGGCTATTAACTTTTGACCCCAAGCTGCTTTTCACAGCACACGAGGAGACAAACTAAAGGTGTACTGTCCGTGAGCTTTTCCCTTATTGGTCCCATCTAAAAGACTAAGAGCCTGAGATATGTGCAGGAAGCCCTCTCTTCTTACAAGTATTGCTCACCAACTTGTGAACTTGCTACAGAATGCCTCCAACTGTCCCTTCAATCCTATCCCCAAGACCAACAGGGTGGCCCACCATGTGATGTTGACACTGAAACATCACATGTGGGGGATGATAAGGTAATGAAATATGCTCTTTCATTATCCCTTCATGATCAAAATGCATGAGTCCTCCTTTTTTTACCTCATCTTTAATAGCTCTCATCTGAGCAATGGCTCTTGCTCAAAGTTTAACAGGGCTAGAGCCCTGGAGTCTTGTAGGAACTAAACCTAAAAGCAATATGCTAAAATCATAAAAAGAAAACCTAAAGGCAGGAGTGGATAGAGGGTAGGGATCAGGAGGCAGAGCTGGGCTTTTGGTTGGTGGGATAGCACACACATTAAAAAAATGCGTCATCCTTTGACCTCTTTCTATAGTTGTCCTACACTTTGCTTGCACATTCACACTGCTTCCTCTAACAGTCTTTCATCTTCGTCCTAAGCACCAATGTGTGGTTTAGATGTATGGTTTCTGGACTAGATCTCCAGAGGACAATATGCCAGCCTTACCATCTCAGTTCTGTGACTTTGGGCAAGTTGCTTAACCTCTCTGGGCCTCAGTTTCTTCATGCATAAAATGGGAATCTTAATAGCAACCTACCTAATGGCATTGTAAGGAATAAATGATATAATGCATGTAAAGCACTTAGAATACAGCCTGATTCTTAGTGTGTCGAAAACTTGGCCTACTATTATTATTTTTATTATTCAAAGAGATGTTGAAAAGGAAGCCCCGCTGACCTGCAGATATACCTGCCCAAGTATGTCTGACTACTCAGCCTCTACCCACTCTAAAACCTTTTTTCTTTGCCCCTCCTCCTAGACCTCCTTTCTAGCCAAGGCCCTTAGACATCCAGGCTACTTCTAATCCCAACTCAATACTCCAGCCCCACCTTTTTTCAAGGCCACTTTTGTGCCAGGTATAAAATAAGGAACTATATATTAAAGGATTTCATAGACATCAGTTTTTGTTATAAGAAATAGGTTTCAGTCAAAAGGTCTCTTTTATATACAGGTATATGTTACATCACACAGGCTATGAAGTAAATATATATATATATATATATATATATATATATATATATATATATAATATGGAATATTACTCAGCCACTAGGAAGAATGAGAACTTGTCATTTGTGATAAGATGGATCTAGAAAGTATCATACTAAGTGAGATAAGTCAGAGAAAGACAAATAACATATGATCTCATTTATACGTGGAATCTAAAAAATAAATGAACAAACAAACAAAATAAATGGACTCTAAAATACAAAGAACAAACTGGTGGTTGCCAGAGGCAGGCAGGTGGGGAAATGGGTAAAATAGATAAAAGGGATGAAGAGTACAAATCTCCAGTTATAAAATGAATAAGTCACAGAAATGAAAAGTACAGCATAGGAAATATAGTCAATAATATTGTAATAACCTTGTATGATGACAGATGGTAACTACACTTATTGTAGTGAGTACTTGGTAATGTATAGAATTGTTGAATCAATATGTTATACACTTGAAAATAATATTACAGGTTAACTATACTTCAATTAAAAAAATGGTCAGAACTACTCACATGGCCACACTCAACTACTAAAGGGCTAAGAAATGCAATCCTACCATGTATCCTGAAGACAGAGAGGCAGAAATAGCTGGTGAACTACATTAATGACCACCACAAGGGCTTACTATGTGCCAAACTGTCAGAAGTGGGGATATGTAAGTGAAGAGGATGGATCAGGTCTCTGGTCTCACAGACCTCACCTCTTCATGTGTATGTGTATATGTGTGTATTGAGGGGTATTATTGACAATGAAAAGTAACTGAAAATGTGGTGAGAGTTATGGAGAGGAAGTACAGTTTGCTATGGGGTGCAAAACAGTGGAATAGAGGAGTTAATCTGGTTGAAGGGGAAAACAGAGCCTCTCCCACCTCAAGTAACCCTGAGTAATTGACACTTTTCAGTGAGTGTAGAAGGAGGAACTGGCTTCATTGGGTTGTGGATGTGCTCTCAACCTGCTTCTGTCTGCCAGGCTTTGGCTGTGGGCTGGAGAATTAAGCTGAAATTTGAGTTTTCACTCCTCACTCAAGGTGTTAATCTTTACCACTCTGATTGCACATCCAGCAGGGCTGCTTGCACTCTAATAAATAATCTGCTCTGGGGTACTGGGCATTCATATCATGACAGGGAGTACAGTGTGAACTACAAACCAGAAGACCTGAGTCCATGCACTAGCTCTATGACCTTGGAAAAGTCACTTCACCTCTGAAACCTCAATATTTTCATTCAGTAAATTGGGATAATAGTCTTTACTAGCTAGTTCACTATTGTCACATTGTCTGATCATGGGTATCTTCAGAGCCTTTATGGCAGAGAGGTTCACCTTAGGGGTTGGGTAAATGCCTAATGGAAATGCCTTCATGTACCTGCCCAAGGGGTTCTCAACTGAGAGTGATGCGGCCCCCTAAAAGGCATTTTAAAGTGGTAGAGTGATTTTGGTTGTCACAATGCCTGAGGGGACACAATTTGAATCTGGAGGGCTAAACACCTTGATGTATAAAAGGTAGGCCCACACAACAAAGAACCTTTCCATCCAAAATGCCAATAATGCCCCATTTGGGAAAATTATATACAGCATTTGACATCAATATGCCAGCGGGTATAGGAGCTGACCTCCAGCTAAACTAGGAATGCCTTAAAATGATTTGAGGAAAGGGTTCTACCTGCAATTTCCAAAGCACCCATGCAGATTTTAATGACTTGGCTTAAATATTGTATTAGCCAGGATTAGCTAGGTTTTGCCAAAGCAACAAACAACTTCAAAATCTGAATGGCTGGGGGACCTGGGTGGCTCAGTCGGTTAAGTATCCAACTCTTAGTTTCGGCTCAGGTCATGATCCTAGGGCTCTGAGAGGGTGCCCTGCATCAGGCTCTGCACTTGACCCAAAGTCTGCTTGTCCATCTCCCTCCTCTCTTCTCTCTAATAAATAAATAAAATATTTTGAAAATATCTGAATGGCTTACTGGATCATTGGGTACATTTATTATTATTTATTATTTATTTATTTTTAATTTTTCGAGGAAAAGAACATCTCAAAGGCTTAAAACACCCAAGTTTTATTTTTTCACTCAGGAAAAGAATGCAGGAGTGCAACGTATCAGAAGGAAAGAGGGAGGAGAGAGAGGGCAGCAAGACAGCAGGGTCCAGAACAGAGAGGGCCTTTTGAGCCACCATAAAGACTTGGTTTCTTACTCTGAATGCATTGGGGGCCATTGCAGGACTTTAGGCAAGGAAGGGATGTGATTGATCTAACTTCTTTTTTTAAAGATCACTTTAGGTGCTGTGTGGAGACTAGACTATAAGGCGTAGGAGTCGCAGCAGGCAGCCCAAGTGAAAGGCTGTGGCAGTTATTTAGGAGAAAGCCCTCTATGTACTATGCTTCCCAGAGAGTGGTGACCTTAGCCCTGCTTTAGCCATATTGTGAGTGGCAAAGCATCTGAGAGAAGGCTCTTACGATACAGGGAGATGCTTTTAATTTTTTTTAATTTTTAATTTTTCTAATGCTCTTTTTTTTTCTCCAAGCTCTTTTATTTGTTCAGGAGTGAAAAAAAGACAGTGAAGATGACATCTTCTCTTCCCAAAAAAGTCTTAAATATGACTTCCAAGATTATGGAGTTAAGCAGCAGAGAGGCCACCTGATGTGGTCTAGGAGGAAGCTCTTGCTTCTACCCCCTACTCTGTCATGCTTTGCTGTGGGATCCTGGACAACTTCCTGCCCCTCTGAAGATCCTTCTTATGCTGCCCTGGCTTTTGGGTTTAACAGGTTTTATGCTTGTCAGGGCAGTACCCTGTGCCATGTCCATACTGCCACTGGGTATTGGCCTTCCTATTCTTCTCTCAGCTTCTATATGTTTGGGATTGGGCTGTTGCAGCTTGGGCAAGGTAAGTAAGTGTTCCTAGGATCAGAGACTAATGGGACTGAGGCCATCCCAGAAACTAAACAGCCTGGAGCACCAGGTCTTTTGGGAACTTTTCCTCACAGAGAAGACAAGTTGGATACCAAAGACACCTGCAGGCTCTTAACAATACTTAAAACACTGATTTATAATAATAGCAGGTAATATTTATTGACTACTTACCATGTCCCAGACACTGTTAAGTGCTCATAAACCAGAGCTCCAATACCAACATTAATACATGACGTGAAATATAGTTGAAATACCTGAAAGAATTAATTAGAGAAAATTAAACAAAAATGATTGCCTATGAATGCTGTTCCATCCATTGGGAATCATTCATTCCATATTCATTTGCTTGGTGCCAACTCTGGGCTAGGCATTTTGGATGTCATTCATGTGCTCCAGACTTCAATGGAAACTTTTAGAAGTGCTGCCCAGGCATGTTGGAGGCAAATTTTCAGGTTGTTCCTTTCATAATCCTTATTGTCAGTCAATGCCTGTCTGGGCCTGTGCCCTTGTCCTGAGCCACCCTTAGTCTCTCTCAAAGATTTCTGTCCACTCTACCTCCCCAAACTTATCTGCTCCCTAAAAGTAGTTGGTACTAAAAGTACCTAGCAAGGTACTGCCAAACTTGCCCACTACTGCTATCCCAACTCTCCATTTCTCCTTAGGGACTAGTAGGAAGGGGTCATGCTTCAGTTTCTTCTAAGCATTTAGGACTTGGTTAATGTTTCTGGGAAGATTCCTGAGAAATAGTGCAAGTCCTCAGGTCCAGATTAGCTTGAGGGAATCAGGTAAAAGGTGACAAGACAGCATCTATCAATATACATTGGAGGGCACTTGATGTAATGAGCACTGGATGTTATATGCAGCTTGATGAATCACTGAATTCTACCCCTGAAACTAATAATATACTATAAGTTAACTAAATTGAACTTAAATAAAGAATTTTTTAGAAATATGCATAGGAGGGGGCAAGTGAGGAGCACCCTGACCTAGCTACAGATGGAAAACATACTTGTCTGTGGCTCTGCCCCTTCCCACTGCTATCACAACCCTCTCATACTGAAAGAAATCTTCTTTCAAGGCTCCTTAACCTTTCTTCAAGGCTTCCCACTATGGATAAATAGCAGGTGACATTGAAAATTTCCACAAAAAAAAAAAAAAAAAAAAAAAAAAACAGAGCAAAGGAAAAATTAATAGTTGATGACTGCAGAGACTGAAAAAAACAGAGAAAACTGGTTTGAAATAGGTCTCCTGATTGAAGTAAGTCAATCAGAGAAGGACAATCATCATATGGTTTCACTCATACAGGAAATATAAGAAATAGTGAAAGGGATTATAAGGGAAAGGAGGCAAAATGAGTGGGAAAAATTAGAGAGGGTGACAAAACATGAGAGACTTCTAAATCTGGGAAATGAAAAAAGGGTAGTAGAAGGAGAGGTGGGTGGGGGGGATGGGGTAACTGAGTGACGGGCACTGAGGAGGGCACTTGATGAGATGAGCACTGGGTGTTATACTATATTTTGGTAAATCAAACTTAGGGAAATGAAAAAGGGGTAATGGAAGGGGAGGTGGGCAGGGGGATGGGTGACTGGGTGACAGGCACTGAGGGGGGCACTTGATGAGATGAGCACTGAGTGATATGCTATGTGTTGGAAAATTGAACTCCAATAAAAAATATAACTAAAAAAAAAAAGAAGCACCAGGCAAAAACAAAATAAACAACAACAACAACAAAAACAAACGATAGCCCCTGCCAATGTCTCCCACTGGGAAGAGGTGCTCTGAGCAGCCTCTTGGGGGACAGGCTCCTAGCTGCTGCATCCTAGGGGCCCTAATTCCCTGTTGAACCATTCCTAACAAAGGACTTACCAGGCTTCTTTCCCAGTCCCCATTACTCACAGAACCAGGGCTGGTAGGGATAAAGCCTGGCATGCTGACCCTACAGCTGCTGCTTCTGAAGTAGCCCCAGTGGGATGGTACAATGGAAGACTCAGATGCAATGAAACGCTGGGACACCTGCACCCCGATGTTTCTAGCAGCAATGTCCACAATAGCCAAACTGTAGAAGGAGCCTCGGTGTCCATTGAAAGATGAATGGATAAAGAAGATGTGGTTTATGTATACAATGGAATATTACTCAGCCATTAGAAATGACAAATACCCACCATTTGCTTCAACGTGGATCGAACTGGAGGGTATTATGCTGAGTGAAATGAGTCAATCGGAGAAGGACAAACATTATATGTTCTCATTCATTTGGGGAATATAAATAATAGTGAAAGGGAATAGAAGGGAAGGGAGAAGTGTGTGGGAAATATCAGAAAGGGAGACAGAACATGAAGACTCCTAACTCTGGGAAACGAACTAGGGGTGGTGGAAGGGGAGGAGGGCAGGGGGTGGGGGTGAATGGATGATGGGCACTGAGGGGGGCACTTGACGGGATGAGCACTGGGTGTTATTCTGTAAGTTGGCAAATTGAACACCAATAAAAAATAAATTTATTATAAACAAAATAAAATAACCAGCTAAAAAAAAAAAAGGAAGGCTCAACCTAGATAGGGTTGGGGTAAGAACACCAAGCCAGCATCATACCTGATTTTTGCCCCTGATTGGCTGTGTAGCTCTGGACCAGTTCCTGCCTCATATCTAAATTTTAATGCCTTTATTGGTATAGTGGAGGGTGACAGATAAGGTGGAATCTGAGGACCTGCCCATTCTGTATCTCAGCGGCCAAAATGCCAGGAGTTAGGGGCTTCCTTATCCTCTTTACCACACATGCCACCCACTCCCATCCCCACTCTAAGAAAGCTCAGATGTACCGGCTTATGAGCCTTCCACAGGAAAAGTCCCCTTGGTGGGTCCCTATCAATGCATTAATGGCTCTACAAAAATCTGAGGGAAAACATTTAATTCCAGGTCAATCTTTTCATTCCTAAGTCCTGGTAATTGCCCCCAAAGGCCTCTAGAAGCTACTAAAATCATACTAGTACTTTGGGCTATTTTGCCAACAAGAAGATGAACGAAATTGCTATTTTTATTTGTTGAGGTTGTTGTTTTTTCTTTTTTTTTTTTATTAGAGTTCAATTTGCCAACATATAGCATAACACCCAGTGCTCATCCCATCTAGTGCCCCCTCAGGACAAACAATCCAATCATGAAATGGGCAAAAGACATGAAGAGAAATCTCACAGAGGAAGACATAGACATGGCCAACATGCACATGAGAAAATGCTCTGCATCACTGGCCATCAGGGAAATATGAATCAAAACCACAATGAAATACCACCTCACACCAGTGAGAATGGGGAAAATTAACAAGACAGGAAACAACAAATGTTGGAGAGGATGTGGAGAAAGGGGAACCCTCCTGCACTGTTGGTGGGAATGTGGACTGGTACAGCCACTCTGGAAAACTGTGTGGAGGTTCCTCAAAGAGTTAAAAATACATCTGCCCTACGACCCAGCAATTGCACTGCTGGGGATTTACCCCAAAGATACAGATGCAATGAAACGCCAGGACACCTGCACCCCGATGTTTCTAGCAGCAATGTCCACAATAGCAAAACTGTGGAAGGAGCCTCGGTGTCCATTGAAAGATGAATGGGTAAAGAAGATGTAGTCTATGTATACAATGGAATATTCCTCAGCCATTAGAAACGACAAATACCCACCATTTGCTTCGACGTGGATGGAACTGGAGGGTATTATGCTGAGTGAAATAAGTCAATTGGAGAAGGACAAACATTATATGGTCTCATTCATTTGGGGAATATAAAAAATAGTGAAAAGGAATAAAGGGAAAAGGAGAAAAAATGTTGAGGTTGTTTTTACTTGTTGAGGCAGTTTATCTGGTTACTCCTCAGAAAAGCCAGGATCAGATTTAGAGCCAGGTTGGGACCCTACAGGAGTTTGACTACCAACCCTCACCTGAGCTCACACCAGCAGCAGGCCAGATTAGAATCTGAAGATTTCACTCTTGGCAGCTGTGCCTCGGGCTGCCCCACAGACCGCTTGCACCAGAAATGGATTTAACTCTGCATTCACAGGAATAAGCACGCATGTCAGCTTTCCACCTACTACTGAGGTTCTCTGTAGCTCAGAGAACTTTTTATTAATTTCCATATATAATGATTATCTGGCCACAGGTCAACCTGCAACTCCAAATTATGAACATCAACAGGGCAAGGATGAGGTATGACCCATTGCAGTGTGTCCAGGAGAGCAGTAAATAGACATTCTTAAATGCTCATGGCATTTAAGCTAACCAAAACCCACTAGATAAGAACCAAGACCATGTCCTTCTGCTCTGGGTTGTTTTGACTTGAGATTAGCTCCTGGGATATGATACTAAAAAGTAGGCACGTGGAGGCCTACGAGCTACATAAATTTGCAGGATAGTTTGCCAAATCTCTGCCCAGTCAGTCTATTTACACAGGTAGTTGGACCTTGCCTACAGATGAAGCTGAAGTGTGGGCAGAGAATTACTCATCTGTTCAAGACACAGCTGGGATTCTTCCAGACCAGAGAGCTATGCTTGGCAGGGGCACAAATAGCTTCAATTTCCGGATCTTTAATGATTTGGCCTGAGTAATAACTTAGACTTGCCTCATAGCTGCCTACAATGAGGGCTTGAAAGCCCCAAGCTTTAGTCTGGAATGATCCTTGTTCTCAGAATTAAACCTAAATCCTCAAAGCTCCAGACAAGGGCCTGATGAATAGGCTGAGCCCTGGGATGCCTTGAGAAGGGGAGAACATTCCTGAGCTGAAGGCCCAATTAAGTGAGGCAGAGAAGCCCCAGGTGTGTTTTGGGGCCGCTTGTTGCTTCTTGGTGATCCTGTGGTGGTGGCATAAGGATTGCACAGCTCATATTGCCACATTAAGGTGGCCACAGCAACCGTAACTGTGTCTCCACTTCCTGCTGGAGGCTTTGGGGTCTCTTGTTCTCTAAAGAGCTGTGGTATCTTTCAATGTCTGCAAGCTTCTAGGTGAGTTATGGAACAGAAAGCAAAGTAAACCATAAGAAAATATGTTTTCAATCTCAGAGACCTAACATCTGCTTTGTTACTGGACAAACCCAAAAGACCAAGAGACACAGGTCATGTCCCTAGAAACTGTGGAGAGATAGTGAAGTCACAGTGGTTTTCAACTCATGAGATCCAAGATCAGTAAATGCTTTCCCTGCCTCCACTACTTACCCAGAGCCTTGAGACTGTTATTTGAATCACAACTTTGCCGTGTATTTGTGGGGGTAGTCTTTGCTCATCTAAGGTCTCAGTTTGCACATCTTTAACAAGATGAACAACCTACTCTTTCCCTTCCAGTAGCCCCCACTTCCTACCACCTCCCCCACCAAATGCTCAATAACTGGGAAACTAGAGGAATGCATGCTTATTCCCATGAAGGCAGAGTTAAATCCATCCTACGGAGGTGGGGGGGCAATAGAATCTTCAACATATTCAAACTCAAATTCATCTCTTTCCAAATCCATAGCCTCCCTCATAGCAGAAAATAACAACAGGATTCACATCATTATTAAAGCCAGTAACTTAACGATTCCTTTATGACTCCTCACCCATCCTCCTATTTCTCGCCTACCCTATCATCAGTCACGTCTGATTCTCCTTCTGAATGTCTATCCAGCATATAAACTTACCTCTTACTTCATTATTACCACCCTAGTACAAGAAGACATCAACTCTGGCTTAAATTATAAGTCCCCTAATTGGCTTTAGTGCCTCTACTCTTATCCCCTCAAACCCATTCTCCTCTCAGCAGCCAGCGTACAGTCTCTAATGTGCACACTTATCACTTCCCTGCCTAACACACTTCAGGGGTTCTCCAGGGCCCTAAAGTCCTAAAGTCTCGCCATGACCTACAAAAGAAGCTTACACAGGATTGCCTAGAAAACATAGCTTATGGCAAAATTTGTATTCTAAGGTTTTATTTAGAAGTTCAGCCCTAAGATAGTAGGAGTGAGGAGAAAAGTGAGATAAGAAAGGAGTGAAAGCAAATAGCAAGCAGTAAATTATGAATCTGGCCACTCTTTCAAAAGAAATTCAGCTACCTTGCCTCAAAATAGTCCATCCTATTTCCTGTAGCTATTGTTGAAAATCCAACTGAGAAGCTGTTGTGTTATCTGACCCCTCAGGCATCCCTCTCTTATGGAAGTAAGATCCCATGTTCCAAAGGCATTTTATTTGAGTCTACAAGCTTGTATTGGGTCTAGTTAGGTCAGACCTGGATAGCATCACAGTGGATTCAATGGAGGTATAATGGAACCTCGCCTTTACCCCAAGGGGGTTGGGTGGTGCCTGAAACACCTGACCATGCTAGATGATAAGGCAATAGCAATGGCAAATGGGGCTTTTCATTGTGAGAATGGCTTCTTGTCTGAAAGGCAGGTGGGGCTAAGTAAGCTGGGTGGGCAGATGATAACATGAATCTAAAACAAAACCTGATTGAACCAGCTCCATCTGGTTCTGATATGCTCCTTGCTTTCTGCATTTCAGCCACACTGAACTTCTGTAATCCTCTACAATTTTACTATTTAAATAGCTTAAGTGGCTACTTAAATGTAAATATAATTTTAAATGAAATTTTAATTTTAAATAAAATTGAGAATTCCACTTCTGGTAAAGGTGTGTAGCAAGAACTGAATTTATCCTCCTACCTGAGCAAACAAAAACATGAAACAAGTTTTCAAGACACTGGACATTGGCCAACAAAAGATAGCAATCCCAGAGAAATGGGAAACAAAGATGGTGAGTACTATGATTATCCCACCTTACTGGCTTGAGTTTCCAAGCAGTGATGCAAAGGAGAACCTGAAAGTGTCCCTGAGTTGAGGGGATATAGTGGAGAGTCTGAGAAGACAATGGCAGCTAGAGTTAAAATGCAGAATATTAGAGACAAGAAAAACATGCAGATAAGGAATTTCAGAAATCTGCCTAGGGTCCCCTCAAATATTCATCTGAGTACTGATCAGCAAGTGCATGTGAGGAAACTACTAGAATCTAAGAAAAGAAAGGATAGGAGTGAGGAACATATCACTCACACAGAAATTGGTATAGGACCTGCTGCCACCAGTTGGTTGGGAAAGCTTGTAACTCCTCATCTTCAGAAGTGGAGAATTATTAGTTCTATACTAAGCAATGCCTTATCCTCCCCCTCAAAAAAAGCAAGACCCAAAATGAATCCCAAAAGGATAAAACTGTTTCTAATTAACTGCATTCCAAAGCATAGCTCAAGAATATTTATAGGACCACAAAAATATCTAGCACCTGACAAGGTAAAATTTAAAATGTCTGGTTCCAAACAAACATTAGCAGGCATGTAATGAACCAGCAAAATCTAAACAACAACAAAGAGAGAAATCAACCAGTTGAAACAAACCCCGAACTAACACAGATAAATCAAACTTCTGCAGAAGAAGACTACAATGTATATGAGATATAAAAAATGAACTGAGTGAGGTCAACTAACAGAAGATTACATATTGCAAAAATATATTCTATCAATGACCTTGAAGACATAGCAACAAAAACGATCCAAAATGGAAAGCTGAGTACAAAGGGAATTTTATGAAAAAATAACAGCATTACTTAATTGTAGAACAAGTTCAAGCAACCTAATAACATATAATTAGACTCTGAAAAAGAGGGGTCAGAAAAATTGTGTGACCGAAAAAATGGCCATTTTTTTTCAAGTTTGATGAAAACTATAAACCAAAAATGCAACAAACATCAACCACAAGAAACATAAAGAAAACTACAGGGATCCCTGGGTGGCGCAGTGGTTTAGCACCTGCCTTTGGCCCAGGGTGCGATCCTGGAGACCCGGGATCGAATCCCACATCGGGCTCTCGGTGCATGGAGCCTGCTTCTCCCTCTGCCTATGTCTCTGCCTCTCTCTCTCTCTCTCTCTCTCTCTCTCTCTCTCTGTGACTATCATAAATAAAAAAGAAAAAACTACACCGAAGCACATCATAAACAAATTGTGAAAAACAGTGATAATGAGAAAATCTTAAAAGGGGACAGAAAAAAACAGACACATTACATATAGAGGGACAAAGTTAACATGAGATTTCTTTTGGAAACATGCAAATGGAAACATAAACTGTTGGTCAACATTTTTAAACTATTGAAAGAAAAACTGTCAACCCCAAACTCCCTACCCAGGAAAAACAACATTCAAAAATGAAGTGATATAAAAATTTTTTCAGTCATACAAAAGGAGAAAGAAGAAAGAGGGCAGAAGGAAGGAGAGAAGGAAGGGAGGGATGAAGGGGGGAGAGAGGAAGAAAATGAGGGGAGAAAGGAAGGGAAGAAGAAAAGGAAGGAAGAAAGAAAAGGAAGGAAGGGAAAGAAACAAGAAAGAAAAATGGGGAGATTGGAAAATAATAAACTATTTGCAGATGATATGAGTATCTACATAGAAAGTCTGACTGAATCTAAAAAAAAAAAATCTCTAAAACTAAGTGAATTTGATAAATGTTGTAGCCAGAATAGCAGTCCCTCAAAGATGTTCAAGTCCTAATCCCTGGATCCTGTGAATTCATTAATTTACATGACAAAAGGGACTTGTAGATGTGATTAAGTTAAAGATCTTGGCATGGAAATATCATTCTGGATTATCAGGGTAAACCCAACAAAATTACAAGTGTATTATAATAGGGAAGCAAAGGGGGAAGAGACAAAGAGAGAGAAAGATTTGTAAAAATCTACTCTGCTGGCTTTGAAGAGGGAAAATGGGGTTATGAGCCAAGGAATACAGGCAGCCTCTAGAAGCTAGTGAAGTAAGTCAATCAGAGAAGGACAAACATTGTATGTTCTCATTCATTTGGGGAATATGAATAATAGTGAAAGGGAATAGAAGGGAAGGGAGAAGAAGTGTGTGGGAAATATCAGAAAGGGAGACAGAACATAAAGACTCCAAACTCTGGGAAATGAACTAGGGGTGGTGGAAGGGGAGGAGGGTGGGGGTGGGGGTGAATGGGTGACGGGCACTGAGGGGGGCACTTGACGGGATGAGCACTGGGTGTTATTCTGTATGTTGGTAAATTGAACACCAATAAAAAAAATAAATTTATTATAAAAAAAATAGAAGCTAGAAAAGGAATCAAATTCTCCCCCAAAGCCTTCAGAAAGAGCACACCTCCAATGACACCTTGATTTTAGCCCACTCAAACTTATTTTGGACTTCTAATCTTCAGAATTGTATGATAATGAATTTTTATTGTTTTAAGCTACCAATTTGGTGATAATTTGTTATAGCAGTCATAGGAAATATTAATACAGAAAGTTTGCAGAATATAAGATCAATACACTGTCAGATCTATACACTATCAAGAAACAAGTTGAAGTAAAAAAAATAGCATTTTTAAGGCTTTATTTATTTATTCATGAAAGCCACAGAGACAGAGAGGCAGAGATATAGGCAGAGGGAGAAGCAGGATCCTTGCAGGGAGCCCGATGTGGACTCGATCCTGAGACCCCAGGATCACACCCTGGGCCGAAGGCAGGCACTAAACCGCTAAGCCACCCAGGTATCCCCAAAATAACATTTATAATAGCTTCAAAAACTATGGAATATTTAGAGATAAATCTGGAAAAATTCATAAAACATTTATACACTGAAAATTACAAAATATTGCTGAGAAAATGAAAGAAGACCAAGATTAAAGGAGAGATATATTGTGTTCTTGGATCAGAAGACTTCATTGTTAACATGTTAATTCTTCTCAAATTGTTCTATAGATTCAATGCAATTCTACCCAAAATCACAAACTACCAGTTTTAAAATAAATAAGTCACAGAAATGAAAAGTGCAGCACAAGTGAATACAGTCAGTAATATTCTAAAAACATTTGGTGATAGATGGTGACTACACTTATTGTAATAAGTACTCAATATAATGTACAGAATTGTGGGATCATTATGCTGTATGCCTGAAACTAATATATAACACTATATGTTAATTATACTTCAATTAAAAAAATAAAAATCACAAAGGAATATTTTGTAGAAATAGGCAGTCAGTAAAATTAACATGGTAGATACAACTTAGAATAGCCAAAAACAACTTTGTAAAACAGGAATAGGGCTCACACATGGAGACTGTTAGTTACAGTTGTTAAGCTACCCCAAGTGGGTTCTACAGCAGGGGATGAGCAAAGGCTGACAATGTTTCCAACATAGCCTCCTGGATGGTTATTAAGCCTTAGGGTCCCCAGTTCAGTTTAAATAGCACTCTCTGTCCCATTTCTACCTCAGAGCCATGCTTACCTATAGCATGGCTAGTGTCAGTCACCCTGTGAAGGATAGCAGAAAAGGAGAACAGGTTCACTAAGACAGTTACGGTTCATGTTAGAACAACAAATTACTTGTCATTAAGTGATATATTTATTTTATAGATTGATGAATCTGCCATCAACACATAATTACTTAAAAGCAAAACTTTCCAAGAAGCAGCTTTTCAGAAAAACAACATATGCCTTACTTCTCCTGAAGAAATGGCAGGAAAGACTCCTTGGGAAGTGTTCTCCATTTCCCTAGCACTCTACCCAAAGGAACAAACAGAGGGAGTGGGATATATGTGTGGGAGGAGGCATGTGTTGTCCTACTCTTCCCTTTCATATATATTGCCAATCTAGTTTCTACCTGTCTAACCATTTATGTATAGCTTAAAAACTACTAGATCAATTACCCCCAATATAAGGGAATTTGGAGGATATATGACTTTAAGTTATAGGCCTTGTAAAAATGCATGAAAATCACTTTGTGGTGGCCATCAAGACAGAGTCATCCAGTGATTCTAAGAAATCTTAGAGAGAGACAGCAGTGAGTATCCCCAAATAGAATCCCCCAATGGAAAGTCCTAGGGTGGATCCTCCCTATTACAAATGATGATTTTTCTACTGATTCATGGTGTGGCTCCACCCCCCAGTGATGGGTGAATGAGTCTGAGTGACACTAGGATGGCCAAGAAGACTATACATACCTAACAACAACAGTGCTACTTCCTGGCTATCTGCTATGTGCCAGCCTTGAAGAACCTTGTGCTCTTCTGCTCCTGACCTCAGTCTTGCTATGACAGCATCATTATCCCAACTTGAAAAATACATTCTCTGCAAAAAGGACTCTCAAACCTAAAGTAAGCTGAGTCCCAAATAAGGCAAGCTCTTTGAGGGCTGGAGTCCAGGTTAGACTGGCCTCAAGTCTCATTTGGATTTTTGTGTCTTGTTTATGTGACTGAATGTTTGCCTTCAAGCCATCCTCCCCTCTGGACGGGAACCGTCAATGCAGCAGGCAGAAGTATCTGGCTAGCTCATCAGTCTCCCAGATGCTAGCCTGATATGTGGCACATAGCAGAGTTTCACTGTTTAATGAGTGAAAAGTGCTGCAGTTTCCTCATCTGTACGATAGCACAATGATTCTTGAGATGCTTACCTCACAGTGCTATTATGTCCTGATGTCTGTGCAGTAATGATACTAAAGATAAGGGGTCCTCATAATTGTAATTTTTGCACCTACTGTGTCCAATTTACATCACATACAAAGCCTATGTCAGGACTGAGCACAGCATAATCACTTGGTAAATTCCTGTTGCACCCACTAGAATGAGTACTAAAGACCTATTAAAAAGACTAATAAGAAAACCTGTTGGTGAGAATGAGAAGCAAATGGAACCCTCATACACAATGGTAGGAATGTAAAATAGTACAAACACTTTGGAAAACAGTTCGACAGTCTCTTTTAAAGTTAAATATAGACTTACTATATGACACAGCAATTCTATTCTTAAGTATTTACCCAAATGAAATAAAAACTTATGTTCACTCAAAGACTTGTACTCAAGTATCCATAATAGCATTATTCATATTAGCCCCAGATTGGAAAAACCCAAATGTCCATCAACAGGTGAATGGATAAACAAAATGTAGCATAATGGAATAAAAAGAATGAATCACTGGTATCCCCTACAATATGTGTGGACCTCAAAAATATTATACTGCATGAAAGAACCAGATAAAAATACACACTAATGATTCCATCTATATGAAACTCTAAATGAGACAAATCTAATCTATAGCAATAGAAATGAGATTATTAGGTGGCTCAGTGGTTTAGCGCCACCTTCGGCCCAGGGCATGATCCTGGGGACGCGGGATCGAGTCCCATGTCAGGCTCCCTGCATGGAACCTGCTTCTCCCTCTGCCTGTGTCTCTGCCTCTCTCTATGTCTCTCATGCATAAATAAATAAAATCTTTAAAAACAATATTTTTTTCTAAATAAAAGGAAACACCCATTTCCAAGTAAATCCAGGGGAATGTGCAGTGCAATAAACGGTTTTATTAGGTGTTTACTATTTGCCAGGAAGTATTTTAAGTGCTGTACAGAAATTAATTTAATTCTCACAACAATCTTATGAGGAAGGTACTATTATTATCCCCATATCACACTGAAGCAGAAACTGAAGCTTATGGAGGTTAAGTAACCTGGCCAATGTCACAGAACTAACAAGGGGTCTAAGTGGAGATTTGAACCTAGATTTATATGGCATTAAAGCTGTTAAGCACAAAATAAATTTGATTCCTAAAAGCTCTCTGAGCTATGGAGATGAGTTCTAATAGGGTGAGCACCTCAGAGGAGATTGACCAGATGGCTGAGAGTCCCAGAAGGTTTTGAGGAATAGGGGGAGAAGGAGACTCCATCCTGGCAGGTCAGTACTGGGGCAGTGACCTAAGACTTGTTCTAGTATGCTCTTTCAGGCAGAGCTGAGGCCAGGGAGACAGATTTCAGCTCAGTCAAAGCAAGAGCTAATGGCTGAATGCATCCTACTGGAATATGATGTGTGAGCTGGTGAGCAACCTGTCACTGAAGGTCAACCATTTGATAGAGACTTTTGGGAGTCCCACATATGGAGGCTTCTCACATGATGCCAGTGATTAAGAAGCAGGTCAGGGGATCCCTGGGTGGCTCAGCGGTTTAGTGCCTGCCTTCGGCCCCGGCGTGATCCTGGAGTCCTGGGATCGAGTCCCACATCGGGCTCCAGTCCCACATCGGGCTCCCTGCTCAGAACCTGCTTCTTCCTCTGCCTATGTCTCTGCCTCTCCCTCCCGGCGCCCTCCCTCTTTCTCTCATAAATAAATAAAGTCTTTAAAAAAAAAGAAGCAGGTCAGTGTTCAAATTCAGGCTTTGGTCCTTCTACTTGGATAAATATTTTGGCAAATAATAGTTTTTCTGAGACCAATTTTCCATTTATAAAGTGAAAATCTCAACAGTGCCTTCCTGCTGTGAGAATTAAAGGAGATAATACATGTAGAGTGCTTAGCACTAAATAAAAATGCCTTGTGCTATTGCTGTCTGGACTAGATGATATTGGAATAGCATCTAAGTCTAAAACTCAGTACCCTATGACAAAGTAAAGCCTGGTCACTTTAAAACAAAAAGGTCCTGGAAGGCTTTCTGGAGTCTAAGCAACTTTGACTTTATCTTCAAGGCATGCCTTCAGCAGGCCAACGACACAGCCACACTTTCATTTGTACAAGTTTACCCTAGCTGTCTTGCAGAATGCAGACTGAAATGGGAAGAGTGGAAGCAAGAGGCTGGTTTTGAGGCTGTTGTGGTTGTCTGGGCAAGTAGTAATAGGGATTGACTTACAGGAGATGGAGAGGAAGAATAGACAAGCAGAGCAGTGGTTGCATCTGGAAAGGGAGAGGTTCTCCCCTCATTGACATGCATGAAGGCCCAGGACATCCCAATAGGCACTGAGGAATCAAGGCAGGGTTCCATGCTTCTTTGCACCAGCATGCCAAGGAGTCAGTCAGAGACGATGGAGGGGGAACATAATCAAAAGTGACAGGCCTCCATCTACAGGGCCCTGCACTACCCACTGAGGCTTTAATCATAATCAATTCATTCTAAATTGCTGCCAAACTGTCTGTTCTGTTCAGGGCCACAGCTTCCTATGCAAACCTGAAGGCTCTGCAAAGCAGATCTCTCTGGAGTAGCCAATACACTCAGGGGCAAATGCAGGGGAGTAGGACTGGCCCCAAGCAGCCTCAGGCTGGGGTGAAGTTGAGAGGAACACAACACAGACCCCTAAGCACTTCTGTGGACACAGACAGGGCTTTATGATTTATGGAGTAGAATCTTGGCTCTTTTCTTAGGGATCTGAATGAGCACTTTTCCCACTCTACTTCCAGAGCTAGGGTTCCAAGTGGACCCGGACTCTTATCTGTATAAATCCCTCCTTACTGGACACATTCAGGATGCTGAGCACTTGGAAGTTTCAACCTACACTCCAGGAATGCCCAACTGATAAGATGGCCTTAATGCCAAAGCTGCTTTTCTCCATCTCTACGGAGTGCCTATGATCCTTGGAACCCCTACCCCCTAGGCTGACTTTGCCTCTACCTAGGCACCACGGCTTTTCTCTTTGAGGCTCCTTCTCTTTTTCTGCATACTTTATTTTTCCAAGTTATTATATCTTTTGAAAATATTTGACACAGAAAATAAATTAACATTTGGAGCATTACTCCTTCTCTAGCTCTTGTTCTTGGTTTGGGTAGTTGATTGACCCATGTTTATTTCACTATTATGCTCCAAAATCCAAAACCAAAATTAAGAAAACAGGTCCACTCACAATGTTATCAAAAGAATTAATCATTAAAATAAATTTAACAAAATAAGGGTAAAACAAACTCTGAAAACTACAAAACAGTCATCTCTGTGAGGATAGTAGAGGTGGAGACAAGTGGACTGGACTGATACAGATTTTTTAAGTTGCTTTTGTTTTTTTTACTATTTTTTGTGGCAAACTATGTATCACATAAAATTTGCCATTTTAACCACTTTTAAGTGTACAATTCATTGGCATTAATTATATGTACAATGTTGTGAAATCATTACCACTATTCCCAAAACATTTTCATCAGCCCAAACAGAAACTTTGTAACCGTTAAGCAATAACTTCCTATTCTCTCCTCCTTCCAGCCCCTGCTATCTAACCTCTAATCTAACACCTGTTTGTATGAATTTGCCTGTTCTATTCTGGATATTTCATATAAATGGAATCATATACGTGTCCATTTGTGTCTGACTTACTTCATTTAGCAATTTTTTCAAGATTTATCCATATTGTAGCATTATCAGAATCTCATTCATTTTTAAGACTGAATAATACTCCATTGTATGTACATACCACATTTTATATAATGCATTCATCTGCTGATAGATATTTAGGTTGTTTCCAAGTTAGAGCTACTGTGAATAATTCTCTGGGTGAACATTGGAGTACTCTGAGTTTCTATTTTCTTTGTTTAAAAAAGATTTTATTTATTTATTCATGAGACACACACACACACACAGAGAGAGAGAGAGAGAGAGGCAGAGACAGAAGCAGGTTCCATGCAGGGAGCTCGATGTGGGACTCGATCCCGGGACTCCAGGATCATGCCCTGGGCTGAAGGCAGGCACTAAACCGTTGAGCCACCCAGGGATCCCCTGAGTTCCTATTTTCAGTTCTTGAATATGCATCCAGGAGTGGAATTTCTAGGTCATATGATAATCTTATCTCTAGCTTTCTGAAGAACTATCAGAATGTTTTGTATAGCAGTTACATCAAATTACATTCCCACCAGCAGTGCACCAGTGATCCAATATCTCCATATACTCACTAACACTTATTTTCCTTTTTTTAAAAAAAAATTATAGCCCTTCTTGTAGGTGTGAAGTGATATCTCACTTGATTTGCATTTCCTTAATGACTAAAGATGTCAGGCATCTTTTCATTTGCTTACTTACTCTTTGTATATCTACTTTGGATAAATGTCTGTTTGAATCCTCTCTCCATTTTAAATGGGTTTTTGTTCTTTTGTTGTTGAGTTGTAAGGGTGCTTTATATGTTATAAGTATAAAGCCATCATCCAGATGTATGATTTGCAAATATTTTCTATCATTCTGTAGGTTGTCTTTTCATTTTCATAATAATGTAAATTGATGTATAAAAATTTCATTTTGATGCTCAATTTATCTATTCTTGTGATTGTTGTTGCTTGTGCTTTTTGTATTGCATCTAAGTATCCATTGCCAAATCTGAGATAATGAAGATTCATTTCTGTTTTCTTCTTAGATTTTTATGATTTCTCTTTTATATTTATTTATTTTTTTCTCTTTTATATTTAAATCACTGATCTATTTTTGAGTTAATTGTTGTGTAAGATGTGAGATAGGGATCCAACTTCATTCTTTCACCCATGGAAATCTAATTGTCTCTGCACTTCTGTCTGCAGTCTCTGTTGAAGATTCTACTCTTTCCCCACTAAATGGACTTGGCATCCTTGCCAAAAACAACTGGCTGTAGATGTGTGGGCTTAATGATGGACCTTGATTTATTTCATTGGTCTATATATTTATCTTTGTGCCAATATTACACTATTTTTAATACTCCTTCTTTTGCAGTAAGCTTTGAAGTTAGGAAGTGTGAGTTCCCCAATTTTGTTCTCCTTTTTTGATATTGTTTTGACTAGAGGCCTCTTGCAATTTCAAATACGAAGCTGAGAATCCAACTTTTCTATTTCTTCAAAAAAGAATGTTGGAACTCTGATAAAAACTATTGTTGAATCTGTAGGTTTCTTTACATACTATTGACATCTAAAAGATATTGTCGGGATCCCTGGGTGGCGCAGTGGTTTGGCGCCTGCCTTTGGCCCAGGGCGTGATCCTGGAGACCCAGGATCGAATCCCACATCGGGCTCCCGGTGCATGGAGCCTGCTTCTCCCTCTGCCTATGTCTCTGCCTCTCTCTCTCTCTCTGTGACTATCATAAATAAATAAAAAAATTAAAAAATAAAAGATATTGTCTTCCTATCCACTAACACAGGATGTATTTCTTTTTATTTAGGTGTTCTCTAATTTCTTTCAGCAATGTTTTGCAGCACTCAGTATACAAGTAGTTCACCTCCTTGGTAAAATTTATTCCTAGTATTTTATTCTTGTAGATGCTATTGTAAATGAAGCTGCTTTCTTGATTTCCTTTTCAAATTCTTCATTGCTAATGTATAGAAAAAAATTCGTTTCTCTGTGTTAATTTTGTACCCAACAACTTTGCTGAATTTCTTTATTAGCCCTAATAGTGTTTTTGTGGATTCTTAGAGATTTTTCTATGTATAGGATCATGTTAACTGTGAATAGAGATACTTTTACTTCTTCCTTTTCAATGTGGATGCCATTTATTTATTTATCTGTCTGTCTGTCTGTCTGTGTCTCTGTCTATCTAATTGCTCTGGTTAGAACTCGAAAAAAGAAAGAAGTACTATTTGATAATCAAGTAGAGATGTCAAGTTGGCAGTGGGATATATGAGTCTGGAGTTGAGTCTGGAGTTCAGAGTAGAGGCTGGAGATATGATTTTGGGAGCCATAAGCGTACATACAGTATTAAAAGCTGTAAGACAAAAAAAAATAAAAGCTGTAAGACTTGGTAATATCACCAAGGGATAAAGTATAGAGAGGAAGATGAAAGGAAAGGGAAGAAGGAAGGAGAGGAGAGGAAAGAGTAGAGGAGAGGGGAGGGGAGGAAGGGAAGGGAACAGAACAGAACTAAGTACCAAGGTGCCTGGGTAACTCCAAAGATGAGTATGGGTACGGAAGGAGGATCTAGCAATGGAAACTGAGAAGGAATAGAAAGTGAGGTGGGAAAAAGATGAGGAAAATGAGGTATAACAGAATTTGAATAAGGAAAATATTATCATATCTTGTTAAGTCTACTTCCTATATAAATCTTAAATCTGTCCACTATGTCTATCTCAACTCCTGCCATTATAGTCCCAATAAACACTATTACTGGCCTATATTTCCATAATTGACCCTAACTAGTTTCTCTGTATTCACCCTTATCTCCACACAAATTTATTAACCACTCTGCATCCAGAATGATATTTATAAATACACATTTTATCATGGAATTTATTTCTTTTATATTCTTCAATGGTACCCCACTGCTTATTCCAATTCTTTTTATATCACTCTTAGTATATACTCCTCCCGCTGTGTAGAATATTCTTTCACCATTATTTTCACCTCTCAACTCTTAGATTCTCCAGGATGTTCCTGACTCCACAAGATTAGGTCAGATGTCCTTTGTGCTCCTCAGCTTTACCATAGCCCTTATCACACTTTATTGCCAATGCCTGTTCATCTGTTTTTCTCCTTCATGAGATTGCGATCTCTATGCAAACAAAGATTTTTATGTTTTGTTCAGCTGTTTTTCTTTAATTCCTGGCACACAGAAAATGTTCAGTACAATGTTTGTTGGATGAGTGGCTTCATGAATGCATGCCTATTGCTGCTCTGCCCAAGATTCCCTGGTACACAGAGTGTAAGGCATTTACTCCAGCATTCAGTGACTAAGTTCAGTGTGAATACATATTGTAAACTCGACTTGCCTCTGAGTTATTTTTTTTCTGACCTCCTATTTATGGCCCATCAATATGTTGCACAATAAAGAGTGTTAATTAGAAATTTGATTAACTTTGCTGTAGCCAAATGATGGGAAAAAACAAATGTCCATTAACTGATGAATGAATGGATAAACAAGAGGCCTATTCATCCAATGGAATATTATTCAGCCATAAAAATGAATGAATAAAGTATTAGTACATGCTACAAGATGGGTGAATCATGAATCTTTCTGCTAAGAGAAAGAAACCAGACATAAAAGCCATATATTGTATAATCTAATTTGTAGGAAATATCAAGAATAGATAAATCCAAAAAAAAAAAAGAATAGATAAATCCAGAGACATAAAGCAGATTAGTGTTTGTCTAGGACTAGGGAATGGGGAGTGACTGTAATGAGCACAGGGCTTCCTTTGGGAGTGATAAAAATGTTGTGAATAAGTGTTGATGGTTACACAACATTGTGAATGTACTAACTATCACTGAATTGCAATTTTTACAATGGTTAAAATGATTAATTTGATGTTATGTGCATTTTACCACACAAAATATATATAGAGAGAATCAAGTGCAGCAGATAACCTTTGGTGCCATTTGTCTGATGGCTGCAAGTTTGTCAACATTCAGAGCCTACTGGGCCCCTTGATATCACACTTTTACACTTCCTTTACTAGCTTGTAACCTTATGTGAATTCACTTCACTTTTCTGACTTTCCTCATCTGTAAAATGTGAAAAAATAATGGTTCCACCTCCATTCCAAGGAACATCGTTATCTTTTAGACAAAGACATAGCTTTACCAGCCCCTTGAGATAGGAACAGAATGTCAGCCCAGAGAGTTCCTGGTATTGCTACAGTCTTGGGAGAGCATGGCTCAGCAAGACCATAAAAGGAGCAAATGGGTCATGGGATTCTCATCTGCTGATCTGTCCTTGAAATGCCACCCTCCTACACACCCTAAAATCTGTCATTTGAAAAACACAGGGCTATATCAGTTCAAACACATAGAGTGGGCACTTAAGCGTTGCAAAGGGCAGCATGTTCCAGTATAAGTGGAACACAGCATCATCCACAGTCAGCATTCTCAATGAGCCGCAGCCAAGAAAACAGTGTAAAAGCCTGAGAATAGGGCTACTTTGCCACTTCTTTTCCCACTGAACCATCAGGAAGTGGACCCTGCAGCCAGAAGTGTCAGAAGGTGTAATGTACCCAAAGCCAGCCTGGAAGAGTACCATGTCCAATGAGCCACAGAGATACTGGCAAGATTACTCTGAGCATTACAATACCTGAATATCATTCCTATTCCAGAGGAAGGTCAGGAGTTTCTTTTTATATAAATATTACTCTAAGGCATCTTGGATTTCTCTAAAAGAGCTTATATTTAGGCCCTGTCCCAAACTTCTTCAATCTTTCAGGTCACCCATATCAAGATAAGGTAATTACATCACATGCTTTAAGCAGCAAGTATACTTACTGTCACCTGCTCTAGATCCCCCAAGGGATCCAGATTGTTGATCAAGACAATATTGGTGATGATAGTGAGATAACAGTACTGCTTCTGCCAACAGATCTTATTTTTAGAGGTCTACTTTACTTCAGGCATCCTGTGAATTATATCTCAAATTCTCACAATAACCCTATGCAGGAGGTAATATCATTAGCTCCATTTTTGTAAATGAGGATATTAAGGATCGAGAAAGGATTTTCCCAAGGTCCACAGCTAATCAGTGGTTTAAATAGGCTTTAGGTGATCTGATTCCAAAGTCTAGGCCCCTTCCACTATTCCTCACAGCCTCCCCTGCCCCTTCTTCCTATGTACTGAATCTCTTCACTCTCCATGCCATTTTTTCTTCTCCCAGCCTATCAGTGCTATAAGAACAGAAGAAAGGAAACTGGGGATGACCCTCATCTTCTCACTGGGCCTCCTGTTGCCCAAAGTCCCAAGCTAGATGCCAGGATAAGCTTCCAGATAGTGCTCAATGAATGGCCTTGGGACCATCCTTGAATAATTTTATAACACACCGTAATCTGGGCACTAGTAATGGCTAAGACTATGTAAGCATTCCTTCTTGGTTTCTCTGGAATTCTGAGGATTTCAGAACAGAATAAAAACCCTGTTTTTCAAAGGGTAGTCTTTTTTAAGATTTTATTTATTTATTCATGAAAGATACACAAAGAGAGGCAGAGACATAAACAGAGGGAGAAGCAGGTTCCTTGTGGAGAGCCTGATGCAGGACTTGATCCCAAGACCCCAGGATCACAACCTGAGCCAAAGGCAGAGGCTTAATCACTGAGCCACCTAGGTGCCCCCAACAGGTAGTCTTCTTCAGAATGTTGGTCAATTTTGGATCCTTTTGGAAGAGCCTGAAATTAAAGCATTCCCTCTCTCCCTGTAATAGTCTCATCTTTCAGTTGTTAATTAGAGAAGACCACATGTTGCTAGGCTGGAAGAAGTGAGGTTCTAGCAGCCAGACAGTGCTCTGGCTAGCTCTGGGGAAACCATTAGTAAAACAGATTCTGACTCCAACACATGATGCTGAGGTAGACAGGACGCTCCCACCTCCAACCCAAAGGGGCATGATGAGGCCTCAGATTCTGCAATCCCTGATCCTCAGAGTGCTCAAGTCTCCTTCCTTCTTTCTGGCTTGGGGTTGGAGAGAGTATACAACGTGATTTATGTTCAATAGATATAAAGTCAGAGGTTGGGGAGGCATTAGATCTCTCTTTTGTATTAGTATCATTAGTGCACATGCCCAGCTCCCTTGAAAGGCTGGGAGAGCCTAGCAACTCACAGATGACTCCTCATAACATTGGAATGTTCATCACCAGACCTGGTGCAAAGTAAAAGCCCAATAAGTAGTCATTGGTTTGAATGCTTTGAATAGAATATGGGGGCTGGTGAACATTCTCTGCTTCCCACAGGCTCACTGAGTTTTGGCTCAGAGGAAAAGGAAGCATTTACTCTCTCCAAGTTGGCTACTGGTTGCTGCCATTTCCAACATGTAGGCAAGGAGCCCACCTGCTCCCTCAGTTCTCAAGACTGCTTTCTTGGTTGGTGGGCCTCAAGCTCCGCATACCCAGCATTGTTTCTCTAATCCAGGTAAGAGTGCCCCATCATAAGGATTTGGGCCAGGTTCCCAATAAAAAGAATGGTCTCGAAGGAGCAAGAGATTGGATAAGTGAGAGGAAGGGAATACGATGCAAGGGGTCACAGGGAGGAGAAACAAGAGACAGAAAGGATAATTCCTTGTGATCTGAGGGCTATGAAAATCATAGAAATATAAGACAAAGTACTAACCCAAGACTTTTCAACCTTAGTTGTTGGCAAAATTCTATTTTTTGAAAAATGACTTATTTGAGACAGAGATACAGAGAGAGAGAGAGAGAACATGCATGGGAGGAGGGGCAGAGAGAGAGGGAGAGAATCTCCAGCAGACTCCCCACTAAGTATGGAGCTGAAAGCAGGGCTCGATCTCATGACCTTGAGATCACAACCTGAGCCAAAATCAAAAGCCAGATGCTTAACTGACTGAGCCACCCAGATACCCGGGCAGAATTCTCAACTCTGAATAGAGGCCCCAAGATGTGGGACAGATACAAGTGGAATGGGACATCTAGTTCCCTGCCTGCTTTAACCACCTTTCCCCTTTCTCTCCTTCCCCCACACAATCTCCACCCCTGGAAGCCTCTAGGGCTCCTGTTAGAGGCCTCTTGACACCAGGTCAAGGTGGTAAAATGAGGTTCAGAGAAGTGTAGGAATTTCCTCGCTATTCTCTCCACAGGCAGAGGCAACAAAGGGCATGAGGCAGAGCTTAGCCCAGACTCTTGGAGACTTGGCCTTGAGTTCTGACTTGGTCTGATGCACTTTGCTTCCTTGGTCAGGGTCAATTCCTCATCACTGCTATGTGGTGTCCTTACTGGGGGAGATGGTCACTGATATGCCCTGGCTGCATTCCAGCCTTGGGGAGTCACAAGGATGCAACAAGTCCACCAGTGTAACAGTCTAAATCACGGAAGGTCCTATCAGTGGCCTCACTAGAGTGGCTTTAAACAGGACTTCCCTGTACAGGATAATTGCTCCAGCCTCAGCCTCTGTTCCAGAGGAGTGCAGTTCAATTCAAAGATCAATTGGACATGTAGAGTGAGGATGTCCCAAGGCATTTCTTAATGACTGAGAGTCACATCCAAGTTGGGATCTTCTCAGCAGGCTTGCCCAGATTTGGGGATAGTTTGGGTTTGGCTTTGAAAGTCACACTCTGGGGGCATCACAATGCCAGATTTCAGGTTGTACTACAAAGCTGTGATCATCAAGACATTGTGGTTCTGGCACAAAAATAGACACATAGATCAATGGAACAGAATAGAGAATCCGGAAATGGCCCCTCAACTCTATTATCAACTAATATTCGACAAAGCCGGAAAGACTATCCACTGGAAAAAGGACAGTCTCTTCAATAAACGGTGCTGGGAAAATTGGACATCCACGTGCAGAAGAATGAAACTAGACCACTCTCTTTCACCATATACAAAGATAAACTCAAAATGGATAAAAGATCTAAATGTGAGACAAGAATCCATCAAAATCCTAGAAGAGGAGAGCACAGGCAACACCCTTTTTGAACTTGGCCACAGCAACTTCTTGCAAGATACATGTATGAAAGCAAGAGAAACAAAAGCAAAAATGAATTATTGGGACTTCATCAAGATAAGAAGCTTCTGCACAGCCAAAGAAACAGTCAACAAAACTAAAAGACAACCTACAGAATGGGAGAAGATATTTGCAAATGATGTATCAGATAAAGGGCTAGTATCCAAGATCTATAAAGAACTTAGTAAACTCAACAGCAAAGAATCAAACAATCCAATCATGAAATGGGCAAAAGACATGAACAGAAATCTCACAGAGGAAGACACAGACATGGCCAACAAGCACATGAGAAAATGCTCCACATCACTGGCCATCAGGGAAATACAAATCAAAACCACAATGAGATCCCACCTCACCCCAGTGAGAATGGGGAAAATTAACAAGACAGGAAACCACAAATGTTGGAGAGGATGCGGAGAAAGGGGAACCCTCTTGCACTGTTGGTGGGAATGTGACCTGGTGCAGCCACTCTGGAAAACCGTGTGGAGGTTCCTCAAAGAGTTAAAAATAGATCTGCCCTACGACCCAGCAATTGCACTGCTGGGGATTTACCCCAAAGATGTAGATGCAATGAAACGCCGGGACACCTGCATCCTGACGTTTATAGCAGCAATGTCCACAATAGCCCAACTGTGGAAGGAGCCTCAGTGTCCATCGGCAGATGAATGGATAAAGAAGATGTGGTCTATGTATATGATGGAATATTCCTCAGCCATTAGAAACGACAAATACCCACCATTTGCTTCGACGTGGATGGAACTGGAGGGTATTATGCTGAGTGAAGTAAGTCAGTAGGGGAAGGACAAACATTATATGGTCTCATTCATTTGGGGAATATAAAAATTAGTGGAAGGGAATAAAAGGGAAAGGAGAGAAAATGAGTGGGAAATATCATAGAGGGTGACAGAAAATGAGAGACACCTAACTCTGGGAAACGAACAAGGGGTGGTGGAAAGGGAGGTGGGCGGAGGTTGGGATGACTGGGTGACGGGCACTGAGGGGAGCACTTGACGGGATGAGCACTGGGTGTTATGCTATATGTTGGCAAATTGAACTCCAATTACAAAAATAAATAAAAATTAAAATAAAAAAATAAATATCACACTCTACATAGTTGGGCAACCAGCTCAAGCTGCTGGGGCTGCCTAGCTCTCTGCAAAGCTTTTCCATGTGGAGACCTCACTTGCCCAGGTGTTGTGAACCTATGAGTTTAATGGGAGAAGGGTGGGATTGCACCAGCTCTGCTGTCCACACTGAAATTCAGCCTGAGTACAGTCAGCATTAGGCACCACAATGATCTCTAGCCTCCTGAACAGCTGGTCAGCAGCTCCTGGGATTTCACCTGTCCTTTCAGTCACTGGCTTCCAAAGAGGTTAATAGTGCCTGGGCTCCACGCTGTTGGCACCTCCTGTCTACCACCATCACTGAACTGCTGCCTGTATATTCATCTGCAGCCCACTTGAGCACAGTGGACCACCACACAACTCTGGCCTTCACAGACCTGGAAAGAGCTGAATGTACCCCTCAGCTCTATCCCTGCAAGCCTGGGGAGCAGTCAATATGATAAGGATGCAGGGGCTAGGGTGGGACACTGAAGCCTGGGTTTTCTATATTATACCCCCCACCCATGGCCAGTCCGAGAGTGGATGGGTAATAGGTTCTGGATGAAGGACAGAAACAGCTTTATTTTTTTTTTTTAAACAGAAACAGCTTTACACAGAGTAATGATTCCTAGGGAAGAGACAGTTGGAGTGGATCCCCCAAAAGAGTTAGGCAGGTTTGCTCAGTGCCTTTTCTTCTTGGGCTAGGGAGAGTGGAGATCATGGAATTAGAAAAATGGTTGCTGCTAACCACTTTGCCTTAGTGGCCTTATCATATCCCAAGGTTATATAGCCCTTGTGACCTCTGTGTTCCTTTAGTAGTTCAATACATTCAACTCCATAAGCAGTGACTGAGTATCTACTCTGTGTCAGGACTCTGCTAGGCTGTGAAGCTATAGTGGTCAGTAAGATAGATAAAGCCCCTACCCTCGTGGAGCAGGGAGTACAGCAGGGAGCACTTCCACAGCATCCTAAGTACTGTGAGGGGAACTATGCTCTTACAGAGAATAAAAGGAGAAAGGAGTGGTTAAATAGGTGGTCTCATGGTCAAGAAGTCCCCCCAGGGAAGTGACATTTTAGCTGATACCCAAAGGATGGGAATTAGCCATGTGAGGAGTTGGGGGAAGAGCATTCCAAGCAAAAGGAATATGTGCTAATACTGTGAAGGGAAAAGTATTTTGCTCATTCAGGGCAAAAATGAGCACATAAGGTGGGTGCTTCACCAGTTCTGGGACTCTGATTGAGGGGGAAGCATACATTGTGATAGACTGTCCACAGACTTGGGATCCTGAAACTGCTGGGAATTTCAGTACCCCAGCCCTGCCCCCACTTCTGGACTCTCTCCTTTTCCTCTCTTACTATCAGACAGATGGCTTCTTTTTTTTTAATAATATAATTTTTTTTACATTTTAAATTTAAATTCAACTTGCCAACATATAGTATAACAGCCAGTGCTCATCCCATCAAGTGCCCTCTTCAGTGCCTGTCACCCAGTCACCCCATCCCCCCACCCCCCTCCCCTTCCGCAACCCTTCGTTTGTTTCCCAGAGTCAGGAGTCTCTCATGGTTTGTCTCCCTCTCTAATTTTCCCCACTCATTTCTCCTCCTTTCCCTTATGATCCATCTCACTATTTCTTATATTTCCTGTATGAGTGAAACCATATGATGATTGTCCTTCTCCAATGACTTATTTCACTCATCATAATACCCTCCAGTTCCATCCATGTCAAAGCAAATGGTGGACAGAGGGCTTCTGCAGTCCAGTCTCCTGTCTCAGGCCTCCTAGAGCATGCTCATTACCCTCTCACCTCTCTTCTTAGATGGGGCCACATGCTTTGGCCTTGAAAAGGGAGACTGGGCCTACTAACAAAAAGACTCAAAAGTATAAGGTGAGAAGAGGCAAAAAGGACATCCACATATTGGAAAAAGACTCTCTGTTTGCCTCTGGATTTCCCTGTCAACAAGGTACACTATTTCTACAGACAGAACCGACACCACTCAGAAATGATAATGGACCCACCATGATGCATTTATTGTACTTGGAAACTCTCCTGTAGTTGGAGGGCTCTAAGTCTGACTCATGAAGGCTCATGGAATCAATAAAGACTTCCCAAGATCATCACCACCAGAACTCTAGTCTTTGGCAGGAAACAGGCACGCTGCACATTTTAACTCATTCACACATTGCTCCATATCACCACGTCTTATATCCGTCTTCCCTTCTCACCCTTTCATCACCATACACTGGAAGGAGCACTGGGCCAGGAGTCCAGAAACTAAAGCCAGAGCCCTAAATTTGCACACTGGAAGTAACCGGCTTTGTGATTGGGCAAGGCATTTCAACACATTTATCAAGCAATTCCTATGAGCCAAATGCAAAGCTGACATCTGGCCTCAGTTTTTTACTCTGTAAAATGGGAACGATATTACCCACCTTATTAGGTTGTAAATGACATTATATCAATATCAGTTTACAAAGTGCTTGAATTTTTCCACCTATTCTGTAATATAAGAACTTAAAGTTGTAAAATTTCACTCTGTTATTTAGCTACATCATCCAGATTTTTAAATCAATTATATTGAGGAATAATTTACATAAAATACACCCATTTTAGATGCACAGTTTGATGAAGTCTAACAAATGCATACATAGCTATAACCACCACAAAAATTAAGATACAGAACACTCTCATCACTCTAGAAAGTTCCTTCTTGTCTCTTTAAGATAAATCTCTCACCCACACTGATTCTTGACAACTATTTATCTCCTTTCTGTAACTATAAAGTAGTTACAATTTTCCCAGAATTTCACACAAATGGAATTATAGAATAAATAGTCCTTTGTGTTTAGTTTCTTTCACCAGCATGTTGATTGATCCACTTGTTGCTGTATCAGTCTTCTTTTCCTTTATACTGTTGAGTAGTATTGCTTATTATAGGTATGCCAAATATTGTTTGTCCACACACCAGTTGATGGGCAGCTAATTACCTCCAGTTTTTGCTATTATAAATAATACTTCTATGAACATTTACGAACAAGTTTTCATGTGGACTTATGTTTTTGTTTTTACTTTTTTAATTGAAGTGCAATTGACATATAGTGTTAAATTAATGTCATGTGCACAATATGATGATTCAATAATTATATACATTATTCAGTGCTCATCAAAATAATTATACCTTAGATCCTGTCTATTTTCACCCATCCTCCACTAACTTCTCTCTGGCAACCACCACCAACTTGTTCTCTGTATTTAAGAGTCTGATTTTTTTGTCCCTTTTATTCTTTGCTTGTTCATTTGTTTTGTTTCTTTAATTACATATATGAGCAAAATCATAAGTGTCTTTCTCTAATTGACTTATTCCATTTAGCATTTACCCTCTAGATTCATCCATGTTGTTGCAAATGGCAAGATCTTGTTATTTTTTATTGCTGAGTCATATTCCTCTGTGTGTGTGTGTGTGTGTGTGTGTATTACATCTTCTTTATCTTTTCATCTATGGATGGATACTCGGGTTGCTTCCATATCTTAGCTATTGTAAATAATGCTACAATAAACATAGGGGTGCATATATCTTTTTGAAATAATATTTTCATTTTCTTTGGATAAATAAAAAAAACAAATAATTTGATTTAAAAATGGGCAGAGGACCTGAATAGACGTTTTTCCAAAGAAGACACGCAGATGGCCAACAAACACATGAAAAGATGCTCAAATCACTCATCACCAGGAAAATGCAAATCAAAACCACAATGACATATCATGTTACACCTGTCAGATAGCTAAAAAATTTTTTTTAAAATATTTATTTATTTATTTATGAAAGACATAGAGAGAGAGAGGCAGAGACACAGGAGGTGGGAGAAGCAGGCTCCATGCCAGGAGCCCGATGTGGGACTCGATCCCGGGACTCCAGGATCGCGCCCTGGGCCAAGGGCAAGCGCCAAACCGCTGCGCCACCCAGGGATCCCTAAAAAAATTTTTAAAGAAATAACAAGTGTTGGTAAGGATGTGGGGGAAAAAATGGACATTTGTGCACTGTTGGTGGAAATGCAAATTGGTGCAACCACTGTGGAAACAGTATGTTTTCATTTCTCTTGAGTAAAAGAACTGGAATTGATGGCTCATCTAGCATGTATATGAATGTCCTAATTTTTAAGAAATCTCTTGACTTGTTTCTTGTTTTTAATTCTTGTGAAAAAATTGCTATAAACACTTATGTGGACATATGTTTTGGTTTCTCTTTGGTAAACACCTACAAGTAAAATTGCCAACTCATATGATAAATGTATGCTAAACATTATGAGAAAGTGCTGAACTATTTGCCAAAGTGCCATTTACAATTCCACTTGCAATGCATGAAAGTACTAATTGGTCCACATTCTTTTTTTTTCTTAAAGATTTTATTTATTTATTCATGAGAGAGAAAGAGAGAGAGGCAGAGATACGGGCAGAGGGAGAAGCAGGCTTTATGCAGAGAACCCAATGTGGGACGCGATCCTGGGACTCCAGGATCACTCCCTGAGCCAAAGGCAGATGCTCAACCATCGAGCCACCCAGGCGTCCCAATTGGTCCACATTCTCAACAGTACTTGCTGTGTTCTGTCTTGGTATTCTTAGTTCTTTTTTTTTTTTTTTTAAGTCTTTTAGGTGTGTAGTGGTATCTTATAATTTTAATTTGCATTTTCCTAATGAATAATGACATTGAGAATCTTTTCAAGTACTTATAGATTATTCATGTGCCTTCTTTTGTGAAGTGAGCTTTTCAAATCTTTTACCCATTTATAAGTGAATTATTTTTCTTGGTATTCCTGAAGTATAAGAGTTCTTCATAGTCTCTGGATACAAGTCCTGCATCAAATATATGTGCTGTGAATATTTCCTCTCATTCTATAGCTTGTCTTTTCATTTTCTAAACAATGTCTTTTGAAGAGCCTATGGTTTCAGTTTTGATAAAGCCCAAATTATCAGTTCCTAGGGTTTGTGATTTTTGTGTTCTAATTCAGAAAATTTTGCCTAACCCAGAGTCAAAAATATTTTCTTCTGAGTTTCATAAATTCAGCTTATATACTAAAGCCTATGATCCATGTCAAGTTAATATTTGTGATTGGCATGATGTAAGGGTCAAGGGTAATTTTTTCAATTTGGGTATCCATTTGTTCTGTCACAATTTGTTGAAAACAATCATTCTTCCCCAATTGAGTTGCCTTGGCATTTTTGTCAAAAATCAATATTTCAATTTTGGAGTTCTCTATTGTGATATTGTGGTTTATAAAAAGAATTATAGAGGCACCTGGGTAGCTCAGTTGGTTAAGTGTCCAACTCTTGGTTTTGGCTCAGGTCATGATCTCATGGTTCATGAGATGGAGCCAGGCACCTGGCTCTGTGCTCCTTGGGGACTCTGCTTAAAGATTCTCTCCTTCTGTCCTCCCCCCTGCCCTCTCTTTCTCTCTAACATAAATAAATCTTTTTAAAAAGAATCATAGGGGATCCCGGGGTGGCTCAGCGGTTTGGCACCTGCCTGCCGTCCAGGGCGTGATCCTGGAGTCCCGAGATTGAGTTCCACATCGAGTCCTCCATCGGGCTCCCTGCATGGAGCCTGCTTCTCCCTCTGCCTGTGTCTCTGCCTCTCTCTCTCTCTCTCTGTCTCTCATGAATAAATAAATAAATAAAATCTTAAAAAAAAAGAATCATATATTTGGTCTTCGTTTCCATTCCTGGCAATTACCAAACTTTTGTATTTTTCTAAAGGATAAAAGAAATAAAACTGTCTTTTGTTATTCATAACAAGTCCCTTTCAACATATTTGAGTTTATGTTAATGACATGAAAATAATTTAAAAAAAAAAAAGCCCTGCATCAGGCTCCCTGCTCAGTGGGAAGTCTGCTTCTCTTTTTCCCTCTCCCTCAGCCCTTCCCCTCTTGTGCTCTCTCTATATATCAAGTAAATAAATAAAATATTTTTGAAAATAAAGAAGGTTGAAACTTCCAGCCTTACTCTCTAACCTTCTGGCAGGGGAGAGGGGCTAGAGGTTGAATTAATCACCAACGCATCAATGATTTAATCAACCATGCTTACATAATGAATCTTCCATAAAAACAAAAACAAACAAACAAAAATGGGGATTGGAGAACATCCTGATTGCTGATCACATTAAAATGCCGGGAAAGTGGCACACCAATAAAGAGCATTTATCCTTTCATCAGTCCACACTAAATTACTGTAGCTTTCTAGTAAGTATTTAAATTAGATAGTTTAAGTCTTCCAACTTTGCTCTTCCTTTTCCAGATCGTTTTAGATATTCAAAATATTTTGCATTTCTACATACATTTTAGATTATGCTTTTCAATTTCTAAAAGAAAATGCCCTGGTGAAAATTTGATTGAGATTTCATTGAATTTATAGACCAACTTGGCAACAATTGCCATCTTTTTTTAAGTTGTATATGTTTAAAATATACAACTTGATTATTTGAAATATGTACGTTGTGAAATAATCACTACAATCAAGCTAATTAACATATTCATAAACTCAACTCAAGATGGATTAAAGTCTTAAATATAAGACCTGAAACTGTAAAACCCCTAGAAAAAAACACAGGGAAAAGTCTCCTTGGCATTAGTCTTGGCAATGATTTTGTTTGGTATGGCACCAAAAGCACAGGCAATAAAAGCAAAATAAACAAGTGTAAATACATCAAACTAAAAAGTGGCTGCCTTTAGAAACGACAAATACCCACCATTTGCTTTGACGTGGATGGAACTGGAAGGTATTATGCTGAGGGAAATAAGTCAATCAGAGAAGGACAAACGTTTTATGGTCTCATTCATTTGGGGAATATAAAAAATAGTGAAAGAGAATAAAAAGGAAAGGAGAGAATAATAGTGAAAGGGAATAAAGGGGAAATATCAGTGAGGGTGAAAGAACATGGGAGACTCCTAACACTGGGAAACGAACAAGGGGTCGTGGAAAGGGAGGTGGGCGGGGGGTTGGGGTGACTGGGTGATAGGCACTGAGGAGGGCACTTGACGGGATGAACACTGGGTAATATGCTATATGTTGGCAAATTGAACTCCAATAACAAAAAAAGTGGCTGCACAGCAAAGGAAACAACAGCAAAATCAAAAGGTGAACTACAAAATGGGAGAAAATATTTACAAACCATGTATCTGATAAGGGGTTAATATCCAAAATATATAAGGAACTCCTACAATTCAATAGCAAAAAATTAATTACTTAATTTAAAAATGGTCAAAGAACCTGAATAGACATTTCTTAACGGACTACATACAATTGGCCAACAGATATATGTAAAAGGGATCAACATCACTAATCATCAGAGAAATGCAAATCAAAACCACAATAAGATATCGTCTCACACTTGTTAGGATGGCTTCCTTTAAAAAAAAAAAAGAAAAGAAAAGAAAAAAAACAAAAAACAAAAGAAAGGGTTTCCTAGGGTAGCAGAGTTGGTTGAGTATCTGGCTCTTGGTTTCAGCTCAGGTCATGGTCTAATAAGGGTCCTGAGATCCAGCTCCTCATCAGGTTCCACTACATTCAGCATGGAGTCAACTTGAAGATTCTCTCCCTTTGCCCCTCCCAATCGTGCACACTGTCTCTCTCACACACAAATAAATAAATAAATCTTTTAAAAAAACACAAAAGATAAGTGTTGGTGAGGATATGGAGAAAAGGGAACCTCTGACATTGTTGATGGGGATGCAAATCTGTGTAGGTATTATGTAAAACAGTCTAGAAATAGCTCAAAATATTAAAAAATAGAACTGCCATATGACTTAGCAACCCCACTTCTAGATATTTATACAAAGGAATTGATATCTAATCTCAATATGATACCTATGCTCCTTTGTTTATTGCAGCAGTATTCACAATAGCCAAGATATAGAAACAATCTAAATGTCCACCGATGAATGAGTAGATTTAAAAATGTGGTTTTTTAATACAATGAGAAATACTACCATTTGTGACAACATGGATGAACCTGGAGGACATTTTGCTAAGTGAAGTAAGCCAGACACAGAAAGACAAATACCGTGTGATCTCACTTATATGTGGAATCTAAAATAATCAAACTCATAGAACCAGAGGCTAGAATGGTAATTACCAGAGATTGGGAGGATGGGGAAATGGGGAAATATTCATCTAAGGATACAAACTTTTAGTTATATTGGATCAATAAGTTCTAGAGATCTAATATATATCATAGTGACTACGGATAACAATACTGTACTAAATACCTAAAATCTGTTAAGAGAGTAGATCCTAACTGTTCTCACCACAATTAAAAAAAAAAAAAAAAAAAGGCAGGGCAGCCCAGGAGGCTCAGCGGTTTAGCACCACCTTCAGCCCAGGGCGCGATCCTGGGTACTCGGGATCGAGTCCCACATCGGGCTCCCTGCATGGAGCCTGCTTCTCCCTCTGCCTGTGTCTCTGCCTCTCTCTCTCTCTCTCTCTCTCTCTCTCTGTGTGTGTCTCATGAATAAATAAATAAAAATCTTGTCTTGTGTTCTCTAAACCCTACTGAACTCCCTTATTTTGGTAGCTTTGTTGAAGATTCCCTAGGATTCTCTACATACATGATCATGTCCCTGTCATTAAGCAGTGGTTTACATCTTCCTTTCATATCTGTGTGCCTTATATCTCTTTTTTGAACTTTACTGCTTTGCCTATAATTTCCAATTCAATGTTAAACTGAAGTTTCAAGGGACACTCTTGTGTTGGTTTTTGATATTAGGGGGAAAGCATTCAGTCTTCCATCATCAAGTGTGACATCAACTGTGTGTTTTTTATAGAGTCTTATCACAGTGAGGAAATTCTCTTCTATTCCTAGTTACCTGAGAGTTTTTTCTTTTTATCATGAATGAGTTTTAAATTGTTTCAAATTAATTTTCTGCATTTAGATGATATGTGTTTTTCTTTTTTACTCCAGTATTAAGGTGAATTGCATGGATTGATATTAAAATATTAAGCCAACCTTGTATTCCCAGATGAACCCCATTTGCCATTATATATATATTTAAATATATTGCCATATTTGCTTTAATATTTTGTCAAGGAGTTTTGCATTATTTCTTCTTTTATTATTTGATAGAATTCACTAGTGAAACCTCTGAGCTAGAAGTTTTCTTAGTGAATAGTTTTTAATTTTGAAGTTAACTTATTTAATTAACACAAGATTATGCACATTTTCTAATACCTTTTGTTCCATTTTGTAATATGTATCTGTCAAAGATTTTGTCTAATTTGTTGAATTTATGGGCATAAAATGTTCAGAATTTTCTCTTATTATCCTTTAACATTTGGAGGATCTGTAGTAGTCACTTTTTCCATTCTGATATTGCTAATTTAGGTCTTATCTCATTTTTTCATCAGTCTAGGAAGAGGTCCACCAAATTTATTGATTTTTTTAAAATACCATTTTTAGTTTCATTTTTTTTCTGTTTTGTGTCCATTTTCTAACTCATTGATTTTCACTGTTATCTTTAGTATTTCCATATATATATATCTTCTGCATTTCAAATACTCTTCCCCATCCCTCCTCCTCTTCTTTTTTTAAGGATTTTTTTAAGGATTTTATCTATTTATTTAAGAGAGAGCAAGAGCGAGAGACATCACAGAGGGAGAGGCAGACTCAATACTGAGCAGGGATCCCGATGCATGGCTTGATCGCAGGACCCTGAGATCATGACCTGAGCCGAAGGAGGACACTTAACCAACTGAACCACCCAGGTGCCCTCCCTCTTCTCTTCTTAAAGTAAAAGTTAAAATATAGATTTTAGACCATTCTTCTTTGCTAATATAACTATTTAAAGCTATGAATTTCTCTGTCATCACTGCTTTAACCACATTCCACATTTTTTGATATGCTGTATTTCTGTTACTATTTAGTCTAAAATATCTTATAATTTATGTATTTTCTTCATTGTCCCATGGATTACTCAGAACTTTTTAAGTTCTTGATTTTTTTTTTTTTAGTTCTTGATTTTTTTAAAATTCTACTATGGTCAGAGAACATACTGTGAAATTTATTTAGGCTTGATTTTTATATGTCCTGGCATATGGTCCTTAGCAAATATATAATATGTACTTGAAAAATATATATTCTCCAGTTCGTGGGTCTATACTAGATGCACACACTTTGGATTATTATATCTTCTTGATTAATTGGCAATGTTATTGTTGTGCATATCCCTCTTTTTATGGAAATTCTTCTTATATTTAAACCTCCTTTGTCGGATAGCAATATAGCCACACCAGCTTTTTTATGTAGCAATTGCATGGTTTGTCTTTTCCTGCCCTCTTACATTCAACCAATCTTTGTCTTTACATTTAAACTGTGTTCCCTGTAAATACCAAAAAGTTGGGTCTTTCATTTTTATCTACTCTTACAACTTCTTACTTTTACAATTCACATTCAAAGCATTATTGATATGATTATGGGCTTTTTAAAGATTTTATTTACATATTTGAGAGAGAGAGAATGCGCACAAGCAGGAGGAGGGGCAGAGGGAGAGGGAGAAGCAGACTTCCCACTGATCTGGGAGCCTCCATCCCAGGACTCCTAGATCATGACCTGAGCCAAAGCAGATAGTTAAATGACTGAGCAGGCACCCCGATATGATTATGTTTAAGTATATCATATTGTTATCTGTTTTCTATTTGTCCCATGTGTTTTTTCTTCCCCTAAACCTAGTTTCTTGCATTTTTGTGGGTTATTTCTTAACATTTCATGACATCTCCATTTTTGGCCTCTTTTCCAACATTTTAATATGAAGTTTTAAGAGTTTACAAGAAAATGAAAATAATTTTACAATTAACACAAATTATAATCACCTAATTTCTATCATTTATTGCTTTAACCTATCATACCTACCTATCCATCTATCCACCCTTCAATCCGTGTACTTTTTGGTATATTGCAATTACAGACATCGATTACTTTTCAGTAAATACTTTAGCAGCCATATACATTATAATATAATTTATAATAAATTATATAAATAATATATAAATAATAAAATACAATTTATTATATTGTAATAATTTATAAATATAATAAAATTATTATGTTATGTTATTAAATTATAAAAATAATTTATAAATTATAATATGATTAATTATAAATTATAAGTTTTAATTTGATAGCCATTCAGTACTTTTTAGTTTTTATAAATTTATATGAAATGGAATGCTCAAATCTTAAGTATTTATTCTGAGTTTTAACAAATGAATACACTCAAACAACATAAATGAGTATCAATATACAGAATATCATCATCTTCTCAGAAAGTTCCCTCAAGCTTTTTCCCAGTTAATCTCTACACTATCTACCCAAATTTTTTCTACTAAATATTAGTTTTGCTTGTTTGGGAGCTTTGTATAATAAGAAGTTTATAATATGTACTCTTTCGTGGGAGGCTTCTTTCACTCAGCATACTGTTTTTGAGATTTATCCAATCCATTTATGGTATCAGCAATTCATTCCTCTTTATCTCTGAGTAATGACAATTATTTGACTATACCATAGCTTTTTAATTCATTATTCTGTTGAAGGTCACTTGGGTTGTATTCTGTTTTTCTGCTATTATGAACAAAACTGCTGTTAACAATTTTATACAAGTCTTTGAGTAGACAAATACTTTCAATTTTCTTAGGTAGATTCCTAGAAATTGAATTCCTGAATCACTAGGTAGGTGTTATGTTTAGTCTTATAAGAAGTTGTTCTGCCTTTTTTCCAAAAAGTTGTACAATTTTGCATTCCAAACAACAATGTATGACATTTCTGGTTGTTCCACATCATCTCCAGCATTTGGTGGTATATCAGTCTTTCTAGTTTAGCCATTCTGGTGAGTGTTTCTTATTGTAGTTTTAATTTGCACTTGCCTAATTACAGATGTTAAATACTTTTTCAGGTACCTTTTGGCCACTCATATCTTCTTTTGTGGAGCAAGTACTCAAATAATTTGTTCTCCATGCAATTGGGTTGCTTGTCTTGTAAGTGAGTTGTAGGCTATATTTATTTATTTATTTATTTATTTATTTATTTATTTATTTTTATTTTTATTTTTTTTAATTTATTTTTTATTGGTGTTCAATTAATTCAATTTAATTAAAATATGGTATATTATTAGTTTTAGAGGTAAAAGTGATTCATCAGTTGCATATAGCACCCAGTGCTCATAATATCACATGCCTTCCTTAATTCCTATCACCCAATTATCCCATCTCCCCACCCACCTCCCCTCCAGGAACCTCAGTTTGTTCTCTGTAGTTAAGAGTCTTTTATGGTTTGCCTCCCTCTCTGTTTTCATCTTGTTTTATTTTTCCTTCCCTTCCCTTATGTTCATCTGTTTTGCTTATGTTCCACATATCAGTGAAATCATATGGTATTTGTCTTTCTCTGACTAATTTATTTCACTTAGCATAATACCCTCTTAATAATATCCACATCGTTGCAAATGGCAAGATTTCATTCTTTTTGATGGATGAGTAATATATATACATACATATACCAGGTTTTATATACCAGATCTTCATCTGTCGATGGACATCTGGACTCCTTCCATAGTTGAGCTATTATAGACATTGCTGTTATAAAATTGGGGTGCACGGGGATCCCTGGGTGGCGCAGCGGTTTGGCGCCTGCCTTTGGCCCAGGGCGCGATCCTGGAGACCCAGGATCGAATCCCACGTCGGGCTCCCGGTGCATGGAGCCTGCTTCTCCCTCTGCCTATGTCTCTGCCTCTCTCTCTCTCTCTCTCTCTCTGTGTGTGTGTGACTATCATAAATAAATAAAAATTTAAAATAATAATAATAAAAAAAATAAAATTGGGGTGCACGTGCCCCTTGGAATCACTGTTTGTATCCTTTGGATAAGTACCTAGTAGTGCAATTGTTGGGTCATAGGGTAGCTTTATTTTTAACTTTTTGAGGCACCTCCATACTGTTTTCCAGAGTGGCTGCACCAGTTTAAATTCCTACCAACAGTGTAAGAAGGTTCCCCTCTCTCCACATCCTCACCAATATCTGTTGTTTCCTGACTTGTTAAATTTAGCCATTCTGACTGATGTAAGGTAACATCTCATTGTGGTTTTTTGATTTGTATTTCCCTGATGCCCAGTGATATTGAGCATCTTTCATATGTCTGTTGGCTATTTGTATGTCTTATTTGGTGAAATGTCTGTTCATATTTTCTACCCATTTCTTGACTGGATTTTAAATACATACTGGCTGCCAAATATTTTTCATATAGTTGTTTTTAAGTATATTTTCCTTATGTGACTTGCATACTTTTATTCTTCTTGATTTCTCTTGATGATCAGAAATTTTTAATTTGGATAAAGTATAATTCATTATTTTTTCCCTTTTAATGGCATTGCTTTCTGTAATGTCTGTCAGAAACATTGGCCTACCTCTAAGCCACAAAAATGTTTTCCTTTGTTTTCTTCCAAAAACTTTAGGGTTTTAGCTTTTTCGTTTAAGTTTATAATCTATTTCAAATTAGGTTTTATGTATGGTGTCAGATAGGTGGTTGAAGCTCATTTTTTTTCCCATATGCCTATCCTATTATGCTAAGTCTGTTCACTAAACAAACAAACAAAACAAATCCTTTCCTTTCTTTCATCGTATTGTCTTGGGTATGTAGGATAAACTTCAATGACAATATAGTGCAGGTCTATTTCTGGACAGTTGATTCTGCTCCATTGTTTATTTGTTAACTTTTATGCTAGTACCAAACTTTTAGGGTTACTGTATCCTTTACAGTAAGTCTATAAATCAGGTCATGTAACTACACAATTTATTTTTATCAAAATTTCTTTTTTTTTTTAATTTATTTTTTATTGGTGTTCATTTACTAACATACAGAATAACACCCAGTGCCCGTCACCCATTCACTCCCACCCCCCGCCCTCCTCCCCTTCTACCACCCCTAGTTCGTTTCCCAGAGTTAGCAGTCTTTACGTTCTGTCTCCCTTTCTGATATTTCCCACACATTTCTTCCCCCTTCCCTTATATTCCCTTTCACTATCAAGATTTCTATAGATACACAATGTCTCTTGCAGTTTCATATATGTCTTAGGGTCAGCTTGTTTCTATACAAATGTCATCATGGGATTTGTATTAGAATTGTATTGAATCATTGAATCTATAAATGAATTTGGGAACAATTGGTATTTTAAAATATTGACTCTTTCATTCCATAGAATGGTCTATATCTCCAATTTTTAAAAACGATTTTATTTATTAATGAGAGACACACACACAGAGAGAGGCAGAAACACAGACCGAAGGAGAAGTAGGCTCCATGCAGGGAGCCCGACGTGGGACTTGATCTGGAGTCTCCAGGATCACGCCCTGGGCTGAAGGCGGCGCTAAACCGCTGAGCCACCTGGGCTGCTCTTATCTCCTCCAATTATTGAGTCATAATCATTTTTTCACTTTCAGAATAGGGGTCTTTTACATATTTTGTTAAGATTACTCTTAGTATTTTATGTTTATTATTCAAAATAGATGCATTGTAGATTTGTTATAAATTTCCTCTAAGCACTAATTTAGTTGCATTACTCAAATTTTGATATCTCGTTTTTCATTTTCATTTAGTATTCAAAATAAATTTGAATTCCTCTTGTGATTTGAAGTGATTGATATATTGTTCATATTATCTATATCTTTACTGATTTTTTAGTCTAGTTATTCTATCAATTGTTGAGAAAAGAAAAATCTTCACAATGATTGTGGATATGTTTATTTCTTCTTTTAATTCTGTTGATATCATGTGGTATCAAGCTGGGTTGTGGGTAGCTTTCTTACCTGTCCTAAAATTTCCTTCTTTAATCTTCAAAGTCCCCTCCAAACTCATGAATTCTGGCATTAGGAAACAAACTAGGTCATTCTTTCTTACACCTTCTGTTTTGCCATCTGACTCCACCTATGATGTATCCTTTAGCTCCCCAGCACTGTCACCCTAAGAAATGCCTTTATTCATTCTTTCCAAAAAAATTTGTATTACTTCTGAGCTTCACACTGGGGATACCACAGTGACATAAGAGGTATGTAACAATATAGCAAATTGTTGTTCTCTTGAGTCAGACAGTCTGAATTCAAAATTAGGCTACACCATTGGTGAGATTTATGACCATAGAAAAGCTACTTACATTTTTCATGCTTCAGTTTCTTCATATATAAAATGGGAATAATAGTAGTGCCAACTCCATACGGTTATAGAGGTTTATGTACATAGTTTAGCACAATATCTGACACTAAAGAAAGCTCAGATAGATAAATAGTAGCTACTTATTATAATTAAGACATAAATGTGTCTTTCATCTCCAAAGCTTACAGTTCTGATAACCTGAGCCATTACTACTCAAAGTGTGGTCCCCAAACACATGCTTGATGGGATTTGGGAGCTTGTGTCAGAATGTAAACCAACTCATCACTAAGCACACTATTTAATATCGCTGACATTTATATTTCCTAGCAAGACTTTCTCAATGAATGAAGCAGTGCATTGATTTACATTCTGCAGCAGCTCCTCATTTTATAACTAATGAGTTCTTTGAGTAGCACTTCTTTAAGGACTCATAGACCTCCTCAGTGTAGTCAGGGAGAAGAAATGGCTCTGAGTTTGAAGGCAGAAAAACTGATATCACTTCTAGCTCTGCCACTGACATGCAAAGTGACCATGGATGGGTCATTTAAACTCTGATCCTCTATTTTGTCATCTGTAAAGTGGAAATAATTACCTCTGCCTCTTTCCGTCCCTCCATGAGTTTCATGTGCTCTGGAGGACTACAACAATGCCAGGAAGTACTTTGTAGATTATTTTTTTTGGGGGGAAGGAGTCCATGTTTTTGTTTTTTATTAAACTGTAGTTGACATACAATATAATTTTAGTTTCAAGTGTACAACATAGTGATTCTACATTTATATACATTGCAAAGCGATCACCACAATAAATCTAGCTACTATCTGTCACCATATAGAGTTGTTACAATATTCCCTATGCTGTTACATTGAATCGCTGTGTCTTACTTATTTTATGACTGGAAGCTTGTACATTTTAAATCCCTTCACCTATTTCACCCATCCCTCTCCCCCTCCCCTTTGAGAACCATGAGAATTGTTCTCTGTATCTATGAATCTGTTTCTGTTTTGTTTTGTTTGTTCACTTGTTGTTTTTTAGATTCCACATATAAGTGAAATCATATGGTATTTGTCTTTCTCTGTCCGACTTATTTCCCTTAGCATAATACTCTTTAAGTCCATCTCTGTTGTCACAAAGGGCAAGATTTAATTCCGTTTTTGGCTCAGAAGTATAGCCAGTATATATATATATATATATATATATATATATATATATATATATATATATATTAAATTAGTGTTTTCATTTTCTTCAGATAAAGACTCAGAAGTGGAATTGCTGGATCATATAGTTGTTCTATTTTTGATTTTTTGGAGGAATTGCCAGGTGGATGTGGTACTTTGATGCCCTTGTGAGGGAGACTAAGCCAAAGTAGCCTCTGGGGACATGTACAAAGTAGGAAGCTAGCTCTCCAGGGCTGTAGACAGAGCTCTGTAGCAGAATTGAGAAGGAAGAGGGTTTTTTTTTAAGGATTTTATTTATTTATTTATTTATTTATTTATTTATTTATTTATTTATTTATGAAAGACAGAGGTAGTAACAGAGCTAGGAAGAGAGAGCACAAGCAGGGGGAGAGGCAGAGGCAGAGGGAGAAGCAGGTTTTTTTAAGTAAAAAAAAAAGCTTTGCTGAGGCACAATTGATAGGCAAAAAAATGCATACATTAAATGTACATATCTTAACAAGCTTGGAAATAAGAATACAGCATACATTTATGATAGTACTACCATATGATCCAGCTATCCTACTTCTATGTATTACCTAAAAGAATTGAAACCAGTATCTTGAAGAGATATTTTCACCTCCATGTTCATAGCAGCATTATTCAAAAGAGCCAAGATATGGAAGCAACCCAAATGTCCTTTGATAGATGAATGAATAAAGAAAATATGGTATATACACATAGTTGGAAATTTTTCAGCCCTAAAAGATAAATAAATTCTATCATTCGCAACAACATGGATGAGTCTGTAGGACATTATGCTAAATGAAATAAGCTAGGCATGGAAGGACAAAAACTACATGATTCCAGTTATATGAGGAATCTAAAATACTCCAACTCATAGAAGCAGAGAATAGAATGGTGGTTGCCAGAACTGAGGGAAAGGGGAACTGGGGAATTGTTGCTCAATAACTATAAAGTTATTATGAAATGAATACAAAATGAATAATTTCTAGAGATCTCCTGCACAACAACAAAGTACCTATAGTTAACAATACAGTGTTGTGCACTTAAAAACTTGTTGAGTAAATAGCTTTCCTGCTCTATGTTATTACGAGAGAGAGAGAGAGAGAGGGAGAGAAGGAGAGAGAGTGAGAGAGAGAGAGAGAGAGAGATGGAAGACACTTGTTAGCTTCCTGAATATCAGAACCCTGACCTGGTGACTCCTAACCTCTCAGGTTGGAGAGAGGTAATCAAAGGCAACCAAAAGTAATTATCCATTCTCTCCCAGATGATATTTTGTGTTCAAGCTAAGTGCCTCCCACTTAAAAGATACTCTCTAATTTGGGGGCTGACAGTGACATTGGCCATTCCGTTGCTTAAAATCTGCCCAAACATACAAACATTTTCAGTGTAAGATGGAACAGAGAGAAAATGGTATAGGCAGCTGAATGACTAATGGGGAGGACATTGAGGCTCAAAAAACCAAGTGCATCCCCACAGGCAATCAGCCACTCTAGGAAAACACTGGGCCCATACCGTCAGCAGAGCACAAATATAGTCCTTCTCGGAATCAGTAATAGCCCAGCACTAATAGCTGCAGAAAGGACCATACTGTCTCCCCAGTCATTAATTCCCAGAAAAAGTACTGCCTGCACTGAACTCATTACTGCTTTAACACACTCATCAGATGAAATGTACAAGTTAACCTCCTCAGAGAGAGGCAGTAATCTGAGCACATGAACTCAGCTCTTTCCCCCACCCCCACTCCAAAAACCATCGCTCTGGCAACAACTGTCAATCCTTTGCTAGGAAGCTGCCCGGATCCACCTGATGACATCTCTGTCTGCACATCTCTGTCTGTACTGTCTGTCAGATTATCTACTACCCACTTGCTCAGGTCAGCTAGCTGAGAGAGAGACAGGCTGGACACAGTGGGGAAAGGAATTGATACAATGCTGCTGCTGCTGCTTCTGATGCTGCTGCTGAAAAGGAGGATGGTTTTTAATAACAGTAACCATTTGTGGTTTGCACATAGTATGTCAGGCTCTATGGAGAATTTTTGAAACATATGATATCATTTGATCCCGACCAAAATACTATCATTCATCTCATTTGGCAGATGAAGCGGAGGTAAGGAAAATAAATGAACTACCTAAGGTCACATAGCTATTAAAGTGGCTCAGTCAAAATTACAATGCGAATTCCTGACCCCAGGTCCAGGCTTCTTTCCACCAGACCATGGCTGTCAACAATTTGCCCTATGTAGTGTCTGTAGGGACTATTAAAACCCAAGCAACACAATAGGACAATAATTATAGCTCCCATTGTGTAAGTGCTTCCCAGGGATAAGGCAGCTGGTACCCAGAATCTCAGGGATCTTTCTCAGCTAATGTATTAGAGCCCTAAGGGGTGCCACCAAGGGGATAGCAACTCTCTTAGCAGTATCATGACCCCCAACACTCCCATCCTCTATTTTCTTCCTAGACACTGTCTCTCTGCTTCTCTGTCAAATTAATTTCTCTCTATCTGGAGCTCCCCTGGCAGCTGTGGTGGAGAAAGGAGTACAATGAAGCGGGGGCAGAGAATGAGCAGTTAGGAGAGAACAATTTGGGAAAACAAAGTGTTTGCTTTGATTTTGCTAAGCCATTTGCACAGGTCACCATGGCCCCAGTAGCTCCCTGATCATGAAACTGTGTTGGCTATATGGATTTCCTTTCCCAACAGACCACAAGCTCCTAGAACACAAGGACCTTATCTTTCTCTTCTTTGTGACCCTTGCATGTGGTATAGACATGACATATATAATAAATGTTCGATAAATGTATTTGAACAATACATGGCCAGCTGGCTGGCTGCTATCTTTGCCTTTCTCTGTTGCCTTAGATCATTCACTCAGCAGAGGTAGTTTGGGAAAGCAGACTGAAGTGTTATTGAAGAACAAGCATCATGAATGGGTAACACGGACACAGTCTATGCCCAAACTTGTGTTTATAAAAAGCCCACTGAGCAGATTTTCCATCAGATCACAATAGCCTGTCCCAGACAGACTGGAGCAAGCACTACCCTATTACAGCAATCTTTTCTACAGATAGCCTGAAAAGCCACATCGCATATGTGGTATCCGTTCATCCAGGACAGTTGGCTCCACCACTGGCCCTAGTATTAAGAAGCCCCAGCCTGAATGGCCAAGCCTTTCAGAGAAGAAAGCAGATGTTTGAATAATCTGGCCAGAGTCCAGGGTCAGATGAGATAATGACAGTTCTGGAGGTGAAGTTGCTGAATATCTTGGAACACATAATATTTTCTTGACACGCTGGGCAGATTGCTCCATTCTACTTCTCTGTGCCATAAGAGGAGGCTCCCAACAAGATTTGGAAAAAGAAAGAATCTGCAGGATAATAATTAGGTCTGGAAGTTGGGTGGCTGGATGACAGCACAACAAAAAGTTTCATTTTCAACTCTGTAGATGCCAGAAAAGTTATATATATATTTCTACATCAATGTCAGGAAGAAATGTTAGTGTCTTTTCTCCTGTCTGTCCTCTAAAAGCTTTTGAAAGAGTCAAGAATAATACTCTAATGCACAGGAAAAAATTAAGGCACAATTGACAACAGTCTGTAATTAAGTGCTAAATTGCTGGCATGGGCCTTAAGTGCTGCAGGAATCCGAAGGAGGGGCAATCAATGAAGGCTGAGTAATGCGTGGGCAGCTGGAACTCTGACGTCTGAGAATCTATGACTCTCGTCAGCACAGATTTCCTGGAGGAGGTGGGACTGGCACTGGACCTTGAAGGATGAGGAAGACTGGGCTTCCAGGAGGGGAGAGGAGGGGACTCTGAATCAAAGTAAAAGGAATGGTGGAGGTATGGCTCCAACAGGAGTGGGGTGGCTTATGGGGGGAATCAGGGTGGTCATATGGTTGGCTACTGGGGTGGCGGAGCCATGGAGTGCAGGCTCAATGATCTTAGGCTATTAGGCTTCTGGAAAACTAGCCAGCAACTGTGGATAGGTAAATCTAAACTCCAAAAAAAATCTCTTTAAAAAGTAAATTTCCTGAGGCATCTACAGCATGGCTTTACCTTTCAAGGAACTTCCATCTCTGTACAAGCAAAATCTCGTTTAATGCTCCCAAAAACCCTAGAGAGGAGAGAGTGTTAAGGAACCATTAATTCCAATCAGACAGGCTGATGAGGATAGCAGAATAAGTTGGAAGGTCACCTCGTTTCTAGATTCCAATGCAAACACTCTGGGAGGGGGCAGAGGGAGCAGATATCACACTTTAATTCCTGGAATCTAGAAGTATCTTGTGCCCAGAATTGTTCTTTTTGCTCACTCTGCAAGCATACACTTCCTTAACAAAGATAATATTACTCTTGTTAATCGTGTGTCTACGCCAGGCAAAGTACTTTATTTTTTTATTTAAATTCAATTTAGTTAACATATAGTATATTATTAGCTTCAGGGGTAGAATTCAGTGATTCATCAGTTGTGTATAATATCCAGGGCTCATCACATCAAATGCCCTCTTTAATGCCTATCACTCAATTACACCATCCCCCCACCCACCTCTCCTCCAGTAACCCTCAATTTGTTTTGTAGAGTTAAGAGTCTTATTGTTTGCCTCCCCTCTGTTTCCATCTTATTTTATTTTTCCTTCCCTTCCTCTGTGCTCATCTGTTTTTTCTTAAATTCCATATTTGAATGAAAACTAGTGGCATTTGCCTTTCTCTGATTTATTTTGCTTAGCAGAATACTCTGTAGCTCCATCCACATTATTGTAAATGGCAATATTTCATTCTTTTTGATGGCTGAGTAATATTCCATTGTGTGTGTATTTTTAACTTTTTGAGGCACATCCATACTGTTTTCCAGACTGGCTGCACCAGTTTGCATTCCCATCAACAATGTAAAAATTTTCCCCTTTCCCTGAATCCTCGCCAACATCTGTTGTTTCCTGAGTTGTTACTTTTAGTGATGCTCACTGGTGTGAGGTGGTAACTCATTGTGGTTTTGGTTTTTATTTCCCTGATGCCCATTTTTCATGTGTCTGTTGGCCATTTGTATGTCTTCTTTAGAGAAATATATGTTCATGTCTTCTTCCCATTTCTTTTTTTATATGTATTTTTATTGGAGTTCGATATGCCAACATATAGTATAATACCCAGTGCTCATCCCGTCCAGTGCCCCCATCAGTGCTCGTCACCCAGTCACCCCAACCCCCCGCTCGCCTCCCCTTCCACTACCCCTTGTTCATTTCCCAGAGTTAGGAGTCTCTCATGTTTTGTCACCCCCTCTGATTTTTCCCACTCATTTTATCTCCTTTCCCCTTTATTCCCTTTCACTAATTTGTATATTCCCCAAAAGAATGAGACCATATAATGTTTGTCCCTCTCCGATTGACTTGCCTCACTCAGCATAATACCCTCTGGTTCCATCCACGTTGAAGCAAATGGTGGGTATTCATTGTTTCTAATGGAAGATGCAGTAAAAAGCCAAGACACCTGCACCCCAGTGTTTATAGCAGCAATGTCAACAATAGCCAAGCTATAGAAGGAAACTTGGTGTCCATCTTCTGCCCATTTCTTTTTTTTTTTTTTTAAAGGTATTTATTTATTTATGATAGTCACAGAGAGAGAGAGGCAGAGACACAGGCAGAGGGAGAAGCAGGCTCCATGCACCGGGAGCCTGATGTGGGATTTGATCCCGGGTCTCCAGGATCGCGCCCTGGGCCAAAGGCAGGCGCCAAACCGCTGTGCCACCCAGGGATCCCTTCTGCCCATTTCTTAACTAGGTGTGTGTGTGTGTGTGTGTGTGTGTGTGTGTGTGTGTGTGTGTTGAGATGAATACATTCTTTATAGATTTTGGATACTAGTCCTTTATCTGATATGCCATTTGCAAGTATCTTCTCCCATTCTATACATTGCCTTTTAGTTTTGTTGATTGTTTCTTTTGCTGTGCAAAAGCTTTTTATCCTCATTAAGTCCCAATAGTTCATTTTTGCTTTTGTTTCCCTTGCCTCTGGAGACACATCTAGCAAAAATTTGTTGTGGCTGAATTAAAAGAGGTTGCTGCCTGTGTTCTTCTCTAGTATTCTGATTATTCCTATCTTACATGTAGGTCTTTCATCTATTTTGAATTTATTTTTGTATATGATGTAAAAAAGTGGTCCAGTTTCTTTCCTCTGCATGTGGCTGCTCAATTTTCCCAACACCATTTGTTGAAGAGACTGTCTTTATCCATTGAATATTTCTTGCTTTGTCAAGGATGAGTTGATCATAGAGTTGAGGATCCATTTGTGGATTCACCATTCTATTCCATTGATCTATGTGCCTGTATTTGTGCCAGAACCATACTGTCTTGACGATTACAGATTTGTACTATAGCTTGAAGTCCAGAATTGTGATACCTCCAGTTTTGGTTTCCTTTTTCAACATTATTTTGGCTATTTGTAGTCTTTATTGGTTTATTTTTTAAAAGATTTTTATCTATTTATTCATGAGAGACAGAGAGAGAGAGAGAGACAGAGACAGAGAGAGAGAGAGAGGCAGAGACACAGGTAGAGGCAGAAGCAGGCTCCAGGCTCCACGCAGGGAGCCTGACATGGGACTCGATCCCGGGACTCCAGGATCAGGCCCTGGGCTGAAGGCAGGCGCCAAACCGTTGAGCCACACAGGGATCCCCTCTTTTTTGGTTTAATACAAATTTTAGAATTCTTTGTTCCAGCTCTGTGAAAAATGCTGAAGGTATTTTGATAGAGATTGCATTGAATGTGTAGATTATTTTTTGTTTTTGAATGTGTAGATTATTTTGGGTAGCATAGACATTTTAACAATATTTGTTCTTCCAATCTATGAGCATTGAATATTTTTCTATTTCTTTGTGTCTTGCTCAATTTCCTTCATAAGTTCCTGTAGTTTTAGAATACAGATCTTTTAACTCTTTGGTTAGGTTTATTCCTAGGTATCTTACTATTTTGAGTGCAATTGTATATGGGATGATCAATTCCTTGATTTCTTTCTTCTTTCTCACTGTTAGTGTATAGAATGCAATAGACTTCTGTGCATTGATTTTATATCCTGAAACTTTGCTGAATTCATATATAATTTCTAGCAATTTTTTCTGGCATCTCTTGGGTTTTCTACATAGAGTATCATGTCATCTGCAAAGAGTGTAAGTTTGACTTCTTCTTTGCCAATTTGGGTATCTTTTATTACTTTTTGTTATCTGATTCTGAGGCTAGGACTTCTAGTTCTACGCTGAACAACAGTAGTGAGAGTGGACATCCTTGTCATGTTCCTGACCTTAGGGGAAAGGCTCTTAGTTTTTCCCTTTTGAAGATTATATAACTGTGGGTCTTCTGTATATGGCCATTATGATGTTGAGGTATGTTCCCTCTATCCCTATATTATGGAGGGTTTTTATAAAGAAAGGTTCTGTATTTTGTCAAATGCTTTTTCTACATCTATTGAGAGGATCATATGGTTCTTATCCTTTCTTTTATTAATGTGGTGAATCATATTGATTGGCTTGCGAATATTGAATGCTCCCTGCAGCCCAGGAATAAATCCCACTTGGTTTTGATGAATAATCCTTTTAATGTACTGTTGAATCTGATTACTAGTATCTTGCTGAGAATTTTTGCATCCATGTTCATCAGGGATATTGGTTTATAATTCTCCTTTTTAGTGGGGTCTTTGTCTGGTTTTGGGATCAAGGTAATTCTGGCCTCATAGAATGAATCTAGAAGTTTTCCTTCCATTTCTATGTTTTTAATATTTTACTTATTTGTTCATGAGAGATACACAGAGAGAGGCAGAGACATAGGCAGAGGGAGAAGCAGGCTCCCTGCAGGGAGCCTGATTCAGAACTTGATCCCAGGACTCCGGGATCATGACCTGAGCCAAAGACAGACACTCAACCACTGAGCCACCCAGGCGCCTTCTATTTTTTGTGGAAAAGTTTCAGAGAATAGGTATTAATTCTTTAAATGTTTGATAGAATTCTGCTGGGAGGCCACCCAGCCCTGGACTATTATTGTTGGGAGATTTTTTTTTATTACTGCTTCAATTTCCTTGCTGGTTATGGGTCTGTTCAGGTTTTCTATTTCTTCTTGTTTCAGTTTTTGTATTTCATATACTTCTAGGAATTTATCCATTTCTTCCAGATTGCCTAATTTGTTGGTGTATAATTGCTCATAATATTCTCTTATAATTGTATTTCCATCATGTTGGTTGTAATCTCTCCTCTTTTATTCATGATTTTATTCATTTGGGCCCTTCCTTTTTTACTTTTTTGATAAGTCTGACTAGGGGTTTATCAATCTTATTAATTCTTTCAAAGAACCAGCTCTGTTTCATTGATCTGTATCATTGATTTCTCCTTTAATATTTATTATTTCTCATCTGCTGGGTTTAGACTTTATTTGCTGGTTTTTTTTTCCAGCTTCTGTATGTATAAGGTTAGGTTATGTGTTTGAGTCTTTTCTTGCTTCTTCTGGAAGGCCTGTATCACTATATACTTCCCTGTTAAGATCACTTTTCCTGTATCCCAAAGGTTCTGAACTGTTATGTTTTCATTTTCATTTGATTCCAAGTATTTTTTTAATTCTTCTTTAATTTTCTGGTTGACCCATTCATTCATCAGTAGGATGTTCTTTAACCTCCATGTATTTGTGTTCCTTCCAAATTTCTTCTTGTGGTTAACTTCAAGTTTCACAATATTGTGGTCTGAAAATATGCATGATATGATCTCAATCTTTTTGTACCAATTGAGTCCCGATTTGTGACCTAGTATGTGATCTATTCTGGAGAACATTTCGTGTGCACTCAAAAAGAATATATATTCTGCTGCTTTAGAATGAAATGCTCTGAGTATATCTGTGAAGTCCATCTGGTCCATTCAAAGCCCTTGTTTCCTCATAGATCTTCTGCCTAGATAATCTGTCCATTGCTATGAGTGGGGAGTTAAAGTCCTCTACTATTATCATATTATTATCCATGCATTTATTTAGGTTTGTTATTAATTAGTTTATGTATTTGGATGTTCCCATGGTAGGGCATAAATATTTACAATTGTTAGATTTTGTTGGATAGAGCCCTTAATTATGATATAATACCCTTCTTCATCTCTTGTTACAATCTTTGCTTTAAAATCTAGTTTGTTTGATATAAGTATGGCTACTGCAGCTCTCTTTTGCTGCCTTAGCATGATAGATAGTTCCCCCACCCCAACACTTTCAATCTAGAGATGTCTTTGGGTCTAAGATGAGTCTCTTGTAAGCAGCATATCAATGAGTCTTGTTTTTATTTTATTTTATTTGTATATTTTTTATTGGAGTTTTATTTGCCAACATATAGTATAACACCCAGTGCTCATCCCATCACGTGCCCCCCTCAGTGCCCATCACCCAGTCACCCTGGCACCCCAGCCCACCTCCCCTTCCACTACCCCTTGTTTGTTTCCCAGAGTTAGGAGTCTCTCATTTTCTGTCACCCTCTCTGATATTTCTCACTCATTTTCTCTCCTTTCCCTTATAATCCCTTTCACTATTTTTTTATATTCCTCATATGAATGAAACCATATAATGCTTGTCCTTCTCTGATTTACTTCACTCAGCATAATACCCTCCAGTTCTATCCATGTTGAAGAAAACAGTGGGTATTCGTCATTTCTAATGGCTGAGTAATATTCCTCAACTTTATGGTCAACTAATATTTGACAAAGTAGGAAAGACTATCCACTGGAAAAAGGACAGTCTCTTCAATAAATGATGCTGGGAAAATTGGACATCCACATGCAGAAGAACGAAACTAGACCATTCTCTTACACGAGACACAAAGAGAAACTCAAAATGGATAAGAGATCTAAATGTGAGACAAGAATCCATCAAAATCCTAGAGGAGAACACAGGCAACACTCTTTTTGAACTTGGCCACAGCAACTTCTTGCAAGATACATCTATGAAGGCAAGGGAAACAAAAGCAAAAATGAACTATTGGGACTTAATCAAGATAAGAAACTTCTGCACAGCAAAAGAAACAGTCAACAAAACTAAAATACAAAAAAATAAAAATAAAAAAAATAAACTAAACTAAAAGACAACCTACAGAATAGGAGAAGATATTTGCAAATGATGTATCAGATAAAAGGCTAGTATCCAAGATCTATAAAGAACTTATTAAACTCAACAGCAAAGAAACAAACAATTCAATCATGAAATGGGCAAAAGACATGAACAGAAATTTCACCAAAGAAGACATACACATGCCCAACAAGTACATGAGAAAATGCTCCGCATCACTTGCCATCAGGGAAATACAAATCAAAATCACAATGAGATACTACCTCATGCCAGTGAGAATGGTGAAAATTAACAAGACAGGAAACACCAAATGTTGGAGAGGATGTGGAGAAAGGGGAACCCTCTTGCATTGTTGGTGGGAATGTGAACTGGTACAGCCACTCTGGAAAACTGAGTCTTATTTTTTATAATCCATTCTGATACTCCATGTCTTTTGATTGGAGCATTTAGCCTATTTATATTCAGAGTAATTATTGACAGACATGAATTTAGTGCCATTGTATTACCTGTAAAGTTAGTGTTCCTATAGATTTTCTCTGTTCCTTTCTAGTCCTTTTTACTTTTGGTCTGTCTTTTTTGCTCAAAGTGTCCCCTTTAATATTTCTTGCAGGGCTGGCTTAGTGTTCAGAGGGAAAGAAAACTATTAGATCATGAAGGTAGATTTAGAGAACTCAGCAATTCCACGCAGCACAATAATATCTGTATTATAGGGTCTCAGAATAAGAGCAGGAAAAGGGGCAGAAGGTTTATTTGAAAAAAAATATAGCAGAGAAATTCCCTAATCTGGGGAGGGAAATAGACATTCAAGGCCATGAGGCACAGAGAACTCCCCTCAAAATTAAAAATAAAATAGGTCATCACTATGACATATTATAGTAAAACTTGCTAATTATGAAGAAGAAGAGGAAATCCTGAAAGCAGCTCAGGACAATAGGTCCTTAACCTACAAGGGTAAACACATGAGGCCTCCAGCAGGTCCACAGAGACCTGTCAGGCTGGAAAAGACAGGCATGATATATTCAACATGCTAAATGGGAAAAATATGCTGCCAAGAATATTTTATTCAGCAAGGCTGTCATTCAGAATAGAAAGACAGATAAAGAGTTTCCCAGACAAACAAAAACTAAAGGAATTCATGAACAGTAAACCAGCCCTGTAAGAAATACTAAAGGGGATCCTTTCTTTGTATGGAAAGAGAGATCATGCTAAGTACTTTAAAGGAATGAAATTTTCATCCTCGTATCAATCTTGTGAGGTGAGCAGTGTTATCATCTCTGATTTACAGATGAAGAAACTGAGGCACAGATAAATTAACCAACTTGTTCATGGTCATATGGCAGGGAAGTGATTCCAAACAAAGTAGCCTGCCACCCTAGCTCACCATTTCACCCATCTCACTCCAAAGATGCCCTCTGGGCACAACCACAATGGACTCTCCCAAATAGGAAATGTCTCATTCAATGCCCATGACAACCCTGATGGAAAGGACTATTCAAGGACCTAAAATTCCAAACAGACATGGTCTGATCAGAGACACTAGAGTGGGTAAGAATGTCATAGACTTAAAAGACCTAGCTCAGAGCCAGTCCACCTCTATTTTCCCACTTGCCATTTTAACTGCTGCCCCACCCTTATCAGCAGCAGCATCAACAAAAACAACCCTATAAAATTCCTGAAACTCCAAGACAACTTGCTTTACTTGAACACCCCAAGAGTCCTGCCAACAGAGGCAGAGCATATGTAGCAACATGGCCCTTCTTGGTCTATGCTGTGGGCCTGGGAAGAAGTAGGAGGAGGCACAATAGTGCTGGAAGCAGCCAGAATAAGGAGATGGAAGAGGAGGGTAATAATGAAGTCAGGAATGCATGACTAAGACCGAATGGAGGATGAGGCCCCCTAGATAGAGGATGGGGGGGGCATGAAGTACAGACATTTTAGCAAAGTCTAGACTGAAGAGTGGGGGCAAACTATAGTGGGGGCAAACTATATTGGGGGCAAACTATAGTGATGTCAAAATAAAACCACAAAGTAGCCCTTGTGAGAACAACAAGCTGTCTTGGTGTTGGACAATAAATGGGTAACTTCCAGGCCGGTGTTCCTCATGGAGAGAGAAGGTACCTGGAGGAGAGTCTAGTGAGAATGAAAACCTGATGCACCATTCTCAAGACTCTATGTTTTATAGACTTGGGTTTGCTCTAGACTGCTGTTTCAACTTTTCATTGTGCAATGGGCCCTTGGCTGACTGGTGAAACCCATGAACCCCTTCACAGAATAATAATTTAAATTCATTAAAATGTATAAGATTACAAAGGAAACAATTTATATCAACATAATAGACAAAACTTGTATGATATACTAACACAAATGCTTCTTTATTAATGCATGAAATAAAAAATTTAGTTGTGAGCCTAACAACTATTGTAATTTCAAAATAATGTCAATTATAGAGACTATGTAGAAGTGGCTACAATGATAATAATGTGAATATGAAAATATCTGTGATTTCTCTTGGAGACAAAAATCTCATGTATTACTAATGCTATTTCATTGCCTACACAATAGAATCAAATGAGAAATTTCAATTAGAAGTTAACAAAAATAGAAATTCAATTTTCCCTCAATATCACAGGGGCTGTCACTAGAGAAACATGCATAGGGCAATAGGAATTCATTAGACTTAGAAACAGTTTACTAGAGACCTAGTCCAAGTTCTCCTACTCTTTGTGTGCCCTTGAAAGTAAGTTCCAAATGTTGATGACCCACTCAAGACATAATTCTATTCTTTTCTCCCACAAATATTCACAAGAAGGTGCAGCTACTAAGTCCTCTGCCCTGGTTCTGGAGACCAGGCACAGTGAAGTCCAATCCCAAGTTCAAATCTGTCCATTGACCCACCACCCCCTATACAGATCCTCATGTTCACAGGTCTATTCTTGTTGAATATGGAATGGGGTTCCTCCTCTGTTTCGTCAACTGGTTCTAGGGGCCATAACTGAAAAGGAATCCAGATAAAGGTAGTTATTCTGCCTCACTGCAATAAGCCAGTTCCACCCTAGGAGAGTCCTGCGAAGCAAGCACACATATCTGGCTGGATTCAGTGTGGAATGCCTATTACAGAATCAGTTACATTTTCATAGTAAGCCCCAGGGAGTTTGGCAGACAAAGTAGATGACGGAGAGTAAGAAGGAGACAGGGAGTAGGAGAGCAAAAGAGAACAAAAGGGAGAGAGACAGAGAGAGACACACAGAGAGAATGTTTTAATCTTAGAGAATAAAAATTGGAAGAGGCCTTCAGAGACCCTTTGGTCCAATTCCTTTATCATAGTTGGAAACAAAGCCCAGAGAATGTATGTGCCCTAGTGGAGCCACAGAGCAATTCAGGGCCGAGCCACTGGCTACTTGCCTGCTTCTTTTCCTCTACAACTCTTGTGTATTTGACCAGAGATGAATGTGAGCCAATTGGCTTGGAAGATGCTTTTGGAAGCACTGTTCAAAATAGCTAAAAGCTCCCCTTGCCTCCATGCTGCTGTCTCTCTTGTGACAAGCACAAGAATAAACATCACAACCTTAAGAAAGAGAATCAGATTCTTGTTATAGCCATACTTTTGACAGGCTGTGTTCAGACTGATGGGTGGCCCCAATGATCAGAGACCCATTGTGATTCCATAGGCAGGGTGTGGCCAGCTATGAAATGGATTATTTCAAATGGGACTGAAGGCAGGAAGGAAAATGGGAATAAAGGTGGAGGGTGGATTTCCTGCTGCTGCTTAAGGGCCAGGAAAAGGTGAGGAGGAGAGAGACTGACCTAGAGGATGAGGCCCTCAGTGGGCTCCAGACCACCCAATCTGGCCTTGATCACAAGGCATGAAGTATGAGTACATATGGAGCTACCCTGCATGTATAATTTCCTTCTCTGATTTCCAGAGGAGTCAATGAAGCTATTATTATTATTTTTATTATTATTATTAAATTATAATTATTACTATTATTATTTTGCTCTTTCATTACTTTTTACTCACTTTAGTTGGCAGGTACCCAGTCCTGACTCACCACCAGGCCAAATGGGGCACTGGAAAAAATACAGGACTCTGAGCACCAGCTTAGAATTGAGGCTTAGCTCTGCCTCCTACAGCTGGATTAAATGACTTGAGTGAATTCCCAACCTTCCTGAATCTTAGCTCCCAAACTGCAGAATGGGGAACCCGACCTCTACCTCATATTGCTCTTAAGAGGAGCACACCACAAGCTGACACGATGAAGCACTCTGATCACTGCACAGCGCTCTCCCTCTGTGTGGGGATTACTAAAACAGTGCCTATTAGAAAGCAGGCTTCCTGGGAGTCATGCCTTTTTTTTTTTTTTGCTTGACAGAGGCACCAGCACATTCAAAAGTGAAATCTGAGAAGAATGTAATTTTCTATTTTTTCTTCTTGCACAAAAGGGAAAATGGTATGCTGCATTGCTCTCCAGAGCTTGATGCCAGCCAGCTATAGTCACCACAACATTAGGGAGTGACAAATCTGGAGCTAATTATCAGAGCTTATGAACCGTTTATGAAGCCAAACATGCATCAAGCTCTGGACTTTCAGGCCAAGGAGCTGAGACAGGGGAAAGTCCAGAAGTTACTTAGACAGCCTCCCACTTCTGACTATATACATGTCAGCTCTATTCCAAGGTCAAATGGCCAGCAGCTAAAGACACTGATATAGGAAAAATTTTTGCAAACCACTGGAATCTACAAACCAACCTCCACCTAGAGGTGGAATATTGCAGAAAAAGAGCACAGGGTCTAGAATCAGGCAGGCCTGACTTCCTGTCCCAGCCCTACCGGTTAAGATATGTGGAACTTTACATAAGTTCCTTCCTTTCTCTGGGCAGAGTTTTCTCCAGTGACCTTAAAGTCCATCTGTAGCCTTGAACTTTATTCTATTTCCTATTCTCCAGACACTTACTACAGACTGCATGTGGACCACCTCCCAAGGATGAATCTTTTTCAAAACAGTCCTGCTTCTCCTTTACACATGCATCCATCAACCTGCCTTCATGTGTGTCCATAAACTGTTGTCTTGATCTGTGCCTTTTCACCTACTCAAAGAAATCACCCCAGTAATTTCCTCCCCTATCTGCACTATAAAATTTTTCCTCTTTATTAAATCATCTCTGTCAATATGCAAACTGCCATACATCTTCCATCTTTAAAATATTACTCAACCATTAGAAACAACAAATACCCATCATTTGCTTCGACATGGATGGAACTGGAGGGTATTATGCTGAGTGAAATAAGTCAATCAGAAAAGGACAAATATTATATGGTCTCATTCATTTGGGGAATATAAAAATTAGTGAAAGGGAATAAAGGGAAAGGAGAGAAAATGAGTGAAAATATCAATGAGGGTGATGAAACATGAGAGACACCTAACTCTGGGAAACGAACAAAGGGTAGTGGAAAAGGAGGTGGGTGGGCCGTTGGGGTGACTGGGTGATGGGCACTGAGGGGGGCACTTGGTGGGATGAGCACTGGGTGTTATGCTATATGTTGGCAAATTGAACTCCAATAAATTTTTTTAATAAAATAAAATGTCCAAACCGTGGATACCTGGGTGGCTCAATCAGTTAAGCATCTGCCTTTGACTCATGTCATGATCCCTGTGGGGATAGAGCCCCTCTTCAGGCTCCCTTCTCAGTGAGGAGTCTATTTCTCCCTCTCCCTCTGCCTCTCCTCCCCACTTATGTTCTCTCTCTTTCCCTCTCTCTCTCAAATACATAAATAAAATCTTTTTTAAAAACAAATCTAAAAAATAAAAAGAAAATACCCAAACCTTGAACCTCATTCTCTTCCAACTACCACTTTTCTTTTAAAAGAGCCATACACCTGCAAAGAGCATACACCATACAGAGCCAAACACCTGCAAAATTTGTTCTATTTTCTGGCTTCTCTTCTTTGTTTCACATTCTCTCCTCAATCCTGTTAGCTTCTGATCAATTACTTCACTGAAATGGTTCTTATCAAATCACCCAAACTTACATCTTGCTAAAGCATATAATCTTTTTTTCTAGACCTTTCAAAAGCATTTGACATGTTAATCACTCCTTTATTCTTAAAATGCTCTTTTCCATTAATTAGAGCTAGAATTATACTCACCTAGTTTTTGCCCCACTTGTAGCTCCCTCTTCTAGATCTCCTTTCCCAGAAACTTTTTCCTCTCCTTGACCTCTGAATGTTGAAGTGCTCTAGATATTACATCTTTGGCCTTCTCTAGTTCATCTACATGCCCTCTCTAGGTGATCTCTTGGTTTGCAATACTATCTGGATAATGACAATTCCCAAATTCATTCATGACCTCTCCCCGAATACTAGACTCATTATCAAGCCACCTACTTGTCATCTCCATGTGGATGTATAGTAGGCATCTTTGACACAACACATACAAAATGCATTTCTTGATAAGCCAGTTCCCACTTACTGCCAAGTCTACTTCTCCAAAAATTTCTTCCCTTCTCAATAAAGGGCACTATTATCTACTTATTTTCTCAGGCCTCTCTCAAAGTTGACTCCTCTCTTTCCATCACCACACATATCCTATCCATTAACAAGTGCCACCAGCAGTATCTTCAACATTCCACATTAAACCACTTTCCACTACCTCTGCTGACATCAGTGTGGCTCAAGCCACCATCATCTTCCCCCTGGATTATTGCAGCAGAGTTTCTTTCTGATCCCCATATCTCTACTCTGTTCTCTCTCCAATCCGTCCTCAACACACAGTCAGAAGGATCCTATTAAAACAAAAATCAGATCATGCATTTCTCTATGCAAAACTCTCCAGTACTTTCATAGTTCCAAGAATAAAATTCACACTCTAAACATGGTTTAAAAGGCTTGTTATTTGGCTTTTGCCTGCCTGACTCTCTGACATCAATCCCTTAACACGCTTTACTTTGTTACCCTATTTTAACTTCTCCATATTGTTAATCAACACCTAAAGTGATGTTAGTTATTATTTATTTATTTATTTATTTATTTATTTATTTATTTACCATTATCTCTTTGTCCCAGTAGAATGATGCCTCCATGGGAGGAAGGACCTGGTCTTTACTGTTAATGACTTTACCCCAACAGAGTAATTCTAACATAGTGATCATTTAATAAATATTTATTGAATGAATAAATGAATGACTTCTCTGCTTCTAGGTTGCCCTGTATAATCCTTTCTCTACACCAAAGCAAGAACAATCAGTCTTCCAATTGTAAAACGAATAAGTCACGGGGATAAAAGATACAGCATAGAGAATAGTCAATGGTATTGTAATAGTGTTGTATGGTGACAGTAGTTACACTTGTGGTGAGCATATCATAACATATAGACTTGTGGAATCACTATATTATACACCAGAAACTAATATACCATTGTGTGTTTGCTGTACTTCAATTTAAAAATGTAAGTTACATCATGTCATTTCCTTGCTTAAAATCCTTTAATAGCTTCCCATTGCATTTAAAATAAACAAATAAAACCCTGAGTCTTTACCATGGTCTACAATACTCATCATGACCTGGCTGGCCCCTGCTCATGTCTCAAACCATATCTCCTTCCACTCTACCCCTAGCCCATGTGCTTCTGTCATATTAGCTTTCTATCAACTCTCTAAATTAATTATGATCTTTCCAACCTGTGGATCTTTGTTTTGAGATGTCCCTGTCTCTAGTGCTCTTCCTCCATTTTTCAGGCCACCATCCACCCAAAGTGATACTACAGAGAGTCACTGCTCTTGGAGCACCAAGATAAGAAGAATCATTTGCTACTGGACTGGCTGAAGGAGACAGGAAGCTCTGCTGGTCCACAAATTGATATTTTCAGGCGTTACACATACCTATGGTGCCACCATACTCCAAAGTCACACATCAGAAACAAAAGCAGCTCAGATCTCTATTCTCTTCTCAGCACAGTTTTAAAATAAATTATCTACTTGACTTAGACCATTCCCTCACCCCACACATTTAATCCTTCATCCTGTCCAATCTGGCCATAGGCCCCACTCCTCACTCCACTGAACTTGAGCATTACCAGTGACGCCCACATTATTAAATCCACTGAACCCTGATCTATACACATCTTGCTTGACCTTTCAGGAATACTGGGAAAAGGAAATCACAAACCTATCTGATTTCCCTCACATCTCTCTGGATATATATTGTCTCCTTTGTGGGGCCTTCCTTCTCTATTCTACTTAAAACTTTATCTCTAGTTCATACTTCAGACCTTTATATCCAACTATTACTCATTTCCACATAGATGTAGCAGCAGCAATTCAAATGTCTCATGTCCAAAATTGAACCCTTGATCTTCTTCCCAAGGCTTTTCCCCTGGACTTCTGCAACTGCCTCCTCCCTCTTCTCCTTACTTCTACTTTTACTGCTCTCTTGTCCTATTTCCATTGCAAGAAGAAGGATCTTCTGAAAACATTAAGTCAGACCATGAACCTTCCCTCTGTAAGCACCCCCATCATGCTTTTTTCTCCATTGTTTCTGGAATCAAGTTCAAGCTCCCAAGCTTGGCACTCAAGGTCCTGGCCCCAGACAACCTCAGCCTGTCCCCCTCCCATCTGAGATTTCAACTTCACCAGAGCACTTGATGCTCCCTGTATCTTGCGTGCTCCTTCCCATCTCTGTGCCTATGCTTATATTGTCCCTTCTTCTTGGAATAAACTTACCTTTATCTCTCTGTATGGCATACTACTAATGATTTTTCTTTTCCCGGTTTAAGCATCAGCTGCTCTAAGATCTCCCTGTCTCCACATTCCCTTCCCCATGTTGCTACTGGGTCTGGATTATAGGTTTTTCCTCTGGATTCCCACAGCCTCCTGTGCTTCTTTATCATTCATCCTTACTGCAGAGTATGGAATCTTATTTACATCTATCTGTTCCCAGAACTATGGAATCCTCAAAAGCAAAAACTTGAGTTGCTCTATCATTGCTCTCCCCAGCCACTGTGTGCAAGAGGAGATGTGAGATGTGAGGTGTAGTAGTCAAGGCATGCATGTGGGCATGTGGGCCTGCCGGACTGGCTGCAAAAGGCTTATTACAAGATCAATTTCCTATTTCCTCCTATCTGTCCTCACAGCCCCAGTCTATGCACAGCCCTACTTGCAGTTTTCCTCCCCTTACAAATATTAGAATGTTGATGTCAAATCTCATCAGTCAGTTCCAAAGTCATATTTTTTCTTTCTGATATGTTTTATGTTATCTACTGTTTTGCTTTCTATTTATACTGTCATGGCTGCCAGCCTGAATCCAAATCTCATCAGGGTCTGTCACCAGTCAACCACACAGCAGCCTCTACCTGTGGATTTCTGGAATGATGGCTCAGGGAGAAAATCAGGTGGAGAAGGGCTCACAGCAAAGCCATAGTCATGGCTGTTGTATTTTCATAGCACTTTGCAGTGGACAGGATGTTTACCCCATCTTCCTGCCACAGAGTCCTCTTCACCACTCAGTGATGTAGAGAAGCCTGAGAATCCCATTATCCTAATCTAGCAAATGTGGAAACTAAGGCATTAAGAAGGTGGAATGCTAACTCTGGGAAACGAACAAGGGGTGGTGGAAAGGGAGGTGGGCGGGGGGTTGGGGTGACTGAGTGATGGGCACTGAGGGCGGCACTTGATGGGATGAGCACTGGGGGTTATGCTATATGTTGGCAAATTGAACTCCAATAAAAAGAAATTAAAAATAAATAAATAAAGATGATCAGAGCTATATACATATATTAAAAAAAGAAGGTGGAAGGCTTACCAATGCCTTTAAAAAGAATGCTGCTTCCTGGATAGGTCAGGAGTGATTGTCAGGACAAGCCTTGACTGCAAAATTTAAAGGGACACTTATTTCCAGGGTCAGGAAAGTGCCAAGTTGGCATCTAACAGTGAGAGCTTATAGGTGGACAATGCAGCTGAGGAAATGTTGGAACATCAGTGTAGGAGATAAGATGGGCCATGTTCATGCAGATGCCATCATCCAAACTCTCAGGATGGTGGTGGGAAAGGGTTGAATGTGATGGGTAGAAGGGGATGTACAAGTAGAAATCACAAAAACCAGTAGCCCCAGAGTCCACAGGGCTTGGGAGTAAACATAACAGCCTGCATAATACCCAGATCCATCTTGGAAGAAAAGAAAATGAATCAAGAAAGGTGGCCCTTTGGAGCAAATGACAGACTCAAGCAGTATGTTGCCCACATAGACAGACCTCCAGGAGGAAATGGCCATTAGAATATTCCTAAGGGGGTTCCTGGGTGGCTCAGCAGTTGAGCGTCTGCCTTTGGCTCAGGGTGTGATCTTGGAGTCCCGGGATCAAGTCCCACATCAGGCTCCCTGCATGGAGCCTGCTTTTCCCTCTGCCTATGTCTCTGCCTCTCTCTCTGTGTGTCCTCATGAATAAATAAAATCTTTTAAAAAAAAGAATGTTCCTAAGGGCTCAGAAAATAGTTGCCTGACCAGCTTTCTAGGTGACTTTGCCATGGTCCCTTCTTTTGGGGCTTCAGAGTCCCCATAGGTACTAGAGACCTCATACTCTGTCATGTGGGATTATTTTGGTTCGAGCTCTCATCTTCCATGATTCTTGTCCCTGACCCAGCCCCTGAATCCAGAAGGTGGCCAGTAGTATGGAGCTACTGGTATCAGCCATCCTGAAGAAAAATCTACTTTGCATGAGCCTGAGCAAGCTGTTATCCACAGAAACCTTGATTTAAGGCCATTTCAATAAGCCCCAATTCATCATCTTGAAGGTCTTTGAAGAAAAGACAAGTGCCATTTCCTAAATGCCATTATGTAATCAAGCCTTTTGCAGCCAGCCCGACAGGCCCACATGCCCACATGCATGCCTTGACTACTACACCTCACATCTCACTGAGTGTGCTGGGACCCCTTGACAGACAGCCCTGGACACATGGGAGCTGGGGCCAATGATACAGGGAAGAGACCAGAAGCCCCAACCATGAGACAGACCTTGTGACAGGCACTCTGTGAAAAGCTGCAGAAAATTTCATAGTAGGGAGACCCTACCTGCTCCAAGGTCATTCCTGTTTCTTGGGGCCCTGAGCCTGTTCCCTGAGATCCCTTTTCCTGCAGGTCAGGGGCCAAGGGCAGCCTTTTAGAAGTACCATTATCCCTGGGGTTCAGGGCTCAAATAAGAGACCTAGCTGTTAAACCACATAGGAGTGAATCCCAGCTTCAGTACTTATTTACTCTTTGACCCTGGGAAAGTTAACTGTTCACCCTGTGCCTCAGTTTCCACATCTTTAAAATGAAGATAATAATAGCCCATCAACTTCCTAGTAGAAGGGTGAAAAGTAAATGTTATAATGTTTACACAGCTCTGAGAATAGTGCCTGGCATGTAGCAAGCTATATATGGTATTATAGTTCTTGCCATTTTCACAGCACTACAAATAAGAGTGGCAAATGCGGAAACTGGGAAACAAGCTAGGGATTCCCCTAGACCATGAGATGTGGAAGAAGCAGAGTAGAGTCTGGGAACTGAAGGCCTGGCTTCATTGGCTTTACTATTCTCTGGCAGTAGGACTTTAGGCAAGTCTGGGCACCAACATGAGACTGCTTCCCATCTATAAAAGGAGTAGAGACTCCCCAGATCATGGGGTTGTTCCAGAAGATGATAAGGAAACAGATGGGATACTGCTTTGTACCTAACCACACACATTTGGTACCATGTAATCCAATAGTTCTCAATGTGTCCCTAAACCAGCAACATCAGTACTACATAGGAACATGTTATAAACACAAAACCTAGTGAATAAGAACTACAGGTGATGGGCCCAGTAATCTTTTTTAACAAGCTTTACAGGGAATCTTGATGCATAAGAGGGCTTAAGATCATGGTTGTAATCCAACCTCACAGAGACAAGGAAATGAAAGGCCAAAGAAAGCCTAAATATTATGTACCTACAAGGCACAAGGTTTTGTGAATTAGGGGCCCTGGAAGGTACTCATGAGATCAAAGTCTCTTGCCTCTCAGGTAGTTCTCTTACTAGGACACCAGTCTGAGCAATGTCTAAGATCCCTTCTCCTGTGGGCAATGCATAGGTGGTGTCCAAGCAAGGATATAGCCTGGGAGGGAAGAGACCTTGTTATCACATGTACTTTACTGGACACTTCTCTAAGGCATAGCATCTCTTTCAGCCATGACACTAGCACTCAGAAATGCTCTATTTGCACATTTTTAAGGAGCAAGCCTCAGGGCCCCATGTCAGTGTGAGCATTTGGGGATAGTTACCTAGGAAAAGGGGTCTTAGGCCTTTGCAGTTTTACCAGGGTGGAGGTCAGCCACAGTGAAGCTCAAGTTCCTTTTCCCAGTCCTGGATTAGGAGACCGTAAAGGCCTGCATGTTAGTTAGCTAATGTCTGCAGCGTACTGAAGAATGAGAAATGGCTCAAGTGTGGGGCCTCACATATACCCTGTAACTCTTGCAATCAGCTGTCTTCCTGATGGGCTCTTGTCCTATAGTTTCTGCCCTTCCCCTACTGCCACAAGCCAAAATTCTTCTTATCTATAGTAATAAAGATCAGGAAGGTATAGGAGGGGTCTCCAGCTCCTTAGCAGCCCAGAGCCTCCTTGGCACTTTTGGCACTCTGGTGTGGGGAGGCATGGGTGGCCCCCATCCCCACAAGCAATAGCTCTGCTTCACCAAGAAAACAAGCATGACACAACCCTGCTTCCTGAGCCCACATGAGGAATTGATGTCTTCCACACCATGCTGGCAGGTCACCACTCATTTTCCCTTAGACCAACTGCAAGACCTTCAGTGGCACATGGGCACTTTTCCCTCCTCTCCTTCCTCAGACACCTCAGCATGAAGCTCTCCATCAGAAGGTGATTAGATTTGGGGAGGGTTATTTTTTTTTCCAGACATAATTGTTTCTTAATTCTTTTAATTTCATTCCCTTTAAAGATTACAAGCAACAACCAGTACTTGATAAATGATGAAGAACATCGGTAATTAATTGAGTTTTCAAGTGGTGCTGCTTTCATGACAATTAAAAAATTATCTTATCTATATGCATATATGAAGTTTGACAGTACATCATCCACGGAGATGGCCTAAGTGGGCAGTAATTTAAAACCTAAAGAGGCAGAGATCTTTCCAAACTGTGCCTGAGACCACTGCTTAGGGATCAGGAAGCCTAGAAAATTAAGTTCCCCAAAGATGAGGAGAAAAAAATGTATCCATTTATTTTTTGCTTATTCACTGAATTATGCATTCACTTGCTCAAGAAATTAGTTACCTTAGCCACTTATTCACTCACCCCATCTTCATTCAGTGGCTCAGCTATTCTTTCCCTTTTTTCTTGTCCACTCACTCACTAGCTCACAGGATTATTCCTTCTCTCTCCTTCACTCACTTCCTCACTCATATACTCTTTCACCCATCTCTCCTGCTCTATACTATCCATAGCTTCATAATGACTTAGGGCTTTAGCTGACATTATAGATTTTCTCCAAACACACCTTAATATGCAAAGAAAATTATGAGCTTTCATAGTATTAGCTGATTTGTCCCATACTCTTTTCTTTCAATCACACTGTGTGAGAGTTTACTCTGTGCAGGGGGCAGAGAGATACAGATGACATTGACCATGCTCTCACCTGGTTTTCAGTCTACTTGAAGAGGTAAGTGTTTTCAAAATACCTATGTTTGATACAGGAATCCAAAAAGGAATCACTTGATTCTAGCAGAAAGACTGTATGCAGGCAGGCTTCCACTCAGTGAACTTTCCTGGGCATCTATTGTGAGCCAGGCTTTGGGGATACAGAAAAGACTAAGACATGGTTCTAGAAAGGGGTAGGAAATATCAGAAAGGGAGACAGAACATTAAGACTCCTAACTCTGGGAAACGAACTAGGGGTGGTGGAAGGGGAGGAGGGCGGGGGGTGGGGGTGAATGGGTGACGGGCACTAAGGGGGGCACTTGACGGGATGAGCACTGGGTGTTATTCTGTATGATGGCAAATTGAACACCAATAAAAAATAAATGTATTATTAAAAAAAAGACATGGTTCTACCTTCACTTGATTCTACCTTCATGGAGTTCAATATCCATTGGTGGAGAAAGACATAAGACTACACAAGTAATATAAAATATGAGTAAGCCGAGTTGCTGGGAGACACAGAAATACAAAACTCAGGTACTGATGAACTCCATTTAGTGAAAGCTTAAGAGTCAACATTAGCCCAAGGCCTTAAATGAAGGGTAGGATTTTTGTTGGACAAACATAGATAAAAGGAAAGTGCTTAAGAAACATGCATGATTCATGGGTAGAAAATTCAAGGTATGTTTGTGGAATAGTAAATAATCCTATTTTTTGAGAGCAAAGGGTATGTAGAAGGAAGTTGCAGAAATAAGGCTTAGCCCTCAAGCAAGGGATTGAGGAGACAGTTGGGGTTTGATCCTACAGGAAGAGGAGGATGATGGATGATTCTTGAGCAGAGCATGTCATGATAAAGGCTAGGCTCAAGGGATGATTTGGAAATGAGATCAGAGACTTTAGGCAAATACATTCTTGAAAAATCCAGAGAATCCTGATGAATGGAAGTAGGACAGTAGGAAGAGAAATGCAGAGGCAAAAATGAGTATGAGTGTTGTGGAGGAGACTGAATCAACAAAATTGAATGTAAAGGATGAAGGCCAAACAGTCAAATGCTTTAGAGGTTTGTAGACTGGGAGACCAAGAGGAATATGGTGGAGCCCCTACAAAGATAAAAAATAAACAGAAAACAAAGGAGGGAAGATGATAGAATTGGTGGTGAATATATTCAGGAACATAAGCAACAGCCAGAAGGAAGCATTCATTATGCCATTGGACAATAGGTCCAGAAAATAGGAGGGAAGCCTGAATTAGAAATAGATATTTGTGTCATACTGATTAACACCTTGATCAGAAATCCTTAACTCTAGGTAACAAGTGGACTTCTAGGGGCCTGTAAGGTATATTTTGCAGGTAGAATTCACAGATATTGATATTGATGAGTCTACCCACCAGAGTCTTCCAAATTTCTGTCAGCAAATCTGATAAATTATGTCATTTATCAAGATAGGAAATAATAAGAGTAAGACAGGGCTGGCAATTGAGGTAGCAAAAGAACATGAGTTAAGTGTTAGACTTGATGAGTTTGGGGTGCCTGTAAGCGGACTAATTAGTTGTCTACTAGGCATTGACCTCATGGGTCTGGAGATTAGGAAAAATATCTGAGCTGAAGATTGATTTGGGGAGCCAGAGGAGTAGATAAACTCATCCAGAAACAGTGTGGAAAGAGAGAAGAGAAAGATTAAGAAATGATAAAGAAAGAAGTGTCAAGAATAAATTCCAAATTTCTGGCTTGAGTGCAGAGATGGATGATGATGCTTATTCCTGAAATAGAAAACAATTGGGAGATTTTGAGAAAGGGGATAAGAATATGGTAAGTTAAATCTGACCCAGATAAGATTAGACGTGCTTGTGAAATATCAAAGTGGAGCTTCTCAAATGTCTCCATATGTGAGTCTGGAGCATAGGAGGCAGGATTGGGCTACAGACAGATTCTTGAGTTTACCAGAAAGATAATGACTGAATCTGGGGTATGAATATGGTCTCTAAGGGAAAGAGTGTAAAAGAAAAGAGCAGAGGCCTTGGACAGAACTTTATAAGTGAGCAGAATATCAGTAAAGAGCAGTCCTAGAAGGACATGAGAACAGAAAGCTTGCTGCATGATGGGAGCTAAAGGAGAGCAGTTCTAGGAAGAAATGGAACATGAAGCTGAATGACATCTGATGGTTGCAGGATGATCAAACTTGGTGTGTTGGAGATGAGGCAGTCATGGGTGACCTTGGGGAGAGGGGAAAGGGACCAGATCCGTGGCATTAAGAAGTTGTAAGAGAGAAGAGGAGGTAGCACATATAAATCAGTTCTATAACATTTTGGTCAAGAGAAGAAGAGAGGAAAGCATACCATGCTGCCTTCCACCCATTTTCCAATCACCTTTGTCTTAGGACTGGTTAGGAACAGTTCATTTGGAGGTACTGAGAGGGACTCAGAAGCACAGGTCAAAAGCATAGCTCTTGTCAAGGAGGAGAATAGGGTCTTTGTTGGCTCTGGAAGGCAAGGAAGAAAGAGTGAATGTCCAGGGTAGATTCATAAAGGAAGAAACAGAGGAGAGGACACTCTGGCAGGACTACTCAGCAATAGGCAGGTGGCCATGCTGAGAGAACAGACGTATGAGTCAAACCAATGGAGGTCACTGCACCCTCCTAGGTTCTTAGCACTCAACAGATTTTCTCACTCCTAGAGGTGTGGATTCCTCACAGACTACAGCCCCCATGGTGGCTCTCTGGCAAGGTTACTGCTCAGAGGCTGGTGCCAATATCTGGAGGTGTTCCTTCCCTGTGGCCCACCACTACTTCCATACAGAGACCAGAGGATCAGAGATGTGAGTGATATTGCATCCAAGAGAATAGGCTTTGAAGCAAATCACTTACCTGTTCTGTGCCTCAGTTTCTTTGTCCACAAAAGGGGACTAATGATATTTAAATTGAAGAGGCATGGGGATTAAAAGAGATAATGCATGCAAAGCAATTATCTGTATTAATTAATCTTTCTGAAGTTACTGAAATCTCACAAGAGGAAACTAAGACACAATGTTTCATTCAATTCAATTTGGAAACACAGCAGATCTTAACATCTCATGAAGTATTGATCATATAGTTTTATCACCCCCAGCCTCCACACAAACACACAAATTGATGTCTTACTTACAATATGTGATTCACAGTGACTGCCGATTTCTCTACTGCTCCACAGGGTATTGGCTTTTTTGTTCTGTTGTGTAGGAGGAAATCCTGCCTGACTGTCCCTCTCCCAGTGCCTCCCGTTGTGGCACACTGTGGATTGCCCTATTGAATATAAACTCCATTTCAGGACCAGGTACATAATTTGTGTGGTCCAGTGCAAGAACAAAGTGTGGGGAACATTTTCCAAAATTATTAATAAATTCAAGATAATGACAGTATGGCATTAAACCCAGCATGGGGCCCATGTGCCTACATGGATGGCACACATGAAGTAAGCCCTGCCCCAAATCCATCACCAGTGTTCTGATCTTGACAGAGAGTCCAGAGTGAAGTCAGATGTTCATATGAAATAAAATTGGACTGGAAGAGGAACCTCTGGGCAAAGAGCTTGTTCTGGGTCATTTCTCCAAAGATCCCTCCAGGCAGGCTGCCTGGTGGTTATGGAGAGCCAAACCCCTCAGAGTCAGAGTTCTGGCACTGTGTCCCGATAGATAACTAACTCTAGCTGTAATCAATCCTCTAACTGTAATCAACCAGCAACTGCCTTCCTTCCTCCTGTTACCTTTTCTAATCACTCCAGATGACTCTCCCAAACCATCCACTATGCATGCCTGATCCCAGCACAGGCAAATCCAAGTCAGGAGCTGAGTGGCCCACTCTGCATCCCAACAGTAATCTTACTTCTTAGCAGGTGGCTCTCTGGTGATGTCTCAGGTAATACTGGGAAGAAGGAAGCTGAGGAGGACAGGGATGGAGGCTGAAAGGATGCACAACCCTAGAACAGTGCTACTCAAAAGTGTGGTCCATGGATCAGGACCAGACTGCAATGAGGTAAGTACAGAAATTGAAAGTAAGTGTTTCAAAACTTTCAGAGCCAATTGATAATGCCTATTAAATTTAAAAATAAAATAATTTTTAAATGATTTTTGTCTTAATTTTCACCCTAGGAATTCAGTTTTATTGCATTTTACCAAAGTATTGGTGTATGCAGTTTGGAAATGTAAAAAAAGACAATTTTAAAAAAAAACAAAAATAAACCTAAAATAAACCAAAAAAACAGCAGATGACTGCCAGCCTTGCCATGGTACCTTGGCTCTAGTATAATAGAAAAAGCATTAGAAACGACAAATACCCACCATTTGCTTCAACGTGGATGGAACCGGAGGGTATTATGCTGAGTAAAGTAAGTCAATCGGAGAAGGACACACATTATATGGTCTCATTCATTTGGGGAATATAAATAATAGTGAAAGGGAATGTAAGGGAAGGGAGAGGAAATGTGTGGGAAATATCAGAAAGGGAGACAGAACATAAAGACTCCTAACTCTGGGAAACGAACTAGGGGTGGTGGAAGGGGAGGAAGGCCGGGGGTGGGGGTGAATGGGTGACGGGCACTGACGGGGGGCACTTGACGGGATGAGCACTGGGTGTTATTCTGTATGTTGGTAAATTGAACACCAATAAAAAATAAATTTATTATAAAAAAAAGAAAAAGCACTGAGGGAAAACACAAAAGATCAGAGCTCTTGGCCTGGTTCCTTCATTTCCCTACAAGTTGTTTAATCTCTGAGCTCCCCTTTTTTAATCTGTAAATGTGTTGGAGGACCACATGAGATCTTGGGCAAGAAGTTGCTTTACAAACTGTACGGTGCAGTATTAAATGAGGGATAATTCATGAGGATGCTTCCATTCTGTGGCCACTCCATGCCCCTGCGAAGCAAACAGTACTGGGTACTACCAATGGTAAGAGCACAACCTCTGAAGTCAAGATGCTGAATTTGGACCCTACCTTCACAACTTACTAGCCTCTCAGAACCTCTGTTTTCTTACCAATCAAGAAGGGAGACTTTTAATTCCAACTTGATAGGGTTTGTAGTGAGGATTAACTGGGAAGCTCTTAGAACAACATACAGAACATGTCCACGGTAAGTCCTCGCTAAGAGTGTGGACCAATGACACCTCTCATTTTGGTCACTCCACATTATTATTTTGAGATTTTCCCATATTCAGAGTTCTTCCACTTTAACTGCTATACATCTCCATCATTTGCACATTTCATTCTTCCTTATCTAGTCCCATATTGGTGCCTTTATATTTTCTAACTGGCTACTGCTGATGTAGAAGATATTGATATGAGAGAGCTGCTCTTCTACCTAGTAAACATGCTGGACTCTCATCAGTTCTAATGGTATGTCTAATTCTCTTGGACTATCTATGTAAATGATCACATCATTTACAAATACACTCATCTTGTTTCTCTTTAGTAGTCCTTATACTTCTTATTTCTTCTTTCTAGGACTTTCCACATTAACTTGCTTCTAAAGTTTCTTTTCTTCTAAGTATAATATTTGCTGTGGGTTTTTTATAGGTGGTCTTAATATGAGTGAGGTGTTCCCTTTATTAATAATTTTAATGTATTTTATCACTAATAGATATTAAACTTTATAAAATGTTTTTTATGCTTCTACAATCTTTTTTCATTGTTTTCCCCCAAGTGTATTAATGTGATAAATGACATTGACGGATTTCCTGATGCTGAACCATTCTTGCATCCTGGGGATAAACTCTACTTGACCATGATGAAATCTTTTTGTTTGTTTATTTGCTTGCTATATTTTGTTTTGTTTTCAATACACTGTTATAAAAATACACTGTTATATTTAGTTAATATTTTGCTTATCAATAGTTATCTATATTTTCAAATGACATTTCCTATAAATGTTCTTTTTTTTGTCCCTATGCAGATTTGGCATCAAGATTATAGTAGCCTAACTCAAGCAGGCACCTTTCCCACTTTTTTCTTATCTCTGAAGCAACATGAAGAGGAGAGAGATTATCTTTTCTTGGGAAGTTTGATAAAAAAAATCAACCTGTAAAATTATCTGGAACTGGTCCTTTTGAGAGGCGGTGAACTTTTGATCACCACTCCAATCTTACATGATCATTGGTCTATTCCATGGTCCTGAGCTCATTTTTGCATTTTAGAAATCAAGACATTGACCTATCCTCTCTGGCTTTCAGCCTTTTGTCTCGCCACCATCTTTCTCCTAACACCACTCCTAAAGAACCAGGAACTAGGTTTGTAGGAGGAGAGAGAATAACAGCGGCCAGATAATTCCTGCCTGCCTTTATATACCCTGGGTTATCAAACTGTAAGAAGCTCTTTGGGCAGCCCTGGTGGCTCTGTGGTTTAGCGCCGCCTTCAGCCCAGGGTGTGATCCTGGAGACCCAGGATCCAGTCCTGCATAAGGCTCCCTGCATGGAGCCTGCTTCTCCCTCTGCCTGTGTCTCTGCCTCTTTCTCTCTGTGTGTCTTTCATGAATGAATAAATAAAATCTTTTTTTAAAGAAGCTCTTTGAAAAAACTCTTCCTGACCCCTCAACCACATTTAGGCAGAAAAACTTTAGGGGCTAGTTTCCCAATGAGGAAAAATGTCACTTTGTCACATGATGAGTCAGTACTAACATCATCCTCTCCCTCTTAAGCTTCTCTTACTTAACTGTCTTCTGTTTTTTCATTTATTCATTCACGTTAACTCTACACGACCTTCTGTGCAGGCTTCACTGGTTTTCACTTGTCTAATGTACTGGAAGAAGCATGTCACTTGTCTCTCAGCATAATCATAGCTGTGAAGAGAGCTACAATTAGAACTGAGCCAGGTTTGTTTACTTAATGAGGGCAGAGTCAGCTCTCCTGCCCTCCCATCCTAGACCTGAGGTGAAAGTTTTGAAATCTTTCTCTCTGAATTACATGGACTGCTTCTCTAATTGCATTAGGAAAAGTCATTTGTGTTCAATCCTGAAGTTCCTTTGCTCCCTCCTTCCTCTGATCATTTGGAAATTGTTAGTGGCAGATGGCTGAGGCTCTCCAGTGCCATTGTCTGATAGGTCCCACCCTGCCTCCAGGCTGCCCCCTGATCCTTAGTTTAGCTATCTATATCTTTCTTTGCTCAGGATCCAAGTTTCTTACATCATTCACTATCTGGATGGAAATGCAATCTTCTCATCAGCAGAAAGAGTGAGTTGAGTCACGGATCTGAAGTCCAGTGGAAAGACCCAAAAAGACAGTGGTTATCCTAGCCCTAACCCAGGTATCCATAGACATCCAGATGGATAGCCTATGATTTCTTCTAATACCAAGCCCTGTCCATGTTGGGTTGTTGGCCTATGGCTTGCATCATTGTTTAGAAACACTTCAGCTTAGGAGGATTAAACATCACCTTCTAGAGGGACATGAAGGGCAAATATCTATGTGGGGAGTGGAAGATAGATGAACATTGCCCAACTCTTGAGCCTTGAGAAATATCTTCCCTCATAGTAGTCTCTTATTGTCATTCTGCCAGAAATATTGTGACCCAAATGGCTGTTGATCCTTTCCAACTACTCTAAAAAAATTTTTTTCTCACTACATTTCAGGGGGCTGCTTTCGACTTTCAGTTTTATGCCTGAGAAACAGACTCTTCCCTTTTGATGATGATTGACAGCTGGGACTGCAATTCCTTCTGGATATATCTGGCACCTCTGGTCAAGACACAAGCTTGGCCAGACCACTAGAGAAAAAAAACACAGAGACAATAGGAAGATTGAGGTATTGTTAGCTTTCTGTGCTTGCAATCTTTGTTTCATTTTATGGGGCTTGAAGTAGACCCTGAAGGACAATGTTGATATGGTTCTAATAACTTGGGCAGGACATGTGGTAGATAGAATTCTAAATATGGTTCCCTAAGACATCTGTTCCCAGGTTATTAAATTAAACACTAATCTAGAAACACTGCTGTAAAGAGATTTTGCAGATACAAAGTTCCAAATCAGCTGACTTTAAGATATGGAGATCACCCAGGTTGGTCTGATCTAATCATAGGAACTTTTTGAAAGTAGAGTTTTCTCTAGCTGATGGCAGAAAGAGAAGTGAAAGATATTCAAAGCACAAGAAAATTTCAGTGTACTCTTGCTAGATTTGAAGATTGAGGGATCCATATGCAAGAACCAAAGAATGGACTCTAGGAGATGAGAACAGCCCTTGACTGACACCCAGCAATGAAACAGGAACATCCATCCTGAAATTCAGGGTGCTAGCAACTTGAATGAGCTTGGTAGTAGACTGTTCCCTAAAGTCCCAGATTAGAGCCTAGTGTGTCCCTCACCTTGATTTGTGAGGCCCCAAGAAGAGCACTCAGTTAAGCTTTCATGACCCAGGGAAACTATAAGAGAATAAATGGGTATTATTTTCAGCTGCTAAGTTTGTGGTAATTTGTTACACAACCATAGAAAAATAATACAAGACATGCAACCAGTCCCCCAAAAGCATCAAGCCTCTATCTCAGCCCTCTGCATGCATGAAATCAAAAGGCCCTTTTCCCCTCTCTGGCCCTGAGCTGAACTTCTCTCATACTTCTCTCACTGGTTGAGGTCTCAGTGTGGCCTTCTGGTTGCTGTGGTGCTAGGGACAGGCTAATGACTAACTTGACCCACTGGCAAGCAGGACATTTATCAGGCCAAGGCTGGTAGGGATAATTCCTGCTATTTTCAGAAATCTGGGTACAAAGCATTTCCATAGTCATTTTTCACTGGAGCCTCATAGCAACCCCCAACATGTAGAAACAATCATGTCCCCATTTCTCAGATGAAATAATGAGGCCCAAAGAGAGAAAGTAGTTGGTTCAAGGTTAGCGAGCTAGCATGGAGAAAGTTCCTGCACTTAATACAATTTAGTTTTGGTAAGTATTTGTGGATTCTTCATCAGGGGGTTGCAAGGCTTTGGTGAAACATGATCATCAAGGCTGCTTCTCCTCTTGTGCATCTGAACTAAAGGAGTAGAGACCTAGGGAACCTAATGAATCATGATGTAGGTATTATTTGCAGAGTCATAATCTGTCCCATGTTGTGCCCTTGGTTTGTAAGGCTCTTTGCCACATGGTTCTCGTTATTGTTCATTTTATATGTCAACTCGACTGGGCTGCAGGGTGCCAGATATCTGCTTACACATTATTTCTTAGTGTGTCTGTGAGGGTGTTTTCAGGAGTGACTAGCATCGGAATGGCTAGACTGAGTAAAGAAGCTCACCCTTCCCAACGTGTGAGCATCATCCAATCCACTGAGAATCTGAAGAGAACAAAAAGGCAGAGGAAGGAGAAGTTTGATCTCTGCCTGACTATTGAGCTGGGGTATATTAGATTTCTGCTCTCAGAATGGAACTTACACCATTGGCCCTGTGGTTCTTAGGCCTTTGGAACTACACCACTGGCTGCCCTGGGTCTTCAGCTAGCTGATGGCAGATTATGGGGCTTCTTATCCTCCATTAGCATGTGAGTCAAGCCCTCATAATTAATAAACAAATGAATAGATATCTCCTATTGGTTCTGTTTCTCTGGAGAACATTGACCAATTCAGTTCTCTCCCTCATTTCCTTCTGGTCTTTGCTCAGTGGGGCCTTCTCTGATCACTCTATCTAAAATTTCAATGCCCCCTCAACCCTACCTCCTGCTTTATTTCTTTCCCTATTGTCAGTTACTACCATGCAATATCTATACATTGTATTTATTACTTTATTGTTTATCCCCATACAAGAGATTACATCTTTCCATTTCCCTTGGTCTCTGACATATAGTAGCTGCTCAATAAATTTATGATTTATTTTTATTTTTAATATGACAGAGCTGGGATGTAATCTAGCTATATATAAAGTCAAACTTAATTCTCTTACATGGTCAGCATGGCCATTCTGGCTCTCTGTAGGGACCAGACTCTGTCAAAGATCAACATCATATCTCCTGTTCCCTGTGGACAAAGTGGCCCCCAAGAATGTAGACCCTAGACCTTCCATTCTAGGAACCGAACTGACTGCAGTGTCATCTGCTCTTCTTTCTTTATGGAAAGTAATTTGTCTAAATGATGTCTCAGGCTCCAAGAGAAAAGATCCTATCTGCCTAATAAGCGGAGATTCATTTATAACAAAGGGAACAGAAGCAACAGATTTATCCTGATGCCTTTAATTTATTTAAAACTTAAACTGACCCTAACGTAAAAGATGAAATTGCACCACCTGAAGTGGCTGAGACATATCAAGTGTGAGCCATCTCCCTGGGGCCAAAGCAGTCCCTCAATAACTATCTGAAATACCCTTACCATTGGCAGAGCCTTTATGATCAGGCAGTTCAACAATCAGGGCATCTCAGATCTTCCCAGCAAGGTAGGAGAAAAGCAGAGGCTGCCCAGTCCCCAGTTTTCCACTTGGGCAGTCATGGCCTACCCTAGACTGTGTATAGGAATCAGAGTTGGGGAATCTATCTAGGACATACAAGGCTTTTGACTGATGTAGTTCTGCAGCTTCTAAGGCAGAGTCTGCAATGAGAGAGGTTCACAGAAAGCTTTGACTAAGGAGAGGTGTGGGATTGCATGGGGGAGTGAGATGGAAGTGCTTCTGGAAAGATATGATGTTGTCATGCATACTTATATGGTATTAAAACAGCTGACATGTTGAGGGTTTTTTTTAAAGAATGTCACAATGTCCAAGCATCAAATAAACACAACCCCAGCCCATAGCTTTACCTAATGTCATGTGCCCTACTGAGATACAATGTTATTCTAGCCTGATTCCTGATCTCCTACCCCGTAACATACACACACGTGTATGCACACACACACACACACACACACACACACACACACTGCTGTTTCACCTTCCACTCTTGGTCTCAGTCCTTGTGTTACATCACCTGATTCCAACTCCTGCCTTGTATATTTTTCCATTTTCCACTAAATGTAAAGAGCAAGTTATTTTCCAGAATCAGAAAATAGAAGTCCAAGCTGCATTTGGATCTAGTAGAGTGTTTTGTCCCTTCCCAGCTGGAAACTAGGCTTGTATAATGTTTTCCTTTAAGAGGAGACAGTGTAGCCCTTTACTTCAAGCAAGTCAGGGTTAGTGAAAAGTAGAACCCAAATGCAAGTAATTCATGCCTCATGCAAGGAATTAGACACAATCTAGATGTTAGACAACATGAGCATGGTTGAGAAAATTGTCGTACATCATCTCCAAAGAGAATTATTCAGCCATTAAAAATATCATTATGGGGCAACCTGGGTGGTTCAGCGGTTTAGTGCTGCGTTCGGCCCAGGGTGTGATCCTGGAGACCTGGGATCAAGTCCCACGTCAGGCTCCCTGCAGGGAGCCTGCTTCTCCCTCTGCCTGTGTCTCTCTGTCTTTCATGAATAAATAAATAAAATCTTAAAAATATATCATTATGAAGATAACATTGCAACATGGGAAGTGCTTACACTTTAATGGTAAGTGGAAAAGGCTGTATATATGACTGTAATTACAGCAATGTAAAAAATACACACATGTGGCCAAGGCCTGGGAGGTAATGTGAGATAGAAAATAAGCTCTTCTGAACTACCATGTGGCAATTATGGGCTATGTTTTTCTTTAATTTCCTATAATGTTCTTTAATAGTGTTACAGTATCATTGTTACAGTAAATAATAGTCAAAGAGAACAAAATCCACCCTGAAGTCCTCAGTCAACTGCAGCTTCCTGGACCAGAACTGTTATAGAAAGGCCTTCTTCACTGTCCATGAAGATGACTATGAGGACAGACACTGTGGAACACAATGTAGGCAAGCTCAGTTCCCCATCCAGGGGTAGACTGTGTGCTCTGTGGGCTGCAAGGAAAGGACAGAGCAGGCCAGGTCTCTGGACCATAGGCAATTCAAACCTGTTTGACAAATTTTAAACACAGCTGTTATTCCTGCACAGAACAAGTAACTGATGCCTCCCTACATCCTCCACAGTGCCTTGCTCAGTGTTGCACACACAGGAGTTACTAAATATCTAACTTACAATTATTATCATGATTTTTCCTTCCCCTCCCCCTCTTCCACCAAAATAGATTCTGGTTGTCCTTTGGTATTTCCCATCTCAGTGGCACTTCACCCAAGGGGCTAACCAAAGGCACTTACCCTTGTGTCTGTCATCCACATCCCCACATTCAATCCACCACTGCATCCTATGGATCCTGTCTCATTAAAATTTCTCAAATCTCTAGGGGTATCCAGGTGGCTCCATCAGTTGAGCATTTAACTCTTGATCTCAGCCCAATCACCACATTGAGCACCATGCTGGGTGTAGAGCCTACTTAAAAAAAAATTCTCAAATCTCTCTTGCTTCTGTTCATCCTCACTGCTACTCCACAGTCCAGACCTCTGTTATCTCACACCTGCACTACAAACTAATGAGTTGTTGAGCCTCCAGCCTCAACTTCATCCTCTACAAAAATTGTGCTGAAATTTTCCTGGCCTAATAGTGGTGGTCAGGGAAAATGTATGGCAAGGGAGTGGGGAAAACTTAGGAGTGTGAACCCATGGCCTCAAGTCCCCAGAAGAAGCAGGGCATTGTAGGAAGCACCCACACATTGGCAGTTTCCATTAAAATGATCCCCATGTTGTTGGCAGTTCCCGCAGGGCCTTAGTCTGTCAGGAACTTCAGGACCCAACTGTAAGATGACCCCTCTAGGATTCAGGATGAAAAGATTTGAATCTTTATCCAGCTTTGTTTAGGTATTATCTCATCATTTCCCTTTGAATTTAGGTACATTCATGTACACAGTGTATTCAGTTTAATTGTATATATTTATACTTTGGGGGTAGATATTTTTGAAAATGTTTCATTGATAAAGATCAGGTAATCAAAAATGTTGATTATGACACCAGCCACCATCTAGCTATTTCTAAAATATTTTGATTGAATCACTCTTCTGCTTAAAACCCTTCAATGGCTTTCCACAGCCTGCAGCATTACTCAGATGCCCTTTATGACCTAGTCCTGCTGACTATTCCAACATTATCTGCCATTAGCCCCCAAACCACTTCATTAGCCCCCAAGACCACCAAATGGCCCAGAGCAGCTACCTTAAGCCTTCATAGGAGCTGGTCCAGTGGCATGCTGAAGCCAGTTCATTCTCAACTGTGCATTCGGTGATATCAAACTGGTAGCTTGAAATGGGCCATGATGGAATTATTTACAGCATAGGAATTGGGAAAAAAGTACAAATCAGAGATTTATTTTTCCAGGAAACTCATTTTTGACATTTTGCAGCGCATTACTGAACTGATCCTTCTTCTTGGAATATCCTTTTCTGAGATCTTCACTGGCCCCTGCTTCAAGATTTACTTCAAGAAACATGCCATCTAAGCAGCTCTCCTCATTTCTTTTTGCCCCTTTCTGCATCTACACCTCTCCTCTGTGTGCCTGTGCATACATCTATCATTTCCCTGTGAGCTTCTTAGGGGGAGAGCTCATATCTGAGTGACTCTATGCCAGATGCTATGAGGGATACTCAAGAAATGTTTGCTAAACTGAATGAAATTTCTGATAGAGCTGGGATACCTTGATGCCTATAGCTCCTGTGGGTCCCAGTGAGCCTAGTCAGTAAAATTAAACCTGGGTGGGGCTTCTGGGTGACTCAGTTGGTTAAACGTCTACCTTCAGCTCCGGTCATGATCCTGAGGTCTCTGGATCTAGTCCCGCATCAGACTCCCTGCTCAGTGGTGAGTCTGCTTCTCTCTCTGCCCCTCACCCTGCTCATCCTCACTCTCTTCTCTCTCTCAAATAAATAAATAAATAAATAAATAAATAAATAAATACATAATCTTTTTTTAAAAAAAAGAATTAAACCCCAAGGACAGCTAGAACAAGAATTAAAAAGTCTCTCTAAAAAGTTACCAAATTAACAACTCTAACATGTTCCTCCATTCTCTTCCTTGCTGAGGATATCAGGCTAACAGCTTCCTTAAACTTTCTTCAGCTTCTCAGACACTCTGAATGGCCTAGAGGTTGCTATAGGGGAATTAGTTCTCCTGTTGAAGAAATTATCATTCACACCACATACATGAGCAAACAGCTGTTGATAAAATCTTTATGCCAGAGGCAAGAGTTATAGAAATGTGTCCCATTGGATTGCAAATGGAGATTTGTTTTCTTTTTACAACAATCCCTGATAACATTTATCACTTGCACTAGCAAGTTGGTGCTTGGAACACCAATCTAGAGTTATTCTAAAGACAGAACTTTAGATCTCAGGCTTCCCTGGAGAAGGAGGGTTAAAAGGAGAAGAGATGTCTCTGTCTTTCACTGCATCTGTATCTTTGGGGTAAATCCCCAGCAGTGCAACTGCTGGGTCATAGGGAAGATCTATTTTTAACTCTTTGAGGAACCTCCACATAGTTTTCCAGAGTGGCTGTACCAGTTCACCTTCCCACCAACAGTGCAAGAGGATTCCCCTTTCTCCACATCCTCTCCAACATTTGTTGTTTCCTGTAATGTTTACAGCAGCAAAGCCCACAATAGCCAAACTGTGGAAGGAGCCTCAGTGTCCATCAAAAGATGAATGGATAAAGAAGATGTGGTATATGTATACAGTGGAATATTACTCAGCCATTAGAAATGACAAATACCCACCATTTGCTTTGACATGGATGGAACTGGAGGGTATTATGCTGAGTGAAATAAGTCAATTGGAGGACAAACATTATATGGTCTCATCCTTTTGGGGAATATAAAAAATAGTGAAAGGGATTATAGGGGAAAGGAGAGAAAATGAGTGGGAAATATCAGAGAGGGTGACAGACCATGAGAGACTCCTAACTCTGGGAAACGAACAAGGGGTAGTGGAAGGGGAGGTGGGCAGGGGGTGACTGCGTGACGGGCACTGATGGGGGCACTGGATGGGATGAGCACTGGGTGTTATACTATATGTTGGCAAATCGAACTCCAATAAAAAATGTACAAAAAAAAAAAAGTACAGCCAAAAAAAAAAAAAAAAAGAGGAACATCAAATCATGCCAATAAGATACCATTATAGCAGAGGATAAAGATGAGATATGGGATGATTCTTGATTTTCTGCTCCTCAGACCAAAACCCAGAGCTACAAACAAAAGTTCTCTCCTCAAGCTGTTAGAAAAAGCCTGATTTCTAACCAAGAAAGGGAGTGGAAGAGGCGGGTATGGTTAGCTCCTGGGTCAAGAAGGAAGGTTATCTCCTTAGCAAGTTCATGGGAAGACCCTCTGCTCTCTCACAAAGGGCAAAAGGTGGCTGACTCCAGAGAACCATGGCAAAGGAGCAGATATGAAGGAAGAGAGAAAAAAGAGCCTATTGTCCCTGTGATTGAGGAAAGGCATGTCCTGTTCAGCTTCCCATTCCTCAGCTCAATACAACCTAAAGCTCAGAGACTACCAGAGAAATAGACCTTTGGTCTCTCTGGTTTCAGGAGAGACTGTGGAGTCCCAAAGGCCTGGGTTTTAATCCTTGTACAGCCATCCACTAGTTGAATGAATTGGGGAAAAGTAGTTTTTTTGTTTTGCCTCAATGTTCTCATCTACACTATAGGCACAACTTCCCTCAGAGTAGTGAAAATTAAAGTATTATGTGTAATCTTGGCTCAGCTGTGGTGCCCAGCTACTTGGTCAAACACCAGTCAAGATGTTGCTGAGGGCAGGGGGTTGGGGTGACTGGGTGACAGGCACTGAGGGGGGGCACAAATGGAATGAGCCCTGGGTGTTACACTATATGTTGGCAAATTGAACTCCAATAAAAAAAATATACAAAAAAGAAAAAGATGTTGCTGAGGAGGTATTTTTTAGATGTGATAAATTTTTATAATCAGTATACTTTGAGTAAAGCAGATGACCCTTTGTGGTGTGAGTGGACCTCATCCAATCAGTTGAGGGCTATAAGAGCAAAGACTGAGCAAAGAAAAGGAATTGTGCTTTTGTGGGTGCAATATAGAAAACCTGTCTGAGTTTCCAAGCTTACTGGCCTGCCCTGAGGAATTTGGATATGCCAGCCTTCACAATCACATGAGCCAGCTTCTTCAAATATATACATATACAGTCAGGGTTTACCAGAGATACAGAGGTAATAGTATATATAAACAAGCAAACAAACTGTTGGATATGTTTCTCTGAAGAACCCTGATTAATACAATATATAACAGATATAAAGCACCTGACATGGTCAGGCACATAGGTTGTACTCAAGACATGGTAATGAGTCTGCCGACTAACATGCATCCACACTTCTCACCATATTTACCCTTTCATTTGACAGCATTTGATGTTGTCATAACTAGTCTACCTTTTCTAATCTCTAGACCAGCCATAGGGTCTTGCCTTAAATCTCTTTATTTTGATGACAAGCCCTAATTGAATATTTTTGATGGATCTTAAACCTGGATACATATTACAATCACACGGAGAGCTCCTCAGAATTATCAGTGCCTAGACTCCATCTCCAAATATTTTAATTGAATTACTCTGGGATGGAGCCAGGACATCCATAGATGTTAAAAGCTCCCAAGTGATTCTAATGCACAGCCAGTGTTGAAAGCCATTGTTCCAAACTATGCCAAGTACATACCAGAAGCAAAGACAAATTTGAGATGATGCATCTTTTCATTTAAGTGTTCTATTTCCAAGTGTTTTACCCTCAGTGAAGGGTACTACTGTCCCCCAGTGTCCAAGCAAGAATACCAGGAGTCATCCTTGATTCTTTTTTTTTTTTCTTTTACCCTTCAATTCAATTCATCAGCCAGCCTTATTCACTCCAGCATAAAAAATATCATGCTCCTTTCTTTCCAACTCCACTACTACTCCTGATCTAAGCTCCAGTATTTCTTTCCTGGGACAGTGTATTCACTTCTGTATCAGTCTGAGTCTAATCATGACAGGAAAACTACACAATGATTTCAACAGGGAAAGTTTAATATAAAGAATTATTAATGAGTAGTTTTGCAAAATGAAAAAAAGTTCTACAAATCTGTTTCAGAATAATGTGTTACACTTAAAACCACTAAACAGTACACTTGAGGTGGTTAAGATGGTAAATTTTATGCTGTGTATTTTTAACCACAATTTAAGGCAGGGGTGGGGGAAGGTCAGCAAAAGAAGCGAGACACAGAAGAACACATATTCTGGAAATTCCAGAGAATGTGAATCTACAGAGACAGAAAGTAGGGCTGGGAGTGCAGACAGAGTGATTGCAAGTGGGCACAATCATTTTTATATTGTTTTTTTTTTCATTTTTATATTGTGATGATGGTTTTACACCTTTGTGAATTTATTAAAAACTACTGAATTGTACACTTAAAATCAGTAGATTCTGTGGTTTATAAACTACCTCAATAAAACTATTTTAAAAACTATTAACTATGGGGGTTGAATTAATGAAGGATTAGCAAACAACAGGAGAGAACTCTAGAGAACATAGGAATAACAGATATTAGGAGCAGCCACTGGAAGTCTCCATCAAATCTCCCAGCCATTGTTGACCTTGGGGATGCATACCCTATTGAAGAGGGCACCACCATGGTTCACCGAGTGGCAGAGAAGTCATTGTGATGCTGCACTGGCAGATGTCCTAAAAATCCACCCTCAAGAACTTGTCAGAAATATGTCCTCTAGGAAATCTTTCACTGAGAGGTGCCTCATACAAAAGTGCCAGAGGAAACTGCTGGCCACTGGGTGCTGCTGACCACTTCAGAATCTAAAATCTGGAAAAGCTCTAAGTACTGCAGGGGCCAGGCACTGGAGAAGTGATATGTGCTACAGAAGTGAGACCTGAAGAAGCCATCCATATAGGCTCTAAGAGCCTGCTGATGAAACATACCAGAACTAGAAAGAAAAACTCTTTTCCTCCTGTAATATCTCTCCAGTGTCTTCTACTGACGAAGTTTCCATAACAACTGGCAAGGAAAAAGTATTTGGAGGGACCAGATCCAATTTCATAGAACAGGCAAAAAGGGCAAATTTGGAGCTGAGGAGCCATATATCAGTAACCAGCAGAGCATCTCACTAATATATCTGCTTCCATTCTTGGTCATCTGAAATCCATTTGCCCTATAACAATCAGAGTAATTTTTTTGAAATTAAAACTTTATCTTCTTCCTTTACTTTTCTTTGGCATAAAATTCAAACTTCTTCCCATGGCCTAAAGATCCTGATGCTCTGGCCCTTCTCTCTTCCACTATTCTTTGCTTCTGTTTCATGCAGGATTTCTCACCAGCTATACCTAGAACCCTTTCACTATTCTATCCCTTTCTGCCCCTCTTAACCCTAGACCAACTTAACCCTTACTTATCTTTAGGTCCCAGCTGAAATGGCTCTTCTTCAGGGAGGCCTTGCCTGACCCCAGTCTGGGTCAGCTCCCCAACCTCCCCGCACTTGCTCTTTTGAAGTATTCTTCACCTGTAGTTCATTGTTCTGTGTCTGAATCTCTTAATTGGCTATCAGGTTTATGGAGAAGGAACTATGTCAGTCATGGTCATACTCATATTCCCAGGGCTTGACACAACGCCTGATGATCAGTAAGTGCTCAGTAATACTGTTAAATAAAATCTAAATGATGATAGGCACCTGATTGTGACTGCACTGAATCTGATAGGGAGCACTATGTTTGATGCACTGAGCCAGAAAATGTCTGAGGTAAGTGTGTTTAATCAGAGAAAACTCCTGGAAGGAAATTAATTTTATACTAGATAAGAAAGGGATGGTGGGCCTAGACTGCCAATAAAATGTAGAATTATTGCAAGGAATACAGTACCTAAGAATATTGGCTTGACTAAAACAGAAAAATTGGAATGGAGAATAGGAGAGATAAGGCTAAAGAAGTGAGGGTGGAAGCAACAGCAGAAAGCAGCAGAAAGGACATATCTGTCTAGTGGCTCTAGGAACCCCCCCTCCCGAGGATTATTAAAGCCAGATGTTTTGGGAAGATGAATCTAGTATCTATGCATCTGAATGGACTGCAATTTCCCATGGAGAGAGAACAGAATGGGCAAGGGAAAAATCTGGTAATTAGTGGCTGAACTTTAACTACTGGTCAGTGGAGGTAGGAGAGAAAGGAGGAGGGTAGAAGACAGGGGTGTATATACTTCAGTGGTACCTACAGAGGTAGAAAGAAAGGGGATCATATTACATACTGGACTCCGTGCTGGGTTCAAGAGGTAAAAGGTTTGTGGTCCCTTCCTTGTGGAACTTGTTAGTGAGAGAAACAAACATTAACCAAATAGTCACAGAAATAAATACCATCGCCAGGTAAGTGTCAAGAAGGAAAATTGCAAGCTGCTCTGAGAGTTAGGGTCAGGAAGTCCTGATCTAGTCCAAAGGGTCAGGAGAGGCTTCCCCAAGAAACTGAAGGGGAAGCTGAGATTTGAGTTAACTAGGTACCTGTGGTGGTTGGGTGGTGAGACATAGAGCACTCAAGGGAGAGAACTTCATATTCACACATGGGGCATGTATATCCGCATGATTTGCACCCACTCTTCTATCTTTGGAAGTCCTAAGAGACTTAGCCAAGACAGAAAGCAGGCCTCCAGGAATATCTTGGGGCCAGCAAAGCTTACTCACTCTGGCACATTTGTCCTCAGCCTCCATTAAACCCTTTAGATATTCTCAAAAAATGAGTACACCCACTTACAACAAACCTATTGACAGCGAAGCCAAAGCACAGAAAGTTGAAGTGATTGCATTAATACCACATACAGTGAATCCACATGCTCCACTGAAGGTACAGTTTTGAGACAGATTCAAGTTGAGAGTCAAGTAATCAATCAGATCAGCAGACCGTCAATGGGTCTCAGCCATTAAGACAATGCATGAGTGGCTTTGTTATTGACAGAGCTACGGTGATTCAGAGATAAGCCGAGGAGTAAGGCCATAGCTATGCTGGTCAATAAAGCACTTTGGTCCTGACAAAGCAAGCAATTAGGGCCAGCTGTGTTTCATTTTTTACCTCCTACCCAGAATGGCCCCCTAGACACATTTATCAAGTCAGGAAGGCAGGGCTGAGGGTTGACGTTTAAGTCATTCCAGCAGAGATGAGAAAAAGAAGAGCATAGACCAAGAAATTCTACATGAGCTATATTTCAAAAGTATATACATCTCCCAAGTATGAAGAAACTGTAAGCAACCTAACAGAGAGCCCCTATCTCCCACCTCTCCTCACCCTTCCACAGGACAAAGCATTACTGGCACTAATCCATCCCAAACTGGATGGATTCAAAGGACCACTACATGTTGGTAAAGAAAGGGAGGTGGGGTCTCCACATCTCCATGGGGCAGGCCTGGAAACCTCACTGACTCTTGTCAATTTCTACTCCTCCCTTGCTCCCAGCTCTAGGCACACAGGTCCACCAAAGATGTAACACCCTCCCGCCTCGACCAGAAGTTCTTTGAAAGGAGAGACAGGATAAGAGTTACCTCTGTGTCATTTCTGTGTCCCCAGTGCCTGACACTAAGTAGGCACTCTGTTAATATTACTTTTGTTGACTACTTACCTGAATCCAGAAAAAAGATAGCTGCTTTCCTAGGAATCCCTCAGCCTTAACTTAGCAGTCCCTGAATTATGTTCACAGATGTGACCTACACTAAATTCTACCTTTCCTGGCATAGTTCTGGGCAAAGAAGCCTCTTCAATTGCCACATTATTTATTATATTTGGCTTCTGCCTTGTCATTCTTTCTGACCTATCAAAGAGTTATTTTGTCAAAATTCTTTGGCCACTTCAGCCAAGTTACCCATCTGCCTGCAAGAAAAACTATGGGCTCATGTTTTTCCTGATCTCAGGAAAACCATAGCTCCCACACAAGTACATAATAAGATCAAGTTAATTTCCATTTGGCTTCCTCAACCTCATCTCCTAAGTCAGGTCTCAAGTTTGACTTAGCTGATGGGAAGGCTGTGTTTTGGAGAAGCCCCAGTGCAGAGTATTAGTCACCCATAAAAGTGTCCCCAAGGCTTTCTATATATGGAGACAGCAACTCACAGCCTTGCAGCAGCTATAGCAAAGGCTCAGCTGAAGAGCAGAGTGATAGCCTCAAGGCATCTGAAGGGGTCAGGGGCCTCTTCCTAGCCCCCAAACTGAGAATGAGTTTCTTTGGGCTAAAGAAGTATCTGCTGAGATTAGGAAACTCAGCAGTCTTATGCTCCAGTCAAGGTCTCACCTAGATGGTGCCTGTCCTTTATCAGATGGCCCAAGGAATTTATACCCTTGGTATGAACCATTTATCTGGTGGTAGCCAGGTTTCTCAGATCCTCCTGAAGGATAACACTGAAGGGGTGTCTTGAAACAGGGTGCATCTTTGGAAAGAAGACAAACAAGAGAGGGAACTCCATGTTGAGGAGGGGGCTACCAGGTTCAGCTAAGAGTATGAGCACAGGAATGGAGATAGACAAACCAGTGACTGAAAGTACTAGCAAATTATTTTGTTTATTTGGACTCCAGGACTCTAGAAAAGGAGTATAGGAGACAAGGCTGAGGAGGGCTGTAGGAGCTGAATTCCCCAGGGTCTCTGACATGAGCTGCCATCAAGGGCTTGGACTTTGTGCAGTAGGTGGTGCCAAGCCTCTGGACTATTTTGAACAGAATGATGGCACAAGAAAACTTATGCTTTGAAAGGCTCCATCTGGCTATTGTGTTGTGTTTAGAAGACCACTAAGGAGGCTTGGAGCGGTTAGGTATTGAGATGGTGGTGGCCTGGTATAAGAATAATGTCCTAGGTTGAAAAGAAGTAGTCAAGAGATCATTAAGAAGATGAGGGGACAGGACATAGTGACTGACTGAATTTGGGACATAAGAGCCAGGAAAGGGCAGCCCAGGTGGCTCAGCAGTTAAGCGCCTGCCTTCAGCCCAGGGCGTAATCCTGGAGTCCCGGGATCGAGTCCCATGTCAGGCTCCCTGCATGGAGCCTGCTTCTCCCTCTGCCTGTGTCTCTCTCTCTCTCTCTCTCTCTCTCTCTCTCTCATGAATAAATAAATAAAATCTTAAAAAAATAAGAGCCAGGAAAAAGTTGATGATTTACGAATCTATATAACACATTTAGGATTTATGAATCCATAAAATATACTAACTAGCTTTTACTGAGCATCAAATGTATACAGAGCTCCATGTTTGGTAATAAGGACCCAGAGTTACATAATACATGGTGTCTGCACTAGAGTAGCTCCAGGTCTGGTGGAAAAACCAAACAGGAAGGTGACAATGACAATAGGATATGCCTAGTTGTTATGGAGCACAGAGGAGGGGTTCCACTTCTAGCCTCGAGAAGATGGGAAGGCTAAAGGGAAAATTCTCACTGGAGTTAACCACTGAGCTAAGTCCTGATGGGGACTGGTTGAAGGGATAAGGGTCCAGATACTGCAAGCAGGTGCACAGCATAAGTGAAGGCAGTGAGGTAAGAAACAGCATGATGCATGTGTGGAGCCAGGGATGAGATGGATGGTAGCACAAGTATTGCTACCTGGGACACAGTAGGCAGAAAACTTTGCGGTAGTGGCGGCAGAAGAGGGAAAGCAGGGTGGGTTCTGTTTTGGAGATGTTCTGCTTGAGGTCTCAGAGGAATGAATAATCTCTGCAAAGAGCCCCCTGTAGAGATACAGCTGGGCTTAGGAGGGTTGGTAATGGTGGCCTGCGTAGGGCACCTTGCCCTCCACCTTCTCAGTAACGTAAGACTAGTGGGGGTTAGCAGGGATGAGAAAAGGTAGGTAAAGGCTATATGAGGCAAATCCCTCTGGTTGCAGGATTCTGTGGTTCCATAGCAGACCCATATATCGCTTGGATACCTGGGATCTGAACAGTTGAGGCTCCTTTAGTACCTTAAGGCATATCCTCCTTTTGCATCTTGCAACTTGTCTAGGGAAGAAGGTGAATCACCAAGCTCACATACACGCCAGAGGAACAAAGGGTGGCAAAGCCCACCTTAGCCTCCTGGTCTCCCAACTCCTTTCTTTAGCCACTCTTTCTGTCACCTACTCACAGTGAGGGCCCCGTCCACCTGTGCCAGGTCTGTGTTCCCGGTCCTGCCCATCCCTCAGAAGGCTGGCTGCACTTGAGGGGATGGTTGACTTTCTGGCTGCCAATCACTGATTCTGGAGCCACAGTTATGCTTGAGGAACAAAAAGACCTATTGGGATACCTGGGTGGCTCAGCAGTTGAGCATCTGCCTTCGGTTCAGGTCATGATCCCGCGGTCCCAGGAAGGAGTCCCACATCGAGTTCCTTGCAGGCAGCCTGCTTCTCCCTCCGCCTCTGTCTCTGCCTCTCTCTGTGTTTCTCATGAATCAATAAATAAAATCTTTAAAAAAAAACCTATCAGTCCACAGAGAAATCTCATTTTTTTCCCATTGTCTCTTTTGGACACATGACAGGATAGGCATGTTTTCAAAAGGTAGCAAAGAAGAGGGAAGAGGAAGGGCAAGGTATGTCCTAAGAATGGTGAGTCTTCAAGAGTGTCGGAGTCTGGAGCACAATACAGCAGAGGGAAGGGAGAGTGGCCTTTAGTGAGGAGAGAGAGGTGGGCAAAAGTCAATCATGGAGGGCCTCTTAACACAGGTTAAGGAGTTTGGACTTACACAGTAATTATTGTTAGGACAAATCTCATTCTAACCTTGCCTTTATGTTCATGCTTAGAAATGAGGATGAGTGTAGAGACAGAGAGACAGAGAGAGAGAGGTGAACAATTTTCAGTGGTATCCTTGTATAAGTTCTATCTTAAACAAAAATATAAAATTTAAAATTTAATTTCCCTTCAATTTAAGAGAAGGTGTCTTCTCTTAAAGAAGAGGTGACACCTCAAGGGAAAAAGTTAATTGGGTCTAGGTTGTAAGAAGATCCCTCTGGCTGCTGCAATAGGGGAAGGATTTGGAGGAAAGAAAGTTGGATGAGACCAGGTAGGAGCCACTATTGTCATCCAGGTGAGAATAGAAAGAGCTTGAATGAGGCAAGGTTAGTGGGCTTTGAGGAAATGAGGCAAGGTTAGTGGGCTTTGAGGAATGGGGTGAAGAGAATTTCCAGTGCAGGAGCAGATTTCCTAGGACTTGGTTTCTAGTAGGGGAAAACACAAAGGAAGCTCTCCTAGATGACTCATAGGTCTCAAGCCTTGATAATGAGAAATTCTTGGCACCATGATCAGATATAGGCTAAGCAGGCAGAGCAGGTTTGATGGGGGAGACAGTGTTCCATCAGATGAACACAAATTTTGTAGCTGGTAGTGTATCCAACAGTTGAAGATGGGAATCTAGGGCTCAGATATGAACAGGACTGAAGATAGGGACCTGGGAGTCACCCACACAGAAATGAACACAACCTGTGGGACTATGGAGATCTCCAGGGGAGAAAGTGTTGAAGAACTAGGCCAAGGACAGGAACTTAGTGTTTATGTTAGGAGATGGAAGGAGGGAGAAGAGCTAGGGGAGCCAAAAAGTTTGGGAAGAGACAAACATTCCTGTCTTAGTGCTTTGTTCATGGTAGTTTCCAGAAACATTCTGGGAAACCCAAATGCAAGATGTGTCTGGTGAGAGAGAAAAAAACTAAGCCTACAATATCAGAGATGGCAGATAGGAAGCAGAGTTTCATCTCAGCAGAATGGGGCCAGCAGCTCTGTATGGAGGGCTTGAAGAAGTAGCAAGCAAGAAGGAGACATAGCATTTGGCAGTTAGGAGGTCTTGAATGTTCATTGTGGGATAAAGTTCTGGAGAGTACTGGGAGACAGACAAATGGCTGGGAGATAAAGAGGAAGCCAGGGTAAAGAGGCAATGACTTTGAAGGCAATCTCTACTTGAGGTGAAAGCAAAGGAAAAATCAAAGTAGCACCAGGAGACTAGGATATGCTTAACCTAGGACAGGCATTTTCTAGGCTGCAGAGCAAGAGTCAATAGAATAAAAGAGGCTGAGAAGGGAGCATGATTGGTAATGATTCATAAAGATGGGACTTCAGGAAACTGGATAGGAAGGGGAGTGAAAGTGCCAATGAGAGAGAGAGGTGGGCCTCAGGACTAAAGAAGAGAAGAAATATTGAGGTGGAGAAAATGCTAACATTTTAGGATTGAAAGAAGAAATGATACCATCAGCAACCACCACTTCTTAGGTATATACTCAACGCCAGGCATCAGGCTGAGTGCTCCTCGGGCATTATTTGATGTCATTCTAACAATAGCCCATGAGGGAGGTACAACTATTGTCCATATTCTATAAAAGAAGGAAACAAAACTCATACAAATCAAATATCCCTAGGCTGGTAAGGGAGAAAGGCAGGGCCCAGCCCAGGTATGTGAACAACAAGTTCCAAGTTCTTGCTCATTTATGTTGCATGGCCTCATACAACTCAAAATAGGAGGTAAGCTTCCTGCAGGCAAGGGGTATAAGGGTGTGAATAGGAGTCAGACAAGTATGGAAAGGCCTCAGTAAAATCAATTTAGAAACAGAATGAAGTTTAGGTTAAATAGAATTTGACCAACAAACAAGATGTGACCAGCAGCCTTGCCAAGAGTCATTCAGTTGCCCTAGAGTCTCCAGCCCTTCTTCAATGCCCAAATACATAGATATTATTTCCCTTTTACCAATGAAAAACTGAAGTCCAGGAGCAGTCAGTGATTTCCCCAAAAGAGATAGCTGGGCCAGGACTGGTGCACAAAGCTTCTGACTCACATGACAGTGCTTGCTCTTCTAGTTTAATAAATGGATGCACACACATGGCTGGGAATGCCAAGGCACCAGCCCTTCCCAGCACACAGGGATAGAATAACTTGGAAACTGTTGTTCCAAGCAACCAGACTCCATAGTTTCTGTCAGACCTGGACTTAAGTGCCAATGCCACCACTTATTGGCCATGTGAGCTTCAGTCAGTTGCCCAAGCTCTCCAAACCTCCAAATCCTCTGTAAACCAGAAATAATAATATTATCCACATCACAAGATTGTTGCCAATATAAAACATGATAACCTATGTGAGGTGCATAGCATTGTGCCTGGCACTGAGTGAGTGGTCAATAAATGTTCGTGGCAGTTGTTTCTGTTGTGGCAGTTGCTGTTAGTGGGGAGAACATGATTTAGAGGCAGACAGTGTGGGCTCTAGTCCTTGGTTGACCATTTAATTGCTCTGACCTGGCCAAGTTGCTACACATAGGAGCCAGTTTCCTCAGCTCTAAACTGGGGATAATTCACGGGTGACCATGAGGATCAATTAGGTAGCAGATAGGAAAGTGCTTTGAAAACTACAAAGTGCCCCACAAAGGTTAGTTATTTAATTCTACCTTGGAAGCAAAAGATCAGCCTTCTAGAGAATAAGGTGCAAAGGATAAGAAGAGAGGAAAATAAGTAAATGAACTCCATAAATCAAAATTGAAAGTTTGGAAGAAGGGAAAAAAGACCTTTTACTTGGATTTGGAACATGCACCAGACCAGGATTTGGACAAGACCTGTTAGAGGGACGATCATTTGGACTGGGCTTTGAAGGGTGAGTAGGTAAGTGATGTGTGAGGGGTAGGTGTAGTTTTCAGAGGGATTTTTAAAAAAGAAAGCTTGAATGAAAGCACAATAGCATGAGTTTGGGGAACAGCAAGTCAATCCATGTGACTGAAGAGAAGGGTTTGTGAGGGGGGAGGTGACAGATGAACCTAGAGATATAGTTTGGTAGCAGCTCATGGAGTGCCTCAGGATACTTGAGGATCTTGGACTTTGTTCTTCAGGAAATGGGGAAGAACTGGTAACCAGTACCTTCCAATTTCCCTGGCTTGACCTGGCCTCACACAGTCTTCTGAGCAATGTAAAGTGTTAGGAGAAATTTTCTTTGAGGAGACATACTCCATGGAACTTCAGTGTGGCTTCTTCCCACCTAAGCAGAATTGGCTATAGCCAAAAGGAGTGGTTGGCCGTGTCCTCTGCAGCTCAGAAAAGCAGCTCTCTATGTAGGTCTCCCCAGGGTCCCGGGAAGACCAAATTCTGCCTCAGCCAGACAGCTCTGTCCTAGACAGTGGGAGGCCATGAACACTCTGGGAAGATCCTACTGATTTTTATGCTTCTCACCCTCCCTTAAATGTTTTTCTCCTCATTTGTGGTTTCTTTTTTTTTATAATAAATTTATTTTTTATTGGTGTTCAATTTACCAACATACAGAATGACACCCAGTACTCATCCCGTCAAGTGCCCCCCTCAGCGCCCGTCACCCATTCACCCCCACCCCCCGCCCTCCTCCCCTTCCACCACCCCTAGTTCGTTTCCCAGAGTTAGGAGTCTTTTTTTTTAATTTATTTTTTATTGGTGTTCAATTTACTAACATACAGAATAACCCCCAGTGCCCGTCACCCATTCACTCCCACCCCCACCCTCCTCTCCTTCTACCACCCCTAGTTCGTTTCCCAGAGTTAGCAGTCTTTACGTTCTGCCTCCCTTTCTGATATTTCCCACACATTTCTTCTCCCTTCCCTTATATTCCCTTTCACTATTATTTATATTCCCCAAATGAATGAAAACATATGTTTGTCCTTCTCCGACTGACTTACTTCACTCAGCATAATACCCTCCAGTTCCATCCACGTTGAAGCAAATGGTGGGTATTTGTCATTTCTAATAGCTGAGTAATATTCCATTGTATACATAAACCACATCTTCTTTATCCATTCATCTTTCGTTGGACACCGAGGCTCCTTCCACAGTTTGTTCTGTCTCCCTTTCTGATATTTCCCACACACTTCTTCTCCTTTCCCTTATATTCCCTTTCACTATTATTTATATTCCCCAAATGAATGAGAACATATAATGTTTGTCCTTCTCTGATTGACTTACTTCACTCAGCATAATACCGTCCAGTTCCATCCACATTGAAGCAAATGGTGGGTATTTGTCAACTGCACCCCGATGTTTATAGCAGCAATGTCCACAATAGCCCAACTGTAAGGGGCCAATCTCCAAGGCAAAACCAAGCAAGCCAGTAATCTCCCCAAAAGGCAGAAATGGGGCAAATCAACTGACATTCCCTGGGTTAGAAGTCTCGCTGGGATGTGTTCCCCACAGATCCCCATCACAAAGAAGTTAAAGTAGGCTCCAGGTTCATCAAGCACACTGGGAATCACCAGTATTTTACATGTTAAATTGTATAGCCAAACCTTAAGAGGACTTTCCTCTCTATAATTATCCTACAATTAGAACAGAGTCACCAGGTAGTTAGCATCAGAGCCTTGGTCATGTCCTTCTGGTAAAAACAGCTAGACTCTTTTTGAGAATGGCTAAGTAAAGAGACTTAAAAAGATTTACTCCTCAATTTTAACCTAACAAGGAGATCACTTCATTAATACAGCTGAGTATCAACATAAACTAGAATAACTAAATGGGATACACAATTAGAACAAGGTTTAGAGAAATACAAGTCCCTAAGAAGTTTCTTTAAGGAGACTTCCTTGCTAAGTCTAAAATGATCAACATATACTTTCCTTCTCTTTCCCTTGCTTTAATCATCTGCTGGTTTCAATGTCAACTTTATACTGAACTTACTTCAAATTTTTGACTGCCTGCTATCTCAACCAAGAATCTAAGGAAAAAGAATGACTTGGTCATCTCTCCTTTGACACCACCCTCCCCAATCATAAACTGTGTTATTGAAGAAATCATTCTTGTGGCTCTTCCCTAACAACCCTCTACTGAAATCATTAATCAGAGATGCCATTTTCTTCTCATCATAGTATTTCTGCAATTGTTTCTAAGGAATCTGAGAGAATCCAAAGGGGAAAGAAAGATGGACATGTATGGACTACTTCCCAATATGATACCATGTGATTGCCTTTTTCCCAAACAGGAGGGATTAAGTGTTCCTTCTCCAAACCTGAGATCCTTGCCCTCACCAGAGTGTATGGTATTCATAATATACATTGGTCCCTTATATATATGGGATCACCATAATATATGATGATTCCCTTAGCAATCACTACTCCTCAAACTGTTTTCTGTTACTATTTGGACTTGATTTAATTTAATTACACCAGAATGGAACATTTTTAAGAGAATATTCCAAGAACATAAGCAGATTTCTAAACAAGCAGATGTAAATGTTTTTTTCCATATGAGCTGTGAAATCAGACCCAACATCAGTCCTCCACCACAACTCTGCCTTAGGCTCCTTGTAGGAAATGCCCAATTGTGAGTTTTTTCCCTATGGAGTAGGAATAGGGACTCTGGGGCTTGGCAGTTGCTTGATCAGCAACTCTGAAATGGGAAAGACTCACTTAAGTCTGACTAGGATATAGGCATATATTTTTTGTTTGGATCAAACACTGGAAAGAAGTCTTTGGAGGCAGGAGCCTGCAGAACAAAGGAATGGAGAAACACCAAAAATTTTAAAGAGTGTGACGAGAAGCCTCTATCTCACATCAGTGGCCTATCTCCTCCTAACTTTGCTGTTTTTATGGTTCCTCTCCTACCTCAGCCACTGATCTGGTTTTTGGCCTCAGCTCATCTCTTCTCAGGAGACTTGCAAGTGAGCCCTTTCCTAGAACAAATGGCCAACGCTGTTTGGAGTGACTATGGATGGCCAGTGGATTGGCATCTACCAGAATCCCTTCTTTCCTTACTGCTTTGTGTTTCTAGCCTCCCCTACTACCCTCCTGGCCAAGTCTATGCAATGGCTTCCTGATCCCAGAACCTGCGTGTGTCATTCCTGGCCTGTGGTTTGGCTCTGGCTTTGATTACTTGCAGCTGTATATATTCCCCAATCCAGGCCTTAACCCAGATGTTAGTGTGCAGACTTCTACATCAGCTTTGGATGTTCTTCCCATTTTCTAGTCAGCCTATGTGGCAGTGACAGTGGAGAGGCCTAGATAAGCCTGTGCTTCCCCCTTCATGTGCGGGTTAGAGGGTTTCAGCAAAGGAAAGTATCCAAGTCCTTGGCTTACTGCACCGAGGTTTAATAAGAGATAAGAGAAACTAAGGGGCATAGAGACCTCTGTCTAAAGAGCCATCAGAATTCCCTGACTGAGCTGGGATTGCCCTAGGAGTACTCAGATAGCCAGAGGTTATAGCCAGCAAGAGAGGCCAAGAGGAACCTGTCCATAAATGGAATTACTAGATATGGGGATTAGGACTAAAGACAACTAAGAACATCCTGGGGCTGTATGTCTGGTGACCCAAGCACTCATATGATTAATCAAAACCTTCATAACACCTCCTAAATCCCAAGCTTACCTAGAAATCAATGTTCCAAATCAGCAATGTCCAATAGTGGCTACCGTACTGGATAATGCAGATATAGAACATTTCCCTTCTCCCCAAATGAATTTCTGGAATAAAGATGAAGAAAGAATGATGACTAGTGAACAGCTCACCAGACAATGGAGCTCGACCAGAAGGGAGGGGTTGGTGTCACATGGGGAGAGACAGAGAGGGATCCTTGTATTTTGTAATTCCCAGGCTAGCTCTCTGCTCAGTGAGGAGGTTGGGACTGGTGGTCCTACCTTGCCTTACTAATCTCTGCCTCATTGGGCATTTCAATTTTTACCTATATAAAAAACACTATAAAATTCTATTGTCATTTAAGGAGATTTAAACAAATGAGGAAAGAGAGCCTATTCCTATATGTGAAGCCTCATTATCCTTGTTATCAAAGAGATGTCAACTCTCCAAAATCAGTCTACAGATTTAGTATAATCCTAAGTGGAACTTTAGGAACCTAGACAGGATGATTCCAAAGCTGATATGGGATATAAACAATTGATATAGCTAAAAACATATTTAATAAACAAATAAGAGGATACTTGCTCTAACAGATATTAAAATATATTTTGAAGTCACAATAATTATGAGACGTGACATAAAAGATTAGTGTACATAACAGATCTAAAAGCAGGCTCAAATATATGAATATTTAGTAATATAATAAAGAAAGAATCTCAAATCAGCACAAAAATATGTTGAGATAAATGGATAGGTATGGAAATTAACTTAGATCTTGTCATGTAGAAGACAGAAAAAAAGAAAAAAGAAGAAAAAGAAAAGAAAAACGCATTAAACTGTTTAATAGTAGTCTTTTTTACAGTGTCATCTGGAGAAAGCAGAAATTTGAATCTGAACAACAATGTACTCTTTTGTGTCTAGATTATTTCACTCAGCATGATGCTTTTGGGATTCATCCATGCTGTTGCATGCGTCAGTAATTCTTTTTTATTGCTAAGCAGTGCTCTATTGGATAAATATACCACAGTTTGTTTATCCCTTTTGTGTATCTAGTTTGTACATATAAGTCTACCCAGTTTATTATTGTCCTGTTGATGGACACCTTGGTTGCTTCCAGTTTTATTCTATTTATAAATCAGCTATGAATATTCCTGTATGATTCTTTTTATAGGCATATATTTTCATGGCTCTTTGGTAAATACCTAGCAGTTGAATGTTTAGGTTATAGGGTAAGGGATGCTGAGCTTTATAATACACTACCAGACTCTTTCCCAAAGTGATTATAAAATTTTACATTCTTACCAACAATGTGTGATGGTTTCACTTTCTCCACATCCTCATCAATATCTAGTATTATCAGTCTTTTCATTTTTAACTATTCTGGTGAGTGTGTAGTAGTATCTCATTATGCTTTTCATTTTCATTTCCAAGATGACTAATGATATAGGCAATTTTTCATGTGCTTATTGGCCAAAAACAAATATTTTTGCCTATTTTCGGTTGTCTGTCTTTTTATTATTGAGTTGTAGAATTTCTTTACATATCCTGAATGCCAGTACCTTATCAAACATAAGTCTTTAAAAATAATTTCCCCCAGTATATATTTTACCCATTAATATTGCTAGCAGTGTCATTTGATAAGCAGAAGTTTTAAAATTTTATGAAGTCTAATTTATCAATTTCTCTCATTGCTTCTGTTTTCTGTATCCTGGCTAAGAAATTGCCTACCTCCAAGCAGCAAGAATATTCTTCTACAATTTCCCTTAAAAGATTTATGGTATTTCACTTTATGTGTAGGTCCCTGATCCAAGCCAAATTAATTTTTGTGTGTGATGTGAGGCTAGGTTCAAAGTTCACTTATTCATATGGATGGACAGTTAGTTTAATGCCATTTGTTGAAAATATTTTTCCTTTTTCATTAGGTTGCTTTGGCACTTTTGTCAAAAATAAAATGACTATATAAATGTGGATCTATTCTGAGATCTTTATTCTGTCACAGTGATATATTGGTCAATACTTATGCCAGTAACACACTATCTTGATTAATACAGCTTTACATAAAGACTTGAAGTTAGGTAAAGGTTAATCCTCCAACCTTGCTTATATTTTTCAATATTGCTTCAGGTTTTCCAGATTCTTCACATTCCCACATAAATTCTAGAACTAGCTGGTTAATTTCTACCAATATGTAGTGTAGCTTGAACTAGAAGCATGGATACCACTTGGGATGCTATTGTGGTTGTCCACAGATAGGAAATATTCACTTGTATCAGTGCAGTGGTAAAGTGGAAATTAGTAGATGTATTCTAGAAACTATTGGGACTTAATGATTGGATATGAAGAGTGAAGAGACTTAGATTACTCTGATATTTCTCTCCTGGGTGGCCAAAAGGATGACATTTCCATGAAATATAAACCCTCTTTCATCTAGGAAGTATTTATTAAATGCATATTATGTAACAGAGCCTGTGCTTGGCACTGGGAACATAACAGAAGCAAAAACATACACGGTCCATACTGTACTGGAACATCTTGTGGATGAGAAAGACATTCATTAAATAATCAAACAGATGTAAATTTGCAACTAATGAAAGTGCTCTACAGTAAGCACATCTAGTACCTAGGTCTTGGTTTCTAATACCTTTCTCCAATAAAAAGAACCAAGAGGTCCTTGGTGAAACAGTTGCTTCTAGGATTGGGGTAGGAAATATATAAGATAAGCCAAGTATCTTGTAGCACCAGAAAGTAAAGTGCCAAAAGCATTAGCTTCAGGTGTACAACATAGTGATTCAGCAAGTTTATATATTATGCTGTGATCAGCACAGGTGTAGCTACCATCTGTCACCACACACTATTACAATGTCATCGACTATATTCCCTATGCTGTGTGTTTTATTCCTGTGGCTTATTCATTTCATAACTAGAAGTGGATACCTCCCACTTCTCTTTACCCATTTCGTCCATTCCCTAGGCCCCCTTTCCTCTGGCAACCATTAGTTTGTGTGTCAACTATATTCAAATAAAAAAATAAATACATAAATTTAAAAAATAAGTGCTAGTTCTATAAAGGGAAGGCAGGCTGCATGCTCTGTAAGCTAGTAGGCATTTTTGGATCCCCTCTCATCAGTCCTTACCATCACTTGTCAGTCCCCAGCTGCCAAAATGGTGGAGCAGATAGAGAGCAAGTATGCTTTTTAGGGAGCCTTGAACAGTGCAGGAGATAAACTGGTTGTAGTTGACTTTTCAGCCATGTGGTGTGGGCCTTGCAAAATAATCAAGTCTTTCTTTCATTCTCTCTCTGAGAAGTATTCCAATTGTGGTATCCATTGAAGTAGGTGTAGATGACTGTCAGGATGTTGCTTCAGAATGTGAGGTCAAATGCATGCCAACCTTCCAGTTTTTTTTTTTTTTGTTGTTGTTTTAAAGAAGGAGAGAGGGATCCCTGGGTGGTGCAGCGGTTAGGCGCCTGCCTTTGGCCCAGGGCGCGATCCTGGAGACCCGGGATCGAGTCCCACGTCGGGCTCCCAGTGCATGGAGCCTGCTTCTCTCTCTGCCTGTGTCTCTGCCTCATTCTCTCTCTCTCTCTGTGACTATCACAAATAAATAAAAAAAATTAAAATAAAATAAAATAAAATAAAGAAGGAGAGAGAAGAGGGTGGGGGAAGAGCAGAGAAAGAGAGAGAGACAGAGAGAGTATTAAGCAGGCTCGATGCCCAGCACAGAGCCCATCACAGGGTTTGATTTCACAATTCTGAGATCATGACCTGAGCCAAAATCAAGAGTTGGATGCTTAACCAACTGAGCCATCCAGTGGCCCCATCCTTCCAATTTTTAAAAAAGGGCTAATTGAATTCAAATTTTTAAAAAAGGAGACAAGAGGTGGGTGAATTTTCTGGAGCTAATAAGGAAAAACTTGAAGCCACCATTAATGAATTAATCTAATTATGTTCTCTGAAAACATAACCAGCCACTGGCTATTTAAAGCTTATAATTTTGTTTATCTACAAAAAGGAAAGATCAAGTATGAAGAATGTATACCAAACTACCATCTGATTATAAGTGACCATAAAATATTAATTTTACCCTTTAAAAAAAAGAAGTGCCAAGAAATGAAACAAAACAAAATCCCACTATGATGGAGCCTGTCAAAATGACACAGGAGTCAACTGAAAGACTTCCCAATGGCCAAAGTGGAATAACTTCAGCAACAAAATAAAGTAATATTAGAATATAACCCAAAGTATACAGTAAATATTCATGAGTCCACAGCGATATAAATAAATGATTGAATAAGTTAATAGATGAAGGAGAAGAGACAGCCTCTCATATACAAGAATTACAAATAAATTATATAGATATTACACACTAAAGGAAGGTAAGCATAACTCCTACTCCTTAAGTGAGGGCTACACATACTGATTTATTTACAAAGAGGACAGTATGGAAAGCAGGGTGGGGGAAGAATCATTTTACCATGTAAAAACCTAACAAGTACTACTTTAGCCAGGTGATCAAGGTCATAAATCATGTAGTGTGCTGCCTTGATATGATGTGATGAAAATGGCATTTTACTTCTGTGTTTTTATTTTTTTTTTTTTTTTTTTTTTTTTTTTTTAATTTTTTTTTTTTATTTATTCATGATAGTTACAGAGAGAGAGAGAGGCAGAGACACAGGCAGAGGGAGAAGCAGGCTCCATGCACCGGGAGCCCGATGTGGGATTCGATCCCGGGTCTCCAGGATCGCGCCCTGGGCCAAAGGCAGGCGCCAAACCGCTGCGCCACCCAGGGATCCCTACTTCTGTGTTTTTACTCCGAAAAATCATGACTCCAGTCTAATCATGAGAAAAACATCAGACAAATCCCAATAGAGGGGCATTCTACAAAATACTGGATGAGTCCTCCTCAAAACTGTCAAAGTCACCAAAAACAAGGGAAGTCTGAGAAGCTATCCAACAGGAAAATCCTATGGAAGCATTTATTTAGACACCTAAATATAGTGTGGTATTTTGGAACACAAGGATGTTGAGTAAAAAGTAAATAAACCTGAATAAATTACATATTTTAGTTAATTATGTATCCATCTTCATTCATTATTATAACTAAAATTCCACTGAAATGTAAGATGTTAATAATACGGAAACTGTGTGCAGGATGGAGTTATGTGGGAACTTTCTGTACTATCTGTTCAACTTTTCTATAAATCTAAAATTGTTCTAAGAGGGACACCTGGGTCGCTCAGTGGTTGAGCATCTGCCTTTGGCTCAGGGTGTGATCCTGGGGTCCTGGGATCAAGCCCTGATGAGGCTCCCCCCAAGGAACCTACTTCTCCCTCTGCCTGTGTCTCTGCCTTTCTCTGTGTCTCTCATAAATAAATAAATAAAATCTTAAAACTGTTCTAATAAATTAAGTTTATTGATTTTTCTAAAAGGTCTCTAAAGGAGAAGTGTATGGTCTGAGGGAGACTTGAGGACAGAGAAGGAAGCAATGGTGTGTTCAAGAAACAAAAATAAAATTATTGTGATTTAAGTAGCATGATCAGAGGTGAATATAGTGCAAGCTACAATGGAACTGATAGATAGGGGCCAGAATGTGCAAAGGTTTATAGGCCATACTAAGCATTTTTGTCTTTATCTTGAGAGCAATGATGTTAAGTAGCAGGGGATGAGAGATGGCACGAGGCAAAGGGAAAGGTGAAGGATGACACATTTTAATTTGGCCAACTGAGGGCCTAATACAGAATTTCTGAGGCTGGAACACTGGAATTGGGCAGGAGATCAATTTTAGATGTGGGATTTAAGGTGCCTGTGGGACATCCAAGTAGAGTGGTAAGGGTGGGGGGATGATGGTAACTTTATTGTTCTGACTTCAGGAAGGAATGAGAACAGACTACTTCTTTCAAAAATTTGGTGCTAAAAAAGAGAAGTTTGGGACAGTCACTGGCAGATTGGCAAGAATGAAAATTCAAGGGAGACAGAGATAGAAGAGAAAAGGGATAAGCAATAGAATAAAGTCTTGCCAGGCACCAAATTTAAATTCAATCATTAGGCATTACCATATTTGATGACTATATTCTCACCAACTTAATGGCGCCTGTGAATAGCTTACTCTGCACTTCATCATAGACATGGCCGTAGAGTGGCTAGGGCTTGTGATAGATGGGGAGGGTGTAAAAATCTGGGAGCTGGTTTGGCATTTACCTTATATCAATAATTACTATAGACATAATCAATACAGCCGCTCAGAGTGATGCTTCCAATGAAATAAGTATCTTCTCCAAAGTCAGTCCTGCGTCTACCTCAAGCAAAAAAATAAGCAGCTTTTGAATCCATTGCAGTCTTGTTTTTTGAGTGACTCCAGTTGGTTGGGTGGTAACTCATAGTTCATGGTGCAGCCAAGGAGCAGGCTTTGCTTATGGCTCCCCCGCTAAGCAAGATCTTTAATCCAACAGCGATCTAAAGCAACCCTTTCTCCACAACCTGCTCTGCTCTAGTCTTATCTATTTCCTTGCCTGCACTTCAGATCACCAAGCCAAGGACTTCCTTCCAGCAGCTAAAAACAAGGGAGCTATGACTCCCTGGCCCAACTCTTCCTATTCAGTTTGTGGCTAGTAGGCTAGGCTCTTAGAATTGACTTAGGCTGGGACAGGGGGTAATGGTAAACAGCTGCATGTGGCCACCTCTGAATGTATTCTGGGAAGTGCTGTGGGTCTAGCATTAGTCTTGCCTTCATTTACTGTAACTACCAGAGGACAAACTGCATTATCACAAACCATCCTGTCTGCACAGAAGCTTATTTTGCCTGTCCCCTTAGAGTTAGGCATAGTACCCACTATTTCAACTACACACCCAAGTGTGCCAGCCTGTTAACAAAAGCTCTTCCTATCCCTGTTCACTGTTAGATCCCAGACAGGGTCACAGCCTGCACTGGTACACACTCTTTGCCCTGCTCTGTTTTGTGCACAAATGTGATCCCCAGAGATGAAATAAAAAGTTTTATCCTCAAAGAGCATGAGCAATCATTTAAATACAAACAGAGCAGACATGTAAAGATCCAAGAAGAGCATGAACACAGACCTGCAGAGCTTACCAAGTACTCACATCATCTTACCTAATTCTCACAAAGCCCTGCATAATAAATCCTATTCTTATCATGCCCAAATTACAGAGAAGGCAACTGAGGTTCATTCAGAGAGATGAATCTCTTGGCCATGGTCAAGTTTTGTAAGTAGAAAATACAGGATTCAAATCTAGATCTGTTTGACTCTAAATTGTCTTCTTAATATCTTCTTAAGAACTCTGCAAGGCTGTCTTAAAAAACATCAACCTTGCCAGTAATTCCGACCATCAAAAACTGGTAGCAACACCTGCTACAGGATGAGGGCATGTGGCTGAGGTTTCTGGGAAGAGGATGCACTGGAAGAGTAGAAATATAGCCTGAATCCTATTACTGTTGGCAGATACATACCAGGCCTCAACAAAGCTGCTCTATTCCTCTATCTTGTCCAGGTTAATCCTGTCCTAGAAGATGTGGCATTTCATTGAATATGCCCTTTGCCTCTGTAACAAGATTCCCTTCATCTCCAAGCAGAAATGATGGATCAGCCTTCTGTTTGCTTCGCTGCTCACCTTTGAAAAGCCATCTCAGTTGAGCCAACTTTTGAATCATTTACAGGAAAATAGTTCTGCTGCTAAGACCTGCATTATGGCCTGACTTCAGCATGATGGTGTATAAATCTCCCTGGGTCTCAGCTTTTCCATTTGTAAAAGATAGATGTGTTGGGTTTCACTCCATCTAAGTTCCATCAATTGAGGAGGATAGATTTAGTCATTCGGTTAACCAACAAAAAATTATTGAGGACCTCCTGTGTGCCGGGCATACTGAGATACAAAGCATACAGTGATAAGACAGGAATGATCCTGGCCCTCATGGGGTTTAGCATCTGTAGAGAGAGGTGGCCATGTAGCAGGTACATCATAACATGTGATCATAGCATGAGGGCTAAGAGACCAGAGTGCCTAATTCTGCCTGGGGGATTGGATAAGTTTGCCTTTCTTACCATTACCTGGATAATTTCTATGCATCATTCATTCATTCACTTCCCAAGCATTTCCTGAGTGCCTGCTGAGTGTCAGGCACTGGAAATACAGTGAAGGTCAAGGTAGACAATGTTTTGGCCCTGTGGAGCTTACATTTAAGTAAAAAAGATGCACAATAAGCAAGTAAATGAATATACATACAGAGATAACTCAGACTGATGAGCCATAAGGAAGAAAGCTCAAGGCAATGTGTAGCTACTTTAGGTTGGCTAGTTCAGAGAAGGTCTCTCTGAGGAAATAACATTTGAGTTGAGAGTAATTAACAAGGAGTCAGTCATATAGTGACCTGAGAGGTAGAGCTTTTCAAGCAAGTAGAAAAGTAAGCCCCAAAGCCCTATACTACTATACTGAGTTTGATCTGTTTAAGGAAAAAAAAAAGGGAAAGGCCCATGGGTTTGGCATATGGGGAATGACAAGAGAGTGGCACGAAATGAGGTTGGAGTAGTAGATGAGGCTAGGTAACTCAGGGCCCTGGAGATCAGAATAAAAAGGGTGAATTTTATTCTGTCTGCAGGAAGCAACCATGGAAGGTATTAAAAGCAGGATAGTAAGGTGATTTGCATTTTTAAATCACTCTATATCAGATATATGATTTGCAAATATTTTCTCCCACTCGGTAGGTTACCTTTTCATTTTGATTGTTTCCTTTGTGATACAGCATTTAGTTTGATGTGATCCTACTTGTCTATTTTTGCTTTTATTGCCCATGCTTTGGTGTTATAGTCAATAACCATTGCCAAGGCCAATGTCAATAAGCTTTTTCCCTATGCTTTCTTCTAAGAGTTTTACAGTTTCAAGTCTTTAATCCATTGTGAGTTGATTTTTATGTATGATGTCAGAGTCCAGTTTTATTCTTTTGCATAGTTCTCCAGTTTCCCCAATAGCATTTATTGTTAGACTATCTTTTCCCCATTGTGTATTCTTGACACCCTTGTCAAAAATAACCTGACTACGCACACACTCACCAGAATATTACTCAGCCATAAAAAGGATGAAACCTTGCCATTTTCAATTACATAGTTAGAGCTAGAAAGTAACTGTAAAGTGAAATAAGTCATCCAGATAAACACAAATACCATATGATCTCACTCATATGTGGTATTTAAGAAACAAAACAAATGAACAAACTAAGAAAAAAAAGACAAACAAACAAAAAAACCAGACTCTTAACTATACAGAACAAGCTGGTGGTTGCCAGAGGGGATTGGGTAGAGGGAGGAATGATTAGGTGAAGGGGATTAAGAGTGCACTTGTCTTGATGAGCACTAAAAAATATACAGAACTGTGATCATTATACTGTACACCTGAAACTAATATAACACTGCATGTTAGTTATACTTCAATAAAAGAAAGTCACTTGACCATGTATGCAAGGGTTTATTTCTGGGCTTTTCTTTTCTTTTCTATTACATTAGTCTATATGTCTGTCTTTATTCCAGCACCTCACTGTTTTAATTACTATAGCTTTGCAACATTTGAATTCAGGAAGTGTGATGCCTCCAGCTCTGTTGTTCTTATTTAAAATTGCTTTGACTAGGTCGCCTGGGTAGCTCAGTGGTTGGGCACCTGCCTTCGGCTCCGGCCGTGATCCCGGGATCCAGGATCAAGTCCCACATTGGGCTCCCTGCATGGAGCCTGCTTCTCCCTCTGCCTGTGTCTCTGCCTCTCTCTCAGTCTGTGTCTCTCATGAATAAATAAATAAATCTTTTTTTAAAAATAAAATAAAATAAAATTGCTTTGGCTATTCATGATCTCTTGTGGTTCTATATGAGTTTTAGGATTTTTTCTATTTCTTTAAAAAAATGCCATTGGGATTTTGATAGAAATTATATTGAATCTGGATATCATTCTGGGTAGTATGAATATTTTAGCAAAATTAATTCTTTCAGTCCATAAACATGGATTGGTGTCTTTCTATTTATTTATGTGTTTTTTAAATTCTTTCATCAATGTTTTGTAGTTTAAGGCATACAAGTCTTTCACTTCCTTTCAAGTTTATTCCCACGTATTTTACTGTTTTTGATGTTAATATAAAAGGGGATGTTTTCTTGATTTCCTTTTCAGATGGGAGTGAATGGGTGACGGGCACTGGGGGTTATTCTGTATGTTAGTAAATTGAACACCAATAAAAAAAATAAAATAAAAAAAAAGATGGTTCATTGTTAGTGTATAGAAACATAACAGATTTTTGCACTTTGATTTTATATCCTACAACTTTACTGAATTTGTTTATTCTCCAAAAAATATAGACAAATGATCAACAGACACATGAAAAAGTACTTAACACCACTAATCATCAGAGAAATGCAAATCAAAACTGCAGTGAGATATCACCTCATATCTATCTGGATGTCTATTATCAAAAAAAAATGAAGACAAGTATTGGTGAGGATATAGAGAAACAATTGTTGGTGAGGATGCACACGTTGATGGAAATATAAATTGATGCAGCCACCATGGAAAACAGCATGGAGGCCCCTCAAAAAAATAAAAATAGAACTACCACGTGATACAACAATTCCACTTATAGGTATATCAAAGGAATTGAAATCAGGATCTCAAAGAGTTAGCTGCACTCTCATATTCACTGTAGCATTGTTCAAATAGCAAAACAGAAAAGCAACCTTCAATGCCCACTGACAGATGAATGGATAAAGAAAATGTGGTGTATACATATATATTATGGATATTATTCAGCCTTTAACAAGAAGAAAATTCTGCCATTTGCAACATGGATGACCCTGGAGGATATTATACTACATGAAATAAACTAGACACAGAAGAGCAAATACTACATGATGCCACTTATTTGGGGAATAAAATAGTCAAATTCATAGAATTACAGAGTAGAATGGTGATTTCCAGGGGCTGGGGGTAGCAGTGTTATTTATCAAAAGGTAGTTTCAGTTATACAAGATGAATAAGACCTAGAGTTCTATTATTCAGCATAGTGCCTATAACTAACAATACTGTATTGTATACTTAATTTTCTAAGAGGGCAAACTTTATATTAAGCATTCTTATCACCATATATAAACAAATAATGCAGTAGGAAACTTTTGGTAGTAATGGATGTGTTTATGGTACAGACTGTAGTGAGAGTTTCAGTGTCAGCTCCAAAGCCACTAAAGTTATATACATAAGGGATCTCTGGGTGGCGCAGCGGTTTGGCGCCTGCCTTTGGCCCAGGGCGCGATCCTGGAGACCCGAGATCGAATCCCACATCAGGCTTCCTGCATGGAGCCCGCTTCTCCCTCTGCCTGTGTCTCTGCCTCTCTCTCTCTCTCTCTCTCTCTGTGACTATCATGAATAAATAAATAAAAATCTTTTTAAAAAAAGTTATATACATAAAATATGGACATTTTTTATATGTCAATAATACCTCAATAAAGAGACTCCTAACTCTGGGAAATGAACAAGGGGTAGTGGAAGGGGAGGTGGGTGGGGGGATGGGGTGACTGGGTGATGGGCACTAAGGGGGGCACTTGGCGGGATGAGCACTGGGTATTATACTATATGCTGGCAAATTGAACTCCAATAAAAAAAATAAACATAAAAAAATAAAGGTGGGAAAAAAGATACTCTAGTTGCTGAGCAAAGAAAAGATTGAGAGGCAAGGCAAGAGTGTCTTAGTCTGCTTATCTGCTGTCACAAAATAACATAGACTGAGTGCTCAAACAACAGACATTTATTTCTCACAGTTCTGGAGGCTGGAAAGTCCTAGATCATGGTGCCAGCACAGTTAAGTTTTTGGTGAAGGCCCTCTTTCTGGTTTACATTTAGCCACATCTTGCTGTGTCCACATATGGTTGAGAGCAGAGAAAGAGGAGGCAAGTTCTCTCTTGTCTCTTCTTGTAAGGGCACTGACCCTATCATGAGGTCTCCACCTTTATCCCCTAATCACTCCCCAAAGGAGTGATCACATTGAGGGTTAGGGTTTTAACAGAGGAATTTTGGAAGGACAAAACATGCAGTCCATAACACAGAGAGACCAGTTACGGAGGGAAAGGTAACAGTGGCTTTAACAAGGATGTTCTCTGAAAGCTCAGTGAAGGGCTATGGACTTCCTCAGAGGCCTCCTGGCAGACCTGCTGCTACATCGCTATAGAAGTAGAGAGTGAGATACTTGCTGTGACAATCCCTACCCTCCCCACTAAGCTAAAGAGGTCCATCTGCAAGCAAGAAGATACATGGAATGGGGAGCCAAGAGGCAGGGTCTCTCTTCCCATAGTCACTCTAGCCTTGGCACCAGGTGTCCCTAAAAAGCCCCAGGATTTCTGCCTATTTTTACCATACCAATGCCACCTCAATGTCATTGTACTAGAAATGTACCAACTGGGTAACTTCTTCCTAAGATTCCTCCAGGAAGAAAGGCCTGAGGTTCCCCTCTTCTTGTCTCCTGATCACAGTCTAGAAGAGCCTGGCCTGGCAGATTGGCAGCTGGTCCCCACACAGGTATGACTTTTGTGTGTAAGGCACAGGGCTGGATGCTACCTCTCTTATCTCTTATTGCTTGCCAATCCTAGTTTGTGCAGGAACTCTGTCTGACTCTCCCCACCAGGAAGATAAGAAAGAGACCCATACAGGGACTGGGTCATACCCAAGGCCACTTTCAGAGCTAGAAGCCAATCCAGAACCTTAATCCATCTTTCCAGACTCCTAAACCCATACTTTTTTCCATTCCACAGCACTGCCAGATGTTCATAAGAGGGAAACCAAGAGTTTGGAAATGGCTTCAGTTAAGGAAACCAGAACTCCCTTGCCAAGCCCACATCCGCAGCAAAACAAACCCCTTTCATTCTCCTGCTACCTCAGCAATGGAAATCTCCCTGCCATGTCCATCTCTTTCTTCCCAGATTTCGCTTTGCCTCACAACATTTGATGGAAAGATAGCCAGAGGTAGGCACAGGGAAGGAGCCATACCAAATTAGGCAAATACCAGAAATGGTATAAGGGGGGACATAGTGTACAAAGGGGGAAAGGGGAGGTGGGATTTGCTAGGAAGGCTGGAATGAATGCTAGTCATCCAGACCCACTGGAAACCTGATGGATCAGAAGGGGCCTGATCTACTTACACATTGGAAAATTCAGTTGTTTCCAGAGGGTGCTCCAGACATACCAGTTCCTGGTCCCCCAAGTTAGAAGGTGGGTATGCAGGGAGATTAACTGCTCCTGCCTAACACCTTTGGACCTCTAAAGTGACTATGAAACCCTGGATTAAAAAAAAAAAAAAGAAACCCTGGATTATACCAGCCACCATCTTCACAGTAATTATCTGCTTACCTTGTTGTGGAGCCTTGGGTAAGTTCCCTCCTATTCTGGGGCCAAAACTCTCCTATCTGTAAAATGAAAAATTGGCTAAATTTCCCCTGACCCAGAATGTTCCAATAATGCCACCCCATGAATTCTGAGATAGGGGTATACTGGGTGGGTTAATGCTCAAAGTATAGCAAAAGTAGGAGATAGAAATGAGCTGGCTTCAGACAGGAGCTAATATACTGAATCTTGAGGCATAGAAATAGCTTCCACTATGAAAAAGACCACAATGAAGAGCTCTGTACTTACATACCACTCCCATGGCCAGTTGAGCCTGTGAGTAGGAGATGGGAATATAGCTCATGAAGCAAGACTGGCAGACAGAGACCCTAGATTTTCCCAGACATGCAGTAGTCTGTGGCTGAGAACTTACTCTGTGCCTAGACTTGAGATGGACTCTGGCTTGAGCATCTAGAAGGGTTGAGGAGAATAAGGTTGGGGAAAAGAGAGGAGGAATGAGGCAGCCACTACAGAAAATAGATTTTTCAGGGAAAAAAAAGCTAAGATGTTTAGAGACTATTTAATTAATGTTGTTTTGTGATACATGGTCTCTCTCCTGCCTATCATGAAGGCTTCAGTGAAATGCCACATTAATTGTCAATGCATTTGCAGTTGGATTTCTCCTTTTTAAGATCTGATCAATTTGCTGAGATTGTTTTCTACTGACACATAGTGCCAGAGCAGGGGTGGTCCAAGGAGACCCCACACCTTTGAGTTACATATAGAAGAGTTTTAGTAGCTTGGCCTGTCCACAGGAGGAAGATCTAATGGTCCCCTGACTACTTACCTACCCTCATCTTCATATCCCCTGTCCTGAGGCTACCAGGCCACAAAAGCCCCTCTGCTCAAAAATGTTGAACAATCCCAATGAAGAGTCAAAGAGGGAGCAAAGCCTCAAGATTGATTTCACAGTGCAGTCACTTGTAATGCAGGCCCTGAGTCTCAGAGATCTGGGGAGTCATACATAGTGTCCAAATTGGACTTGCAAGCTCATCAATACCACTGCCACCTACAATGGACTGAATTGTATCCTCCAAAAAATTCCTATGTTGAAGTCTTAACCCCTCAATGTGATGGCATTTGGAGGCGGGGCCTTAGGGAGATACTTAGGATTAGGAGAGGTCACAAGCGTAGAGCTGCTGTAATGGGATTAGTACTCTTATAAGAAGAAACACCAAAGAGTTCTTTCTCTTTCTCTCTCTCCCTCTCTCTCTCCCTTTCTCCCTCCTCCCCTCTCCCCCTGTCCCTCTCTCCCCCTCTCTCTCTCTCCCTCCTCCTCCCTCTTTGTCTCCTATGTGAGGACACAAAGATAAGGTGGCCATCTACATATTGAAAAGAGAGCTCTCACCAGAACCCAACCAATGCTGGCACCTTGATCTCAGACTTCCAGTCTCCAGAAGTAAGAAAATAAATGTCTATTGTTTAAGCTGCCCAGTCTATGGTATTTTATTATGGCAGCCTGGGCTAAAACATCACCTCTGATAGGAAACCAGAAATTTGCCCTTCACATACATACTTATTGGAATCCCTGTGGGTTAGGCATGAAAGGAAGTATTAACTGCATTCTACAGGGGAGGAAACTAAGGCCCAGAAAGCAACTTCACTTGGCCAAGACCACAGAGTGACTAAGCTTTGGAGCTGTGATTCAAGTCCAGTACTTTTGAGTCTAAGTCCAATATCTTGGTCCCAGTTCTCAAAGTGTGACCCAGGGACCATATGTTTCATACCATAGCATTTGCTATGCTTAAGCAAGCATAATTGGTAGGTCCCAACCCAGGTTCACCAAGTCACAGCATCTGGGGGTGAGCTCATGAATCTTCAGCTTTGTCATCTGTGGTGTAATTTTTATGCTTCCTAACACTAGAAAAGAAGTATCACTTTGTTCAGACTGCTGTAACAAAGTATCACAGGCTGGATGGTCTTTTATTTTTTTTGTTTTTTTGGATGGTCTTTTATTTATTTATTTTTTAATTTTTATTTATGATAGTCACACAGAGAGAGAGAGGCAGAGACACAGGCAGAGGGAGAAGCAGGCTCCATGCACCGGGAGCCCGATGTGGGATTCAATCCCGGGTCTCCAGGATCGCGCCCTGGGCCAAAGGCAGGCGCTAAACCGCTGCACCACCCAGGGATCCCCTGGATGGTCTTTTAAAAAGGAATGTATTGTCTATCAGTTCTGGAGGCTAGAAGTCCAAGATCAAGGTGTCAGTAGGGATGGTCCCTTCTGAGGGCCATAAGGGAAGGATCTGTTCCAGGCCTATCTCCTTGGCTTATAGATGGCCCTGAGTCTTCACATGGTCTTCCTTCTGTGTGCATTTGTGTCCTAATTGCTTCTTCCTATAATGACACAAATAAGATTGGATTAAGGCCCACCCTAACAACCCCATTTTAAACTAATCACCTCTTTCAAGATTATATCTCTAAATATAGTCACATTCTGAGGTACTAGATGTAAGGACCTCAACATATGAATATTAGAGGTACATAATTTAGCCTATAACAGAAGCATTGATCTAAAATATGATTCCTATGCTTCATCCCTAGTGAAAAACAAGTCATTTCTCTTTCTCTCCCCCTTCTTCCCACTTCCCACAACTCTAAAAACAAGACTGACTTCAGAAATCCCTGCTTCATGTTCCCATATCTCCCAGCTCAATCGAGGCCTTTGAGAACCCTCAGGAAGCTGGGGTCCTCTCATCCTTCTTTGATAGTGGATGTGCACATGGGTGATGTGTGGAATGTGGCATAGTGCCTTATGAGGAAAGACTTCTACCCTGAGGTGTGCAAGTTGGCTCAGTCTGCATGTTTCTGAGGCCTGTAATTAGCCCAAAATGAAGTGGAAGGCATATTTCCAGCAGCAGAAAACACACCCATCACTCTGGCTCAGCACCAACACAATAAATATTGTCTTTCATGCCCTGTAGCTGACAAGCTCATGTAACTCACACGAAAAAATCAGAACTCATCATCACTTACAGCATCAAGCATGCTAGCCAAAGATATCAGAGAATGAAGACAATGTCTAGGGGGGCCTAAGTACAGACCCTCTTCTTCCACACTGCACATCCTTGAACCACAGCTACTGTAAGGGTGGTGCCATGTGGAGCACTCCAGCTTTACCCGTAAGGCCCAGCGCAGAGGCTATAAATCTCAACCCAATGGGACCCGAGCTATTCTGGGCCCTCTGATGCTCCTCCTACACCACATTTGGCATTTGATGCAAATGGGAGATCTTGTCCCCAGAGACATTTGCTCACACAGCCCTTTCACACTCTGGAAAACCTGGGCATTTTCCATGGATCAGCTCCAATCCTTGCTCCCCTGTAAAGCTTTGGGCAAAATCCAATGCCATCTCCTCTGAATTCCCCGCACCTGTGGTAGAGATTCCTGGTTTTCCCCCACTCCCTTTGATCACTCAGTATAGAGTTCAATCACACTGGGAAAATCCATTTGTTCTGATAAGTGGCTCCCTGGGCTGGAGAGTTCTAACAACTCAGGAAATCAGACTGCAGCCACTCGTCAGTCCTTCAGCTTCACTTCCTGGTTGCCCAGAGCTGCTGTCCTGGTAGTCCTACTTTCCAAATATCCTGTACTGGAAAGCATATGTGTGTACCTTCCCCCACTCAGCCACCAGGCTGCTAAAGGGCTTCATCCCTGGGGTGTGAGGAGGGAGGTGACAGGGCTATAAGGGCCTCTGTGGAAGCAAGAAGAAAGAAGAAGGGAGGAAAAATATGTGAATACAGCTTCGTGACAGCCACATTCATCTAAGCAGAGACCTGGAGGAGAAATGGGCACACTGGAAGAGAAGGAAATGATCACAAGAGTTAAAACAGGACAAAGGCCCACTGTGCCAGGACTCATCACACTGCTGAAGGCCACTCAGCTTGTTTACTTGGGCTTTTTATGCAGAGGCTGTTCATAGAACTCCTGCCTGATCCAGACATGAGTCCTCTTCACCCCTGTCGATGCAGATAGAAGGCTCAAGAGATGATGTCGCAGTTTCAGAGTGCCTGTATTTTCTGGCAAAGGGCTAAATATTTCTGTATGACCCACCCTGGCCACACCAGGCTCAGCAGGCAGGAGCTGAACCATTTCTAGTAGACATAAAAGCAGCTGCTATGATACTGTCCCATGCAGACAGCTGTGTTTCATAGGGGGGCTTGATGTCATCCCCCAGGCATCTGGGGTGGGCTGGCAAAGCTCCTTCCATCCTGCCTTTGCCTTATTTGTATGCACATCTGTCTCCTTCACTTAACTGAGAGCCCTTCTGGGCCAGCAATGGCCTCTGATTCCTGTCTATCACACTCACCCCACTGCCCACACCCTAGAACCTGGCACTGAAATAGATCATGGCCCAGTGTTTGCAAGGGAGCCCAGTAACTCAGGAAACCTATGAAGTGTGAAGTAACAGCTGCAGATATGGGTCAGGAGATCAGTAATTCTTGGACAGGAAGCCTCCCCCCTGGGACACAGCTCGGGCTGGGGCCAGGGCTGGGGCTGCAGTTGATGTGGAAGCTGTATGCTTCTTAATCTAAAGGAGAGCTGGCTTGCCTTCTCCACCCATGAGGGATGTGCAGAGCCTGCTAAGGAAACACTGGACTTTCCAAAATGCTCCCACACTCCACACTGGCTTTGCAAGACCTTTCTTTTCCTCCTCCTCCACACCCCCCTCCTCCATCTTTGCATGTTTTGACTCTCTTGATTTTACCAGCAGGTTATGTTCACAAAAGAATATGTGAAACATTCCCAATAAGAGAAATAAGTAGAAAATGTCATCCACATTCCACCCACCCAAAGATAGCCACAGTTAAGATTTTGAAATGTTTTCTTCCAATATTTCCTCTAATCTTTCTGAACAGTGAAAGTTTCTGTGTGTTTGCTTTATTTCTACTTCTTAGTGACAACTGACAGCCAGGTGAGGAGGAGGGAGCAGAATGAAGCAATGTAAATGTTATGAGAGTGGCATTTGAGCCCTCGCTAAGCTACTGACATGCTCTGTGGTATTGGGCATGGCTTGACCTTCCCTGAGTTTTGGTTTTCCCATTTGTATAATGGGGTATTGGATGAGGTGAGTTCAGAAATTTCTTCCAACTTAAGGATTCTTTGAATCCATTAAAGAGTAAGGAAGTCTTCAGGGAGAGATTGTTATGTAAGCTGAGATTTAAAAGTGGAAATTCTGTTAGCATATTTGGAAGATGGCAGGCTAGGTTGAAGGAAAGGCAGTCACAAAGACAGAAAGTCTGGAGGACATGAGCTGCCCTTGAGAGACAGACTCTGGAGAGTTGAGTATGTGAGAAGTGTAGTGGGAGATGCAACTGGGGCCAGACACTAGATTCCTGGAATTCCTTCAGTCGAAAGATGGGTCCAAGATGGGTTCCAAGCACAAGGTGTCCACAAGTCTGGATAGTAGACAATAGATATTGGGAGATGAGCAGGGGACAGAGCCAGCTGTTGCAAATCCAGGTGTAAGATCTCAGAGAAGGTCTGGCCTTGTGAGCCAAGCTGAGAGGGAGGTCAATGGAATAAAGGAGGGCTAGAGCCATGAACTTAAGGACTCCACCAACTGCAAGCATGGCACATATTTGAGGGTAAAGGATTCAAAGAAGCCAGAATGAGAAAGAAAGAGCAGAAGCCCCAACAAGAAAACAACTCAAAAACAAAAGGAAAAAGCATAAAAAGAGTGAAATGATGACCTAGACAGAGTTGAGGTTATCCTGCCATCTCCACCAGCCTTATTCTCCCAAGTTGCGCAGTAATGTGGGATAAGCTGGCAGATGGGAGTGCAGACATTGAGAGAAACAGTCAAACTTCCTAGGAAAGATGTTTGGGGATAAGAATCTGGACATTCATTCACCTATTTAACAAGCACCTCCCCAAGCCTGTTGAGTGGTCAGCCCTTGAGAGAGGGTGCCAGTCAAGCTCTTAACTCTCCCTGTCAAGACTTAAATGTACATAATGGGCATATCAGAAACATCCGGGCATTGCCCAGGACTTTGTCTCAATTTAAATATATTTTGAGGCCATAGCTGTGCTTATGGAATGCCTCATGGTCCAAACACCTTGGCTTTGCACAAACATCATTAACTAGATATAAAGAAAAATGGAGCCTGCGTTTTCATTTACCTATAATACTTTATTATCACAAAATATAATAAAAGAACTTCAGGGCTGGACTGGAATTGGAAGTCACTTAGTCCAAAAGCATTATTACTGACTTAAACAGGCAAATATAAATATTTATCAGACTTGATGTTTCTAAAAAGAGACATAGATTTCTAAATGCAAATGGGTAAAGAAAGCTAGGTCCCCACTCACCAACTTCTCACTGTTATCCACTAAGCAAATGGTATAGACAGGCTTGAAGAGAACGTCCCACAGGATTGCCTCTGGTAGGCTAGAGGCCTTCCAGAAATTTTTCATCAGCTTATATTCCCAAGCAACCTGCCAATACATGGTCTCAGTTCAGATGGACAGACATTTGGTGGCTCGTTGAATAACTTGGGGGATGACTTTTGCAACCTTGAGAGCCCTTTTCAGCTAGTAGGTATTTGCCATGGTTCCTTGCTCCCTTGCCTTTCCTTTTGTCTAAGAAGAAACATTTGAGTTCATCATCTAAAGGCTGTTGCCCCTCTCAGCTAGCTTCTGAAACTTTAAACATGTGTCCTATATAAGAACTCTGACCTTCCAGAAGCAGCTGTGTCTATTTCCCATGCCTGTTGTGAGAGACAGAACCTGATTGGCCCTATGTCTCATCCACTGCACAATTTGTTTTGGCCCAATTAACCCCAAGAAATACCAGTTATTGGCACGCCTGGGTGGCTCAGCAGTTGAGCATCTGTCTACAGCTCAGGGAGTGATCTTAGGATCCAGGATCAAGTCCCAAATCAGGCTCCCTGCAAGGAGCCTGCTTCTCCCTCTGCCTACGTTTCTGCCTCTCAATCTGTGTGTTTCTCATGAATAAATAAATAATTCTTTAAAAATGAAAGAAATATGAGTTACAACCTTCGAACCTTCACTTGTCAGTCTCTCTTCCTCTTTCAATAGGAGATTTGGGATCTTTTAAGAAGACCCTGCAAACCCCAGCATGAACTGGTGGACATAAGGAGCCCAGAGAATGCCCTGGTCATGGTGGTGGTGGTGATAATAATAGCAGTAGTAAGAATGAAGGGCTGGATGTGGCCCTGCTTACTATGTTCAATGGGGGAGGTGGGGAACTTCTGCCAGTTCTAGAAGGTACTGAGCCTTGTCCCCAGCTTGACGCGCTGCCCAGTCCCTTTGTCTGTTTGCTACTTACCTTCTTTTTAAATGCTCGCAGCATGCTGCATAACTGTGGAGTAGCATGAGCCTCCATGGTGATCATAAAGGCACATTCTTTATCACCTCCCTTCATTATCTATCTGGCCATGATAAAGCCAGCCTTGTCAATGTGGACTGCAAGTCTCCCCCTGCCTCTATCTACAACTGTCACTGGGCTTGCACCTCTGGCTGCAGATTAAATATCTATCATGCTGATAAATAGCTTCTGTAGCAGGGGTAGAAATGCCAAGTCACCTTACAGCAGCCAGTGGCAGACAATCTAACCAGGGCAACCTTGTATAGGAAGCCCAGAATCGAGTGATCAGTTTTACATCTGTGGCACTGTGCCCAAGCTCACCTGTGGTTCATCAGTCCCACAGGTCAGCTCAGATGGAAGGATGCCAGGGAAGCTTGTTGATGCCCTGGCTAGCTAGTGGCTCTAGAATAGCAAACAACCATAATTCTTCTTTTGTTATTCCTAGGCAAAATTGGAGTCTTTGGCCCAAAGAGACACAAGACTGGGCTCGCAGCCTTGGCTTGCTAGGCAGTGTTATGGTTGCAAAATATGAGGTAAGGCGCTTTGGCTGGCTCTACCCAAGACCAGTGGAAGGAAGCAGCTGGGAGCCCTGTGGGGAAGGAAACTGACAAACAGACTCCACACTTGTGCATTCCTACAGCACCCCTGGTAACCAAATCCACCTCTTCACCACAGTAGATGAATTTGCCAGTGAATTTCCAAAGAGTGCAGAAGCTCATGCTGTGGCTTGACAGTTCTGTCCCTAGGGGCCCACCATGACTTTCCTGCTTCATAAGGTGCTCCAGGCTGTCTCTAAAATTCTTGCTGCTCTGAAAGAGAAGGGATAGATTCAGAATTCTGGAGCCCCTTGGGGCCTCATTCTTTTCCATACTAATGGACAAGTTTATCTCCAAGTTTTTTGCATCACTGCTATCTGGCTATTCTCACCCTTGGTGAGTCACACCTCCTTAAGGGGGGGGTTCTCTGGTGTCTCTACTGCCTATGGTGCCATGGAATGCCACTGAGGTTCTGGACATTAGCAAGAGGGAAATGCTGCAAACATCGATACCAATGATGCTAAGGTCATGCCTCAGTCCCAGGCACAGCGTTGAGCATGGCTCCTATGGAGCTTTCTGCCCCATCTCAGGTTGGGCCTGCTCTCTTGCCAACATGTGGCCTCCATCTCCACAAAGGACAGTATGAAGGCTTCTCTATCTTCAGCACAGTTCTCACTAATATGTGACTCAGGGGTCTTCTTGCTGGTCTAGATGCTCTTTGTTAACAGGATCTGAATCTTTTTTGGTTCTTTTGTCAGGAAAGTGTTGTTGAATGAATGAATGATGAACAAATGAGTGACCAGGACTATAAGAAAAAGACTTTTCAGGCTGTGAGTCCTTTGACATCCAACTACTTCCTCTAATTTGCAGCCTAATGGCTCATGTTAGGATTTCCTTCTAGGGCTTAGAGGTGGCAAGCTTGCTGTCTCCTCCCCAGGACAAACTTTTAGGACTGCAAGAGGGTGACTATGTTCTCCCAGGAATCTGCTTCTTTCCATGCTGAATAGTCCTTCCACTTATTTTTCCCCTTTACCCATACTGGTAGTTTTCTTTTTCACACAGCAGGTTGTCCCCAAATCTATTCAGCTGCAGGCCCCAGAACTAAGCTCAAGAGTCTAGACATGGTCTGCTCAATGAGGAGTTACTACTTCCCCCTTCCTGGACAGTGCAACCAACTACCATGGCAGCTTGTTCTCTAGCCACATGACACTCTGGGCCCTGCTGAGTTTTGTGGTCAATGAAACTAGGTATTTTTCTTCTGGGTTCCTTCAGAGCCAGAGATATTTATCAGGCACACAAAATTTGTTTTTAAAACATGATGACTTTTAGGGCATCTGGGTGGCTTCATCAGTTTAAGCGTCTGATTCTTGGGTGCAGCTCAGATACTGATCTCAGGGTCAAGAGATCGAGCCCCACATGGGGCTCTACATTTGGCGCAGAGTCTGCTTGAGATTCTTCCTCTCTCTCCCTCTACCTCTGCCCTTCCTGCTCATTCTCTCTCTCTCTCTCTCTCTCTCTCTCTCTCTCTCTCTCTCCCTCTCTTAAATAAATCTTTTAAAAAATGATGGCTTTCTATGTGATCCTTTAAAGAGTCATCTTGTTGAATTGGGCCAAGATGCTACAACGAGCAATAACTACATTTTTATCTCCAAGCCTTATATAAATTTGATTAATTTGGAAAATGTACCTTCTATGCCTTTAAATTTGGGACTGGAGAAGATTAAGAACAGAGTTCTGGGACATGTCACATTTGATCTCTCTTCAATGTTGAACCCCAGCTCTCAATGACTAGTCTTTTGGTGTAATTGTTCAGGTGGTTGTGAGTCACCCCAGTGCTATGAACATTCAACTCATATTTCTGAGAAGGTCATGAGAATCCTGGTTAAGTGGCTTAAAATACTGAGATTCCTAGAATGTCACAAATGGAAGTGATCACTTGCCCCTTTTTTTCATTGAAGAGGCAAGACAAAAGCCCAGAGAGGGGAAGCGTTTGCCTAAAGCTACCAGTGTAGCAGAACAGAATGAAACTTTGCCCCCATGCAGTCCAGACCTTGTCCTCCATATGAGGCTTCAGCTTCTCTTTGCTGAAGGGGACAATGGATAGTATCATTTTTTTTCCTTCATGAGAATACTTGACGTTTCCTTCTAATTGACATTGAAAATAAAAGCAGAGACATGACACCGCACAGTCCCTTCTCTAGTACAGCAGTGGAAATTCAGAAAGCATCATTCTTTTTTTTCCATTTGTCACTGAATGCCACCCAGCTCTCACGTAACCAATGTCAAGAGAAATCCCTGGATGCCACAGCAGTGGCCCTTCTCCCCTCCCCTAAAGACACCGGCTGTGATGGCTTACACAATGACTAATGTTAAGTGGAATCCAGAAGGAGCCCCTCAGACACTAAGACTGGGGCTAGACCACGAGGCAAGTTGGGGATAAAACCCTTAGCAGAGTGCCTAGACATCCATTAGTTATTTTGAGCTCTTGTCTGAGGGTGAGAAGCCTGTGTACATATTTTCATGAATACTTTTCACAGATTGGGATTGAAAGGAAGAAAAAAGCATTGAATATAAAAATTTTGCCAGTACACTTCTTAACCAACCAATAAGTTTTTCATCTGTTCCATTTGATATTTGGAGTTGTTCTTTTTTTTTGACTTCTAACTCTAAAATTTATACACATCTCTTTCACTGGAAGAAAGAAGTTATTTCTCAGAAGCTGAGCAAACCAGCTCACTAGTTATATATATTTGTGCTTCCTGCTGGGCCTCTGGCCCTTTCTCATTGGTATCATTTCTCTCTGACTCCTAGGCCTAGCCCATCATGGCTATTGATTGTGTCTCTCTAGCTCTCTGTTTCTGTCTTCTCTCTCTCTCTCTCTCTCTCTCTCTCTCTCTCTCTTTCACTTGTTCTCAGATTGTGTCTCTTCATTTCTCTTTTTTCTGCCTCTTTCTCATTCTGTCTCTCTTCTCTCTGGCCTTAGATCCATCTCCCAGGCCCTAAAATCTGGAGGTTATAGTAATCCCTCCCAGGAACAAGAGCATTTTCCCTTCAAACTTGTAGCTGTGTCCCTTGCCCCCGGTTGTCTAACTTTGAACAATGATTGTTAATAGAATATCTGATATTGAGGATTTAGCACACACTATTCTCAATACCAAAAAATAAAAGTGCTCCTAGGCTTGGGAAAATATAAGGTAAGAAAGAAGGGTAACTTCTGGGACTCCTTGGGCCTAATCTGGCTTGCAAAAATGCACCCTGGGCCTTTGGAGGTGGCTTATAGTGAGAGATGCTTGGAACCACTTGAAGGAGGCAGAACCTTCATTTGGGGATATCCTCCCCCATATTACACCTCTCCATGGCTCCCTATTGCCCTCCAGACAAAAATGAAACTCTTCAGCCTGGAGGACAAGGTCAGATGTGCTATATCCGGGCTATCATCTCCATCTTCACCATTCAACATGTCTCACATATATCTCTTATTCAACCACCCCAAGACTTCTACTTTTCTCTCAATCCACCCTCCATTTCCATGGCTTTATGCCTTTGCCCATGATGTTTTCTTACCTAGAATTCCTTTTCCTCCTTCTATACCTCTCAACTGACAATCTCCTGTAAATTAAAAAAAAAAAAGCCTATTCATCTTCTAAGCCCAAATCAAAAGTTGCCTCAATGGTTCAGCAATTTAACAACTCTTTATTGAGCATCTACAATGTACTAGATACTCTTCTAGCTACTGGAAGCACAATTTTGAACAAGTCAGATAAAGTCTCTGCCCTTCTGAAGCTTTTGGCTTTGGTGAAAGAGACAAATATTAATAAGATAAGCACACCAATGAAGGTATGATAATATCTGGGCTGACAGCTATGAAGGAGGGGTCCAGGATGCAATGAGAACATGTAATGGAGTACTTGATCTAGTATAGGAAGTCGGAGATGTCTTCTTTATAGAAGCAGTATATGAGCTGAGGCATAAATAGGAGGAATCAAGTAGGTTAGAGCTAAAGAGATAAATATGTGCAAGGGCCTTGAGGTAGGATGTTCATTTGTGTTTCAGGAAGAGCCAAGAAATCAGTGTATCTAGAATGGCAGGAGATAAGGTCAGGGATGTGAGCAGAACCAGTTTAGGCAGGGCTTGCAGGGCAGAGGAATGAGTTTGGATTTTATTCTTCATGAAATGGAAAGTTACTGGAAAGTTCTGAACAGTAGTCACAAGATTTGTAAGCCTTCTCCTGGCTGCTGCATGGAGAGTAGACTTTGAGAAAGTAGATAAGAACAAAGGCATGGAGATGATTTAGGAGACCATTGAAGTCATCCAGGCAAGAGATGGTGGTAACTGGGACCAAGATGGTACAGCAAGTATGGGGAAAAGAGATATTTAAAAGTTAGAGTTGATGTAACATAACATACATTGGAAAGTGAAAGGGGTATGGGCAGTAGAGACATTTATTGAGTGTAAATACAGGAAAGGAGAAAAAACTTGGAGAAGCTCTTAAATTTTGCTTTATACCAATTAGAATTGAACATGGTAATATTAACTAACAGGTCTTCAGTGTAGTAGAGGTAATTCTGTGTTCCAGGCTCCTTCCCCTACATTTTACATGTATTACCTCACTCTTCCCCAAACCCAGTAAAGTAGATGATGATGATTTTCATTTTTAAATGAAGTAACTGAGTCCCAGAGATTAAATAATTTCACAGCTGGTCACTGAGGAAGCAAAGATTTAAACCAGGCAGTTGGGCGCATGAGTCTGGACTCCTAAGTACTAGGTTAGCTGCTGTTCATATTATAGGTGATTGGAGCTATGGCTCAGGCGCTCAGAGGATAGGTCTGGGCTGGAGCTGGAGTTTTAGCAGTCACAGGTACAGAAGTTATCACTGAAGTTGTAGAAGGTGGATGAGCTGGGCTAAGGGAAAGGTCACCATGACACCTTTGCCCTCAGCTTCCAGGCGGTTTTCTCTTGGTCTGCCATAGGGGGCCTTTTACAGTCAGACCCACCTGAAGGCCCTTCCACCCGCTGGACAATTCCTGGTGTGTGCCAAAGAAGGTAGGCTTCTGGTTTGGGAACTCCACTTTGGAGACCACAAGAGTCCCCTTGGACCCAGGGAAGGACTTTGCCAAATCAATGTATGCTTTATTTATCACATATAGTGAAGAATGGGAAGGCCTGGGCCCCCTCAATGAAAAAGACTGGACAAGCACCTTAGCTACATTGGTCTTTGGGTACTGAAAGAGAACTGTGTAATCTGCAACACAGAAGTGTGTGATTTTGAATTTTATAAAAGAATCAATTGTAACAAAATGGAGATTGAAAAACTAGTCCTTCTATCCCAGGTAGTGTGAAAAACGCTTTACTCTTCTGGTTCCCCACCTGGGGATAAGTCAACACGGAAGGGACTGACATTTGTGCTTTTAACTCATTCCCAAGGTGACTCCTAAGTCAGGAGGAACCAGTGAACCAATGGTGTAGAATGATCTATTCTCTAAACACATGCACAATCTCTACCTTCCTATGGCCATACAATCACTCCTTGCACACTTCAAGGCTAAGGAAGGCACCTATTCTGAGATATTGGCTCTGATCTTGAAAAATTGTCTACTCAGAGTGCTGATTGGCAGCTGGATCCCTGCAAGACTCAACTGAAGCAGTGTTTATGGTCATAAGGTGCCTGGATCAAGTCTTTCTGCTGATCTGCTGCTCAGGTTGAGTCCTTATTTAGACTCCTAGCCCATCTTCAGGATGTCTCAGGAATCCCTGCTGTGTACACCATCTCTGTCTGCAAGGACTACTGCTGGCTTCTGTACTGCAGTTACTGGTGCCACCATGTTTTCTCTCCTTTCTCCTGACCAATGCTCCCTGCTTGCCTGCTAGAGTGTGAAAGGACTTGATTCGTTGACACATCTAACTGCTTCCATATCCACCCCAACAATGTCCCCTTCATCTGACTCCAAAACTACTTCTATTGTTTCCCCAAACCCTCCTTTGCATTGACTATAGCCTTGCAACTATGCTTGATGACCTCCGTTGAAATACCTCTTAGAAAAAAAAAAAGAAATGCCTCTTAGTCTTCAGCTTTTGCCTCTTCAAAGCAATTATGGCCATGCTGCCCCTTTAACTTGTTCATCTGAATGGAGAGTGGTGCTCCCAAGTATTTGTGCTTTGGAGCATGAGTTGGCTATTTTCTTTGAATGCTGTGTGTTAGCATAGTATGGTGACAAGAGCCAAGAACAGGTGCTCAGGAAGCATGAATTTAAGTCCCACCACCCCAAATAACTCACTGTACATGTCTGGGAATCCCTACCTTTCTCTGAGCCTGAGCATCCTCATCCACAAAATTGGGCTGCCTTCCTCACAGGCTTTAACACTGAAAGAATAGAGGCCTTAAAATAGGCAAGTCAATTTGCATAGGAGAAGAGCAAAGAGGAAGACTTGTCCTATTAGATAGTAAGATGTAATACAAAGTCATGGCAGTTTTAAAAACAACAATATGTACTGCTATAGGAAACCACAAAACTGGCTAGATCTCCACCTCACACAACATATGAAAATTGATTTCTGATGGATTAAAAACCTACATATGAAAGATTAAAGCAAAAAAAAAGAAAGATTAAAGCATAAAGCTATTGGAAGAAAATGTAGGAGAAATCCCTTTAGCCTTTGAGAAGGCAAGGATCAGACCTAAAATACAACCTTCAACCCATATGAGTTGATAAATTCAACTAATCAAAACCAAGGATTTCTGCTCATGAGATGATCACATTGGGAAAAAAGATAAATAACTGAGTGGTAAATATATTTGTGATGTGTAAAACCAAACCAAGAAGAAGGCATTGTTCAGCAAGAAGACAGGAACAACAATAACAAACAGATAAAAAATTTGAGTAGGCAATTTACATAATGGCCAATAAACATGTGAAAAAATGCCCAAGCTCACTAATAATCAAGGATATGCAAATCAAAACAGTAAGAAACTTGGCCTCAATCAGTTTGGCAAATATTAGAAAGTTGAAAAACACCAACTGTCAGCAAGGACTAAGTGAAACTGGAGCTTTCATGCCCCTCCTGGTAGAGTGTAAACTGCTCTGCTGTTTTGGAGAGCAAACCAGCAGGGCTTAGTAACATTCTGTACACCTGTACTTTATGAACCACTGAGCCCACATCTGGGTGCCTATCCCAAAGCAAGTCCCATCAGGACATGTACAAGGATAGCCACTGTGGCACTGCATGGAACTGGGGATGAGACATTTTCCATCTCCAGGAGAGTGGATAGTTTAAATAGAAAACTAAGAATCAGTTTGAAGTAACTAGATGTATGTGCAGCATGGACTGATCTCAAAATTATAGCACTGATTTTATTTTAAAATAAGAAACAGAATAAGATTTATAGCACAATAACATTTATGCAAATTAAGAACACATACACAAAACAACACTATATTTTACAAGAACACATACATATTCAGAGACTCATCTCAAATGCATTAGAGTGGGTGCCCATGGAAGGGGGAAAGGATGTGGGGATCTGGAATAAAGGAGGGAAAACAAAACAAGAAAGGGGCCTTGTATACCTTTTCAGTGATTTTCATAGCCAGCCCTGAAATGAGGGGTGGATTTAATTCAACTAAGCACCTGAGGTCCACAAGTAAGTTTTAGTCTTTTAAAGGGAAAAAGGAGGAGAAGGGATGAATAGGAGTAGCTGCTCACTGGGTAAGAACTTCACTCTTGGGGTGATAAAAAAAAAGTTCTGGAATTAGAAAGGGGTAATGGTTGCACAACATTGTGAATATACTAAATGCTGTTGAATTGTACCCTTTAAAATGGTTAAAATTATGAATTTTATGTTATGTAACTTTTATCTCAATACAACCAAAAAGAAAAAGAAGAGAAGGAAAGAGGAGCTGGCCATTCAGGGCTCCTTGGAATGCAGCCTGCGCTGCAGCCTTTTCTCATAACAACCCTGTCTCCTTGCCCACAGGCCCTTGAGGCCAGGTTCCCTACTACAGCACAAGGATGTCTTGCGCCTGGGTCTGGCCCTGTGCAAAAATGGCATAGATAGCAGTGCCCTGGCCTATGCCTCCCCGGGTACCTAATCCTGGACCTAGCTACCTCACAGATGCATGGTGAGGATCTAGTGGGTTGATGTATGGGAAAGAGCTCAGCACCTGACAAAGCGCTACGCTAGTGTGAGGGATTGTTGGGGATATTTATGACCAAGCCAAATTGCTCACAAGGCAATTTTCTCTCCCTTATTCCTTCCTGACATGGCAGCCAATTTCCATTTTAGAGACTTGGGACTTTGAGGAAGCAATATCACAATCCTTCCCTTCTTTCCCAGGGCTTGCCAAAAATTTGGTCATCCCTCCTGATGTCAAATTAAAACAACTGAGAGTTGTGCAGTGCAGGGAGGTGGCTTGGGGCCAGAGTTTAGAGTCCATCACTCAGACACAGGATGGCTTCTCAAGCAAAGGTTGCTTTGTCCCACAGCCCCAGGCCTATACCATGTATGTGTGCAGGTTCTCATTTATGCATCACACTGTATGCCCAGGGGCCTTAATCTTCACCCTACATGGAAATGTCTTCAGAGTAGCCAACTCTGGCACAGGTAGGACACTTCCATGCTGCAAGACAAACTGATGGGAGGCATCAGGACATTTCCTCTTTAGAGGGGCTTTGGGCAGCTATTTCTCTGCTTGGAGGCCCATGTGCGCCACCCAGGGATCCCTGAATTTAATTTTTTAAATTTGAATTTAAAATTCAAAATTTTTAAAAATTTTTAAAGAAAGATTTGAATATGTGTCTCCCCTGCTTTCAAACATTGCAAATACAAATGCTTCCACCTGGGGATCCCTGGGTGGCGCAGCGGTTTGGCGCCTGCCTTTGGCCCAGGGCGCGATCCTGGAGACCCGGGATCGAATCCCACATCAGGCTCCTGGTGCATGGAGCCTGCTTCTCCCTCTGCCTATGTCTCTGCGCGCCCCCCCCCTCTCTCTCTGTGACTATCATAAATAAATAAAAAAAATAAAATTCTTTTAAAAAAAAACAACAACAAATGCTTCCACCTGGCTTTCAAGGGTCTCCATGATTAGGCCCCTAGCAGTTTTTCCTGCTTTATCTATTGTCTTCTCCTACACCTCACCCTTTAGCTAAAGCATTTCCCTGTTCTTATGAACACATCAGGCCTTTTTCCTATCCTAGACTTTGCACATGCTGTTTCCCTTACTAGGAATTTCCTGTCCTATACTTCTGCCTTGAAAACTCCTACTCATCCTTCAATATCTTCCTCATTTCTCCCAGACAGGATGAGTCACTGCTTCCCCTGGGCTTTACAGTAAATATTCATTAAGCTGCTGCTGGGTGCCAAGCACAGTGCCCGGCCTTAGGGGGTACAAAGGGAATCAAGTCATACGTAGTCTTACACTCACAGAGCTGGCAGACTAGTAAGTGAAAAGAGATGGGGGTGGGAAGGGAGAGAGAGAGAGAGAGAGAGAGAGAGAGATTTAACAAAGAAAGAGATAAAGAAGGGCAATATGAGTGAGCAGTACAAGCCAGAAAATGAAAAAGATGAGGTGGTATGACAAAAGAGTAGCTGAATGGCCACTTTAGACTGGGTGGCCAAACATGGTGACATTTAGGCCAAGGACTGAATGTCAAGAAGGAACCAAAGCACATGGAGCCAAAAGACCTGACTCTTCCACTTACTCACTGCACATCTGTAGCCAATCACTTAAATTTCTTATGCTGTGGTTATTGTATGTGCAAAATGGGTAAACCCAGCTTGTCAAGTAAATGAGAGGCTTAAATGGAACCACATGTGCTTGGAGCAAAATGAGCCTTGATAGGCCAATATCACCACAGTTGAACAGCCATTTAGTCTATTCCTTTGTTTAATCTAGGGACCCTGAGGCCTGATGTCACTCTAGCATTGCTTCTGGCCCCAGTTTTTGGGCTGTATGAATGTAGTGCCCTAGTTGGCCCTTGGTGTCTCCTGAGACAGTGTTTGTGCAGGCATCCACACCCCTGCTCCCTGGGGTACTCTCTAAGTCCCCAGGATGCCATTGCTGCTATTCTCTGGCAGGGCTTGTTGCTAGAACAGAATTGCACAGATAGCTGATATATATATGGCATCTCCAGGAGCCCCCCTGGGCATGGTGGGCTGTCTCTGTGAAGGGAAAAATCTTCATTTGGCTGGGAATGTGACTGGGGAGGACTGATGGCTTTTCTTGCCCTTATGCAGAGCCGATGGTCAGGCTGTGCTGTTGGTGGTGTCACTGTCAGGAACTCTCCTCGCCCTATACTGCCTCCTTTATGATGAGCAGCCCCAGTGGCTTCCCAAGGACCTTTCGATGGCTACTCCTCAGCAGGCTGGGAGCAGAGGGACAGGGCAGTAAATTGGGAAGAGGCAGAGAATACGACAAGCCATGACTTGAGCCTTGGGGTGGAGAGTCACAGGCAGGGGCAATGAGCAGCTGAATGGGCAGGTGATGGGAAAGGATAGCCAAACCCTCTGGACAAAGGCTGAGATGGAGAGCCATCCAGCCAAGGGAGTACCGAGAAGACAAAAGGATCATTCTACAGGAGATCTGCCCATGACTTTGCTCCCTCACAAGTAGCTCATTGCTAGGGGTACCCATCAAAAACAACTCCCAGTGATGGCACACTGACCAGGAGCTCACTAAAGTCCAGAAGGCTTCACAGACCCCCACCCTTCATTGTTGTCCAGGCAGCCATCAGCAGTCCCATTTGGCATTTAACTCAGAGCTGGGACTCTGCCCCAGCATGCCTGTTTCCCCTGCCTTGCTCTTTTTCTGAGTCCTTGCTGCATGAGGCAGGGTTTAGGATGGCTGGAGGAATGGCACTGGGGTTAGGGGTTGGGGTCCAGGTCCTTAGGCTCAGCACAAAGTCCACTGAGGCACAATCTTCAACAGTTCCAGAGCCTCAGATACAGGGAGAGGTGGAGGGACCGGACAGGCTAGGGCTCAAAGAAATGGGCAGAGGGAGGCTGAAAAGGAAAGGGGTAATTAGAAGGGGCTGGGGAGGCAGGTTGAGGGAGAGAGGGAGATGAAGAGGGTTGGTTACGGGGAAGAGCTGTGAGAAGTGAGGGCTGGATGGTAGTGGGGAAATGCCATCTAGAGAAGACAGAGGAAATAGAGGGCAGGGTGGGGTAGGAGAGGAGGGCAGAGATGGACTGAAAGGACAGCAAATGAGGGAAATGATTCTGAGAGGTGAAGGAGGGAGAGGAAGAGGCAGGAGGTGGGAAAAGAGGAGGAGAAGGAGACAAGGAGGGGAGGAAAGGCAAAGGAAGGGAGCTATTGAGGAAGAAACAGGAGAGGAGGAAGGAGAAAGAGAACAAGGGGGCTGGGAAGGCAGCCAGGGAAGGAAAGAGGGTGAGGGAAGATGGAAACAGTAAAGAGCCAGAGAAAGGCAACCAAAAAAAGGCTTAAAGGCAGGAGAGGACCATTTCAGATGGCACTTGTGACCTGGATGAGAGAAAAGACCAGCAACGCACGTGAAGACTCATTTCAAAGGGAATGTGACAGTGGGCTGCTGGCCAGGCTCCCAGAAGACACTGAGGCATTTCCCCAACAGGGTCAAGCCAGCATACCTGCATGACCCGCTGATTCTTTCCACTCCATGAGAGACACTTGTGCCAGCCTCCTCTCGGTGAGCCCTGCCACCCTGCAGAGCTGACCACTAAGCTCTGAATTTTGGGTGCTGGCCTCGTTTAAGAGGTAGCTAAGCTTTTCCAGCTGTCATCACTCCCTGGCCATGACTCACCAGGATAGGGACCCAGAAGTCTCCTTCCCTCCCTCTCCCCTTCCTTCCTTCCTTCCTTCCTTCCTTCCTTCCTTCCTTCCAACCTTCTTCCTCTGCTCATAACTAGTCACAGCCTTACCTCACTCCAGTGAGACAGGTGGAGGTCTGGACCCAGCTCCAGGTCCAGGTCAAAGCTCACGATGGAAGCCAGGCAGCACCCAGCTGCTTGTGTAGCAATGCCTCACAGCCCAGACGGCTGCTAGCTAGCACCTCCACTCCTTTGTGTAGCAGGGTAAAAGCTACCTCCAGCTCAAATTTGTGGATTTGCAGGGCCACTATTCCAAAGTACTAGGTCTTCCCAAATTTAAGGTGGCATGGTACAGATCTAGTAACAGTCATCGGCTGTGAAAAATATACTCTTAAAATAACAGGCAAACATGAACTAATGGATAGGATTTCTGTGCCATTTACAAATGATTCAATAGAAAGAAAGATTGGAAAATAGACAAAAATCAAGTTTCAGCCAGCTCCAACTCAAAATCCTCAAATGTCACCTGTCAGTGTTTCAGTGCTTACTCCATCTGGCTGTGATGTTATCTCTGCACTTAGATAAACAACCCACCAGTAACTTAAGGTTTGGGCCCATAGTTACTCAGTTGGAGGCTGCTCACTTGGACTTTGGGTGGGCCTCAGGGGCAGCTTCCAGGTCACTTGCCCATAGTAACCCGTCTTTGAAACCCTCACACCATGGGATCTTTCTGAAGCTGTCCCACAGCAGACACAATTAGCTTTCAGCACATTTGGACACAGTCACTAGCTCGCTCTGCATTGTCTTTGGGCCAAGGAAAACTATTTCCTGTTCTATAAGATCAGAACATAAAGGGAAGAGCATGACCGTGCCTGCAAAATGAGCGGCATTCCTGGCACTCTTTGCAGGCAGATCTCCTCTTTCCTAGACTCTGTTTCCCCACCTACCCTCTGGCCCACATTGGTTTATTTCTAGAAACCACTGCTGTGCTATGGACACACTGGGTACACACTTGTTTCCTTGTTTCCTAAAGGGCTACTCTTTTCTTCCATAGGTGTATTAGGAAACACAGACAAATCCATACATGTTAAAATATAGACAGACTGGTTCCCTCATTCTTTCAAGAAACATTTTTTGGCATCTTCTCTGTGCCAGGCACTGAATGACAACAAAGAGATTGAGCTACGAAAGGTTAACTTGATCAAGCAGGGCCCAGGGGATCTCTGGAGACCGCCAAATCGGGGTGGCTTTGAGAAAGGCCAATTTCAACTTGAAGCCTACGGAACTGGTCTCAGCCTTTGTAGAAGAGGGGCCAAGGAGGAGAAGAGACTAGGGCCATGGCTTCTGGGCCCCACCTGAGGAGGCATTCCTGGGCCAGCATGGCACTCTCCCAAATTGTTTTAGTGTTTAAAAGGAAGACTCCAACCCAGCCTGTCTTTCCAAGCACATTGCATATCCAAGTGCTCAGCGATGAAATCGATCTGCAGAGGTGACTCACAGGCAGACAGCCAGCGCAGTCACGGATCCCTGTCTGCATTCCCAATTTGCCTGCTCAGGTTGTCGTCTTTTTAATGTTATTTACCAAGCCCAGTGCCCCCAGTGCCTGTCCCCAGCGCCTGATAGAGCCCTCCAGCCATTGTCCCTGTACGCCTGTCACATCTTGTCAATGCCTTCTTGAATTCAACAGGTTTGGGCAGCCTGTCTACAGGCTTGCCTGTTCACTCCTGGGGCCCCAGGATCCAAGAAAGTGGCCTAGTGGATGCAGCCCCATCAGCGATCCCAGCAGGTCCCAGAAGGAAATGTCCCCCAGCTACACCTCCTCTGCCTTTCATTGGGCAAGAAAGAGAAGGGGTTGCCAACAGTAGTCCTGCACATGGCACTGTCCTGCTGGCAGTCGTGGTCAGTGTCAGTGAGACGCGGGGGCGGGGGTGTGTGTGTGGAATGGGGTGGGAGGGGATCCTATGTGGAGGGGGGATAGGGAGGCCTAGGGAGGCCCCTGAAGAACTTCCTCCTGCCATGCTCTGTGCCCGCGGTTGCACTTATCACCTGACCCAACCCCACTCTAGCCCGGGAGTCTGGGGGGGGGGTCCCAGTTCCCTGGGGTCCAGGTCCTGCAAAAAGGGTCCTGCGTGTAGGATGGGCAAGGGCTTGGAAAGTGCATGTTAAGCTCCACTCGTGGCGCGAAAGCGCCCCCACCATGCTCTGCGGCCAGGGGTGGAACAGCAACTGAGCGAGCGTCCTTGAACCTGAGACACCTGGCCAGCCAGCCCCTTCCAGACCCTGGCCCAGGCTGCTGCTCATCTCCACCAGCAGCCTACTCACTCATCCTCACTTGGCCTCCAAGACCTGGGTCCCAAAGGCTTCTCCACACTTCAGCACTGGACAGGCCCCACCTCCTAGAGCCAGAGTTCTTCAAAAAGCCGGAACAGAAGGGTATCCAGAGACCTTACTCATTATATAGATAAAAAAACAGGCTGCAAATTCAAGGCAGATCTTTGTTCATGGACAGTGCTAGGAACTTCTGATTACTATCATCTTACCGTGCTCCCACTCGACACTAGTCCTGAAGCCTCTCTAACCACCTACCTTTTCCTCTTAGACTGGCAAAGAGAGTGAGGTTATGCCTCAGGAACTTAGACCCTCAAGATCCAGAGGATTAACCTGCAAATTCCAGGGATACCCATTCCTCCAGCTGGCCTCTGATTCCACCACTCCGGGAAGAAGTTGGAAGGACTTAGATGTGGCACAAGCCCAGATTATGTAACTGAGTTGGCATTTAAATAACCTAACAACAAATTGCCCAATTTAATTTTCTTACTCAATCCAATAAAGAAGAAACAAGAAAACGTATTCTAATTAAATACATTGATCCATAGGAACTGGCAACTCTGAAGGTCTGCCTGGAAGTTAGCAGTTACACAAACTTGAGTGACACAAAGATATGAGTTATAAGACAAAACTCATCCTCCCCCCCTTCCACAGAAAGGCTTCAAAGTGTCCTGAAAAACTCTTCCTTTAAAATAAATGGGAAATTGAGCCCAAAAGGAAAAGAAACCCATCCAAGTCCAGCCAGCTAGGCCAAGTTAATTTTCAGGGTCTGTGGAGCTCAAGAGAGCATCAGGTTCGTGCTCTACTCTAGCCACAGACTGGGGCCCTTGGCCTTGGTCTTCAGCATCCTTGACCAATTGGATCCTTGGACCTGGCATGCCATCCTGCTTGCCAAGACAGCTCTTCTGCATCCTCCAAACTCTTAAGCAAATATCAAGTTCTCAGGGACAAATTTGTATATAGAGAACAAAATAGCAGTTTGCTCAGACCCCCTTAGAGTACTGCCCAGTTTGAGTCCTGTAAGTACTAGTAGGTAAAAAGTTGTGGAAAAGAGCAGAGTGTCACCAAGTCTGGGGGAGCCAAGAAAGAATGGCTTGATTAGAAATAAGGATTTAATGCCTTCTTCCCCAACTCTCCCATTGTGCTATGCCCCAGGTTTCCAAGGGAAGAAATTTCCAAGTCTTTAGCAAATAGGGGCCTATCAGATCCTACACTGTAGGGGATTGGTAGGATCTGTAGAACCCTATCAGATCCTACACAGATATGGCCCTGGTCCAAGACACAACACCAAGCCCCTTTGGACCTATGTTTAGCAAGCCTCTTAGCTAGAAATGCATCTTCATCACCCTCCCAAATGGTGCCAGCTGTAGCTGGCTTGGTTTTGGGTCTTAAATCAAAGCTGGATTGTCCTTCCAGGGTAATGTCTGCCTTGGAGAAAAGCAAAATTACTTAGTATTTGGCAGCTCAGTCCATGCCAGGGGAAGGTGACCTGCAACAGAACCCACAGTCAGTGTGGCAAGTCATTCCTCATGCTAGAACCAGATGGCATCCCATACCAGCCTACCCCACGTCCCTGTTGAGCTTGTGGAGCTCTGCCTTCAGTAGGGCCCTATAGGGACCAAGTCCCTATCCACACTTCCAACCCCAAGTAGCCTCAGCTATGGGAAAGGCACTGCGAATACCACACGGAAGAGGTGGTGGTTGTTTTGAGGTGGATTTCTGTGAGGGCCCCTTCAGAGCCCTGATGACAAAGAACAAGTCATGACAAGGTCTAGAGGAAGAGGGATCAAGGCAGAGGACAGTAAGTGCAAGGCCACCAAGACAAGAAGAAGCTTGGTGGGAGTGTGGGAGGAATTAAAAGAAGACTGGAGGGCTTCTGGAAGAGAAAAGCAGGAGAAGTGAAAGAGCAGGCAAGGTCAAAGACATAGCCTGGGCTTATAGCAGACAGGACCTGGAGACCAGTCATGAGTTAGGATCCTATTATAGGAATAATGGGAAAGCACTGGGAGGTTTGAAGTAGGGAAATGGAAAGGATTTCAGGGAGATAAGGTAGAAACAAAGACACTAATCTGAAGGCAACTGTAGGCACCTACAAGAAAGCTTATGGGGGCCTGGACCAGGGTGGGACCAGCAGAAGTGGGAGAGGTTCGTGGATCCTGACTTTACTTTGAGAGTTAAGCAGAGAGTATTTCCTGGCTGGTTGGATATACTGGATGAAGGAAAGAGGTGAGTCTAGGATGACTCCGATGGTTTGGCCTAAGCAACTGGAAGGGTAGGTTAAGCCATTACTCATATGGGGAGGATGGTAGGGAGCTAATTTGGAAGAAAAGCAATCAAAAGCTGAGTTATGATAGTGTTGATTTTGAAATGCGTTAGTGTTGTCAGGTAGGCTTTTGGATATCCACCATTATCTGGTCACTCCCTTCATGAGCCATTGGAACAATTATTCATATAATCATTTTCTTTAAATCAACCTTAAATAAGTTCATTTTTTCTTTAACTCCATGCTAAGCAATAATATTCATGACATCAAGGGTTTCATAGACTACTAGTATTTTTTTCCTCGATACACATTAAAATTCATATGACAAACATAGTTACTAGGTCTTATTGAAGTTCAATCCTGACATTTCCTCCTTACCCAACCCTTAGCAAAGTCTGGGCACCTGGCATATACAGATTTGAATTCAGCCATTGGCTTTGATGCCTAGGATCCTTCAAGGGCATTTGAAGGAATTGCAGTGGGGCATTCAGAGAAGAAGACCTGGTCCTGAAGCTCAGAGAGGGCCTGAGGGCAGCCTCCCGATTGCTAGGGAACCCTACTGAGCCCTCAGCTTGGTAGGGGGTTTCACAGAGCAGAGCCCACCACCCTTTTCTTAGGTCCATGCGCCCTCTGGTGGTTAGGTTCTCTGACTCTTTGCACTGGGGGGGCTTCTGAGCTCGCTTCCAGGCTATGCAGAAGTGGGGGACCCTCTACCTTGGCCTCCTTTCAAGGGAAGGGGAAGGGGTCAGATTAGCTTTAGGCTCAAAACTAAGGGACAGGATGGGCTTAAGTGGGGGCAGCAGTTTGCAAGCCAGGCTGAAACCACCAAGAGTCAGACCAAAAGGGGAAGAAGAGTGGTGGGTAGGAGTAGGGGCTTTTGTTATCCATAGAAGGTCGCCAATGCAAAGAAAAGCACACTGATAGCCATATACAAATAGGGCAATTTACCTTAGGTGGGTATTTTCAGAGGAAAATACAAAACACTCCAATTCTAATATTTCAAAATTAAGAGCAGGGAACATCAGACTATGCTGAATAAATACAACACATAATGGAAAATGTATTTCAGTTCTTATATTACAGCCAGTTATGGGAGAGAAGCGGGGGCGGTGACCAGCAACAGGCAGGAGAGAGTCATGCTCTTGCAGAAAGCAATCAAGGAGGGGACTGGGAGGGGCAAAGAGACACTGTCTGCCTAGGTTGATATCCAGGTGCTCACACAGGCATCCACACCACATCGACACAAGTGTCCACACAGGCGTGTGTGTGTGTGTGTGTGTGTGTGTGTGCGCACACACACACATTCACATACTCACATACTTCAGGCTGCATGGATATTCTTTTGGTAACCCTTTCATCTTTTTCTCAAAGAACAAACTGTGTTTAGATGAGAAGAGACCAATTGCTAAACACACTCACAGTCCAATGTGCAAGACAGTCTCATGTAGAAGGCTGTGGCAAGGCCTCAAAGAAGGGGGCCCCTGAACTGAGTCTCAGAGGAAAAAAAAGCAGAAAAGAGTGATCCAGGCAAAAGGGACAGCATGAGAAGTCCTAGAAGCTTAAGAGAACATAGACATTCAAGGCACCACAAAAGGTCATGAGTGATTTAGACTCGAAGATGTCTGGGGAGAGTGTGGGTACAGAACAGAGCCCTGAATCCTGCATCTCATTCCAGGGAGCTCCCCACATGACCCAGATGAGTCACCTGCTTGCACTGGGGAAAACTAGGTCCAAGATTTGATGTCTGCTAGGTTGATGTGAGCTGGAAATCAGGTACCCATGGAGGCTGGACGAAGGGTGAATCAGGCTCCAGGAGAAAAGGCTACAGATTTCTTGCTAAAGCCAATGAAATATTTTTCAATGCAGTGATCTGCTGCTTCTGGGCCAGTGCCATTCCAGGGCAACAAAATTAATATCTATTCTGGGTTCCAGCACAGAGCAAAGCTGAGCTACTTGGTGTAGCCTTCGCAATGAGCATCTGGGCAAGCAAATGGTTGTGTCCTCAAGGACCCCACCTCCTGGTGGCTCAGCTTCTAATGAAGTGAAGGGACTTAGAGCCTTTTCTTCCAGCCCAGAATTCAAAGGGAGAGCATACACAGAATACTGTTCCATCATGAATCCTGCCTCCCTACTGCTGCCATTCTCAGGGATCAGGTCTAAGCATGGGTAATGTTACAGATCCCTCCAAGTGAGTCTGTCCCTGGTTAGGACTTGTTACTGTAAGGTAGAGAAGAGGCCAAGAAATTACATCAATTGTAAAAGAAGTCTGGCTAGAATGAGTTCCAAAGAAGATCAGTGGTAACACCTACATCCAGGAAAATTGGACTAATCAAAATTAAAAAATTCTGTGTTTCAAAGGACACAATGAACAGTGAAAAAGCAACCTATGGAAAGGGGGAAGGAATTACAAATCATATATCTGAAATATCTGATATGGGCTAATACCCAGAATATGTAAAGAACTCCTACAACTCAGTATGAAAAAAACAAACAATATGATTTAAACAGTGCAAAGGACTAAATAGCCATTTCTCAAAAAAAAAAAAAATGGCCAAAAAGCACATGACCGTTTACCAGGGAAATAAATATTAAGACTACAATAAGGTACCACCCACACCCATTAGGATGGAAACTGTAAAAAAAAAAAAAAAAAAAAAAGAAAGAAACAAGTTTTGGTGAAGATGTATAGAAGTTATACTCCTAGTGCACTGTTAGTGGGAATGTAAAATCGTGCAGTTGCTATAAGGGATATTATGATGGATGCTCAAAAAATTAAAAATAGATTTACTATATGATGCAGCAATTCCACTTCTGGGTATATCCTCAAAAGAAGCAAAAGCAAGAACTTGAGCAGATATTTGTGTATTCATGTGCATAGTGGCATGATTCACAGTAGCCAGAAGATGAAAATAACCCAAGTGTCCATCGGTGGATGAATGGATAAACAAAATGTGGGGGAATCCCTGGGTGGCGCAGTGGTTTGGCGCCTGCCTTTGGCCCAGGGCACGATCCTGGAGACTCGGGATCGAATCCCACGTCGGGCTCCCTGCATGGAGCCTGCTTCTCCCTCTGCCTGTGTCTCTGCCTCTCTCTCTCTCTCTGTGACTATCATGAATAAATAAATAAAATCTAAAAAAAAAATGTGGTATATCCATACAATGGAGCATTATTCAGCCTTAGAAAGGAAGGGTATTCTGACACATGCTACAACATAGATGAACTTTAAGGGCATGAGTGAAATAAGCTTATCACAAAGGAATAAATAGGGTATAATTCCACCTATATGAGGTATCTAAAATAGTCAAGTCATAGAAACAGAAAGTAGAGTGATGGTTGCCAGGTGCTAGCAGGGAGGGAAAATGAGGAGGTGTTGTTTAATGGGAGTAGAGTTTCAGTTTGGGAAGATTAAAAAATGCTGGAAATTTGTTTCACAACAATGTGAATGTACCTAACCCTACAAAACTGTACGCTTAAAAGAGGATGAGGGATTCCTTTTTTTTTAAATTTTTTTTTAATTTTTATTTATTTATGATAGTCCCAGAGAGAGAGAGAGAGAGGCAGAGACATAGGCAGAGAAGCAGGCTCCACGCACCGGGAGCCCGACGTGGGATTCGATCCCGGGTCTCCAGGATCGCGCCCTGGGCCAAAGGCAGGTGCCAAACCGCTGCGCCACCCAGGGATCCCTGGATGAGGGATTCCTGGATGGCTCAGGGTGTGATCCCAGGGTCCTGGGATGGAGTCCCACATCAGGCTCCGCACAGGGAGCCTGCTCTCTCTCTGCCTATGTCTCTGCCTCTCTCTGTGTGTCTCTCATGAATAAATAAATAAAATCTTAAAAAATAGTTAAGATAGTAAATTTGATGTATATTGTACTGTGATTAATAGAGACCTAGAGAGATGGATGATAAATAGGCAGATAGTAATAAGTGGTGTGCACAAAAGCATCTGAGTCTGCACCTAGAACTTCTCGACTACTAATTAGCACTTGTCCTTTGGGTTCCTAATCATCTGATGGTACCTACTCAAGTATCTGCTCTTCCAGAAGATCTCCTGCAAATCCCCAGATGTAGCCAATGTTTCTTTAAAGACCCAGCTATTGGCAAATAGAAACATAGGCATCTTGATGTGTTTGCTCATTGCCCCAGCATTTTTTGAAAGCCTCCTCTGGGCCATGCATGTCCCCAAGACTGCAGACAAAGCAGTGAGGGAGGGTATGTTGGCCCTGCCCTCCAAGAGCCCACAGTACGGAGGGGAAACCAGCTCTGTCAAAACCAGCCACACAGTATGATATGAGCCAGAACATAGACTTGCAAGTGCTGTGGGAGTCTGGGGGGGGGGTGATTGACTGCCTAATGAGAGCCTTATCCAAGAAGGTAGTTTTTGAGCTGAGTCCTAAAGGACCAGTGGAGCTATGGCAGGCAGCAGAAGATAGCAGAGGTGTTCCAGGCAGAGTGAGTCCTTTATAAGAGGATAAAAGAGGAGAGAAAGGGAAAGAATGGGAATAGCGTAGTGGAACAATAACCACAACTAGTTCAAATGAATTTATTAACTTGTAGGTGCCTCTACTGCAGATGTGAACTTAAAGAGTCTCCCACCCACTGCCAGCCTCAGGGCTTCTTCTGTAATGCTCTGTATAGAGGAGTGATGGCCAGAGCTCCCACCCACCTCCTTCTCCAGGTAGCACTTCCTTGTTCCTCACTCCCTGCACTGGAATGGACAAGGAACCAAGAGAATAATCTCTCCCTAGTCCAGAGAAGCCTGCAGAGACCTCACTTCTGGCTGGCAACATTCAGATGGATGAACAAAGCAGGACTTGGAGTACCTGATGGAGAGGCAGCCGTGAGTGATCACTGTCCTACTTGCCACCCTCCTTTCCCTGCCTTGGGAGACAGACACTCGGTACCTATGCTAACTGTCTGCAGCCATTTATTGAACTACATACATGTGCAGGGAAATGGGGATATTCAGATCACATATCCAAAAAGCAGGGGCCAGAACCAAGTGGGAAGCAGCTATGTGTGAAAGAACCTGGAGAAAGGGCAGATCCACAGTAGGGTGCACAGTGTCCTGCAGATGGGCTTCTTCAGAGTAGATCATTTCCCAGGCTCCCAGCCCCAAGAAAGACCCCTTGAAGATAATTCAATGGGCTCTTCTCTTCCTTCCTCAGACTTGGACAGGCTAAAGCTCCTGGAAGCTGAGCCAACATGGTCTGCACTGTGCATAAGCTTGGCTATTAGCTGGACTTGGAGGAGGGCTCCTAGATGATTGAGCCAAAAACCTAGGACAGAGAGGCTTCGGGGAGAATTCAAGAGGTAATATGGACACCTGCACAGCTCCTCTAATTCCCAAGGCTGGGAGGGCAGTTGAACCCAAACCCTCATGGCTTATCAGCAACAGCTGGCTCGGGGCTGGTAATCCCATCTGACAGGTAATCATCCTCATTGTTCTGCTTCATCTTGGTTTCCAGAACCGTAATGCGCTGCTTGAGCTTTTGCTGGGCTCCCGTGTATTCAGCCAGCAAGCGGCCAAAGCGAGTGTACAAGGTCTCCATGTTGGTCTCCAGCTGCTCTAGCTTCTCTTGCACATCTATGTCCATGCTGGCTGCCACCTCAGTCTCATCCAGCAACCCCTCCTTCATCAGGATCTCCCGGCCCCTCTCCTCCAAGACCTTCTTGGCATCAGGGTACTCAGTCACGGCTTCCATAAGATCATCCTTGGACAAGCAAAAGAGATCTGAGTAACCAAGGCTACGGATGTTGGCTGTGCGTCGATTGCCCATTTTGCTGCCCTTAATGTTAAGGATACTGATCTCTCCAAAGCAACTCCCAGCCGAAAGCAGGGCATATTGAGTAACACCATCATCAGCCACCACTGCCAATTTGCCCTCCTTGATTATGTACATCTCCTTGCCAATATCCCCCTTGCGGCAAATGTAATCACCAGGACTGAAGACCTGAGGACGAAGCTTCAATACTAGCTCCACCAGCAGGCCAGCCTCACAATCCTGGAAGATGCGCACTTTTTTGAGTGTGGACAGATGGACATTGATGGCTATCTCAGCCCTCAGCTTGGCTGGCAAGTTCTTGAGAACTTCCCGCTCATCCACACTCTTCTTATTGGTCCACAAGTAGTCAAACCATTTAATTACCTTGGCTTCCATCTCTTTACTGACCTTTCGGAACTGCATGTAATGTTTGACAGCATCAATCTTGGCCTGGAATTCAGCCCGAGTGGCATTCATGTTGGAGATCATGGAGCCCACGTTTCCCACAATGGTGGCAAAGATGAGGACACCAATCAGGAAGTCAAAGATGACAAATAAGTACTCCTCATCCTTTACAGGGGGTGGTGTCTCTCCAATGGTGGTGAGTGTCAGCGTAGACCAGTAAAGGCAGTAGATGTATTCTCTAGCCAGGTAGCCATACTCAGGGTCAGTGATGTTGGGATAAACCCAGGTGTCAACGCCAAAGCCAATGGACTTGGAGATGGCATAGTAGATGCAGGCATTCCAGTGGATGATGACCAAGATGTAGAGGACCAGGTTGCTGATTCGGAATATGTTAGGGTAGCTGGTGCGTGTCTCAGTGCGATCAAAGAATTCAAACATGCGGGCAAAGTGTAGCAGGCGGTTGAAGCGCAGCTCAGGTCTGTGGATGCCCACAGCAAAATAGATCAAGTCTGTGGGAATAATAGAAGCCACGTCCAGCTTGAACTGCAGTGTGTGGATATAGTTGTCCCGCAACTTCTTAGAATCTTTGACCAGCAGCCCCTGCTCCAAAAAACCTAGTAGAGATGCAAACCAGTATATCAGTACTGCCCTCAGGCCTGTCCCTCTAAATAGGCTAATGCTCAGCAAGGGACAAACTGCACACTCAGCCCTCCTGCCCAAGAAGAGTTATAGGAAACTCACAAGGCAGAGCTGGCCTGAAGGACCCTAACACATGACCCCTAGGCTTGAACCTCACTAAGCACACAGGGACTGTGAGGTTCAAAGAAGAGCAAACACCAACCCAAGTCCCAGCCAGGCAGTTAAGTCTAACGCTGTGTCAAGAAATCTTCCTAAAAAAGTGGATTCAGGAGTTTGGACTGATGGGTCATGTTCCTGCCTATGCATCCCACTTGCTCACTTACCTGTGCGCAATCGAATGAAGAGGTCCGTGATATACACCACATCTGAGAAGTAGTCCAGCACCAGCCACACTAGGTAGTAGCCTTTCTGTAGGTCACTGAAGCAGGCTCTGCAGGAAGACAGGACTGGGCTTCTCTCTCAAAGCCAGCCAAGGCCCTCTGGAGGCCTCAAACTGAGTGCCCACTGAGCACAGGGCTTGAGATAGCTACTAGGGACACTGACAAGTCACAGTCAGTCTGGTGTCATGAAGAAACTTATTAACAAGCAACATATACCTCCTTAAATAGACATCCACACTGACCATTACTTGTCTCTTATCCACTGGACTATGAGTACCAAGAAGATGGAGACCACCTCTTAGTCATTACTGTATATGTCCTATGCCCTGCCCCAGAGCACCAGGATTTTTGACAGGGGTGAGTTGAACCAAAAATTAGACACTGGAAGTATGAACTATAATATACAGCTGAATAGCCCCATGCCCATCTCTTCAACATACACTTATTGAGAATTCAACACAGAGCACTGGCCAATCCAAGTGAGAGAGAAGACAGTAGCTGGGCTTAGCCTAGAGGCAGTAGGAATGGAGAGGTTAGAGGCTGCAGGAGTTTTAGAAAGAATTGACAAGACTTGATGACTGAATGGGTACAGACCCAGAGAGGGAGTAGAATAGGAGATAGAATGCACAATGATGACCCAGTGAGTGTACGAGTCAAAGGAAAGAGCAGTTTATTCTTACTACTTGGTCACATTTCAAGTAAGACCCAAGACCCTGGTGCACCAAGCCTACAGAACAGTACTATGCCTGCCTGATATTCACTTCAAGTCTTCCAGCCAACTAGGCCATCCTGAGACAGGGTCTTGGCATATGTTCCTCCTTCCCAGAATGTTCCTTTCACCAGGCTCAGGCATCTAAATAACTGATTCCCTCTCACCATTCAGGTCTCAGCTAGGATGTCACCTCCTTAGAGAGGACTACACTGACTGACTTCCTCTAGTAGCTCCCTGCCTCAAGTCCCTTGGGCATTTGTTTTGTTCATGTTTACTATCAGTGACTCTCACTAGCCTGAGAGCTCCAAGAGAGCAGAGGCCATGTGTGTCTTGTTCACCACATCATCGTCAGCACATAGCACAGAGCCTGGCACCCAATGGATGCTCAGTCAAACCCTTGCTAAATAAATAAAGTGGGGGATAGGGTGGGGTGGGAAATGATGTCAAAGAAAGCTACCTGTGAGAGTGGCTTTGGAACTGAAACTGTAAGAAGAACCTCCATAGGCTAAAAATGGGGAAAGAAAAGCTTCTCTTGAGGAAATAGAATGTTATGATTCAAGAGTAGTGACTGCTGGGGCTGAGGGTATGTCCAAAAGGTGGAACTAGAGAGAAGGCCAGGTCCAAACAGCCTTAACAGTTACTCTGAGGGCTTCAATTTCATCCTGTGAGCAATGGGAGGGGGGGCATTGAAGGATTTATTAGGAGAAACTGACGTAATCAAATCCCAGTTTCTACTAACTGTACTAGTTGCAAGTGTGAAGGATGCATTGGAGGGGGCAAGAGTGCTTGCAAGAAATGGGTGCAAGACTATTGTAGTTGTCCCAGGGAGAGAGGAGGGTGGCCTTATCCAGGCCAGTATTGGTATGGATGGAGAAGTAAGAACAGATACCAGGAAGGACATACATGAAGCTTTGGTAGCATATTAAATTGGGAGGGGGCATTGGGGGTTAGCAGGGCAGAGGGAGGTGCCATTGGCAAGCAGGGGATCCAGAAAGAAAACTGGGTTGAGATGAGCTCTGTGTCCACAGCTGGGACTGGTACACTCTTAACCCCAAAGCCTGTGTGCTGGGCTGCTTTGGCCACCCCCTCCCAGATCCCTCTCTGCTCACCTGGCCACCAGCAGGCACCAGTTGTAGAGAACAGGCATGGCAATGACAAATAGCCAGCGGTAGTACCAGTCCCCAGCTGGATCCAAGACAAATAGTTCAAATTTCTTTCTAAGGAGACAGACAGAGGGCAGGCTTGAGGACTAGGTCCTCACTGTGGCAGCACCCCAGTTCCCAGAGGCCAGGAGTCCTTTAAAAATTAATGCTTAAGAGGATGTGCAGGGTAAGGACCAGGTTGGCTCAGGGCCCCATTTTCAGGGAGACAACTTGGTACTGGGCATCTGAGTAGAGCTCAGATGGGCCAGGGTCACCCATCTTCCTACTTTAACCCCACACAGGCCCATTGGTCCCCATGCCTTCCTGAGGCAACCTCGCTCAGAGGGCAGGACATGGCAAGGGGCAGTGTTTTCACTGAAGTGGGCTTCAGGGCCTGGGGAGGTACTTCCACAGGATGGTAATGAGCACTCAGGGCCTGTTCCCATATCCCTCCTGGGAAGAGAGAGGAACTCCAGAAAAGTGAGTGCCACGTGCTTCCTGCCCACCCCACCCTCCCTGTTTGGTCCCTGGCCTCCAGCTCCCAAATTGCTTTCCCAGATGCTACATCCTGTCTTGGCAAAAGCTCTTTTCCTCCACCGGCCAGAAGTGGGGAATGTCGGCTTGGCCAGACATCCCCAGTCGCCAACTCATTCCTCAAAGAACAGAGCTTCCAGCTCTACCTTCTTGGCCCTCCCCCGCTCCCTCCTGCTCAGTTGTTCCCAGGCCTTCCCCAGCCAGCCAGCCCCCCATATGGCCTCTTCAAAGGCCCACCTCTGTACCCACATTGGCACTGGTGTGGGCATACTCTCAGCAGCACTCCCTAATTGCACCCTCCTCTGCATTTACTGACTGTTGGAATTGAGACTGAGGCTGGCAAACATTTGTGTGCCCTTGCTGTTTGCTTCATAAGCAGTAAGAGAACATCTGGCAAGGGACAGCTAAGGGAAGAAAAGCCACTAAGAGCTCCCATGGCAATTGGTTCCTGGAAGTTGGAAAAGTCTGTGAACAGGGACAATGGAAACATACTAGAATTAAAACCATAGCAGGTCTCCCCTGTCAACCCTTTTCCTTGCCATGGCAGGACTTGTTATAGACTTCAGTCTTCCCCTGACAGTGGCATAAGAAACCCCACCAAGCCCTACAGTCGCATGCATGAGAGCCCTTCTAGTCCTACAAGCTGGACAACTATACTTGGTGCCCTTGCCCTCGCCGTCCTTGTCGCCTTTGCCATCCCCTTGCTGCGTTGTCACAGTCTGGAGCTCGGGCCCACGGAAACGCTCCAGGAACGAGTCAGGTCGAGCTTCCTCCTCACGGAAATTCTTGTTGGCCCACTCTCTGATGACCCCCACCAGGCGGACAATCCTAGAAATGAGAGAGAGCATGGACCAGAGAGAAGAATCATGCTATTCAGAAAGGATGTGGGCCCAAAAGCTCACCACTTGGTGAGGGAGATGGAGAAGGGACCTTGGAAACAGGCCAGTCCATGATGCTTCCCATGCTGAGTTGGGATGTGGACCAGCACTGAGGACAGGAGGCTGGGGTTTGGGTATGACTCTAAATGCAGCCTGAGAGGCAAGGAGTTGTTCTGGGAAGACTTCTTGTATGAGGTGCCATCTCAATTGATGGTGAAGAACAAATAGGTAGTCTCCAGGGCAAGATAATGGAGGACAAGTCAAGAGGAAGATTGGCCCAGGCTTCCTGATTTCCCTATGGAGCCTATGACTCTGGGCTGCGGACCTCAGGACCCTCTTCTTAGACCCATTTGCTGGGGAGGATTCCTCCTCCCTCTCCCAATGCTGAGACAGACAAGTCTGAAGGGAATGCTCCACTGAGCACTCCCAGCTTGCTCACAGGAGCCACCTCAGGAGAAAAGTATTTCCCATGGGTCTTAGCAGAAAGGCTCAATGGGACTGACAGAAAGGGAATTATGGTAGCCATTCTGACAGATCCCATAGGCAGAAGCAGGTAGCATGAGAGCAATGGTGGAACCTACCTGTGGAAGCCACCCCTTCCCCGCTGGGGGGCATCCATCTCCGCCAGCCTCTGAAGTTCTGAGGAGGTGTCATCATCAGCGGCAGACTGTGGCCTGTAGAGGAAGGAACAGAGCTGACAAGGGTTACTCTGGACATACCTTGTCTCCTATCAGCACTTTTCTCTGCTGGGAGGTGCCTAGAAATCCAATACTCCCTTTTTAGAGGATATTCTTAAGCCAAAGGATTGTTTACTCTGACAATGAGGCAGAGCTGGGAAAAATTAGAAGCCTCCAGGCCATCCCTGAAAAGACCCAGCCTCAACAGACTCACCTGCTGCTGGTCCTGGGGTCATCTTTGCCATTGGCCTTGATGGCAGGAGGTGCATGGTGGTTGTGGTTATTGGCTGGGGAACTCTTCACACCATTGGATTTTTCTGTCATCCTCCATGTACAACCGGTTCCTCACCTGCAAGGGAGATGGTGAAGAAAAAAGTCACAGAGGATCTTGGACACCAGATAAGGCAGAGGAGATACAGATGAGCAGTGAGAACAGAACCAGGGCTCACCTGGGAAACCCCAGCATTCCTGGGTACTGCGATGGCAATGCAGGACAGGGGTATTCAGCATTGCCTAAGTACCAAGCTCTAAACACCAAGAAGATGAAGGTGCTTTCCCCACTCTGCCAGGTAATTCAAAAGGCAAATAGCACTAAATTGCAAAATGTGCTTATTTTTCTTTTACCCCAGTGTATTTTTGACATATAAACTATCAAAGCTAAAACAAAACAGAACAGGTAAAAAAAACTGTCTGAGATGGTGTGCCTGGGTGGTGCAGTTAGTTGAGCATCCAACTCCTAGTTTTGGCTCAGGTTGTGACCTCAAGGTCTTGAGACAGAGCGTCATGTTGGGCTCCATGCTCAGCACAGAGTCTGCTTGAGATTCCTTCTCCCTCTCCCTGCCCCTTCTGCTTGTGTATGCTCTCTCTATCCCTGCCTCCCTCTCAAATAAATAAATAAATAAATAAATAAATAAATAAATAAATAATTTTTTTTTTAAATGTCTAAGACATCTTCTGGTGCCCTGTCTTTGCAAATGTCTGGAAGATACTTAGGCTGCCGAGGATCTCCAAACCAACAACTGCCCCCAAAATCTTGCCTTATGGAAGGAGATGTATCTCCTTGGCCCAAAGCAGCTGCTACCCCACCCCTCACTCCCAGATCTCTGGTTCTGGTTCTCCTGACCCGAGATCACCTCAGAACTCATGCTCTTAGGTGAGAGTTCATCTCTCATTGACTTCTTCAACCAGGGGTAATGTCTCTGGGGCTCCTTCCTTTCAGCTCCAGTCACATTCTCTCCAGTACCCCCTAAGTAATGTTGCACAAGCTGAGGAACAAAAAATGAGCCCATGGCTGGGACAGGGAGTGAGAGGTAGAGAAGGGAGCACTCCCATGGGCTCCATAGACAGTGGTACCAGTCAGGACTCTCTCCTTTGGGCTACAGCAAGCCTTGGAAAAGCTGAGCAGGAGCATGGCTAGAACAGTGTTATATTCTAAAAAGATCCTCTGGCTGCTATGTAGAGACTGGATTAAAGCAAGATAAGAGGCAAGGTGGTAGGGAGAAGACTGAAGAAGATGGTGCCAAAGGAGCCGGAGACAAATGGGCAGAGTGGAGAACTATTCAGGAGGAGAAAGGACGGGACTCAGAGATGGATGGGGAGCACTGGAGAGCAAGTGGGTGGAATTGCACAAAAAGAAAATACAGACTGAGGGACCAGGTCAGAGCTCTGGAGAACCCCAAAGTTTAAATATGAGCATAGGAGGATGTGCCCACAAAATAGACTACGAAGGAGCAGTCTGAGAGGGAAAAATCCTGAAGAAAGACAGGAGATTACATTCATTCTGCATTATTTCTTGCCATGGGTTCAGAGAGGCTGGGGCAAGAGAGATTCAGAGCAGCTCTTCCCTGCTCGGTCTGGTCAGCATGACCCACCAGATTCAATCAGAAGTGGTAAACACACCCCTTCAGGTTGCCTATAACCCCTACTGCTGAAATCCTGCCCCAGTCGCCACTACCTCATCCCCTCTCCATCCACTAATTCCAGATTCCAAAGCTGTCACCATGGTGATGGCAGGCACACCAAGCTCTGCGGTGAGTGGTAATAACAAGCAACCTCAGAGCTGCTCGCCCGGTACTCTCTGTGGGACTATGGCACTGGGATGCTAATGAGGACACCTGAGGGATAGGAACCAGTATCTCTCAGTCTCTGCTTGGACCCTAGAGACAGCAGACCATGGAGACAGAAAGTTCCAGGCAATGCAAACAAAGCTGGTACCACTCACACTGATCAGAGTTGGCCTCAATGGAGCACTGTTCAGTGAATGGATAGTAGGAGTACAGGTAGAGCAATAAAGGTTAAGTCCATTGCATGGATGGAAGGGAGACTGGTGTGAGGAGAGTGGACCCAGAGTGGGGTGTGAGCACAGGAGGCCGAGGCAACCCAGGAAGCATGCAAATATCAGACAGAGGACTTGGGACAGCCTCACTGATAGAGATCCAATGCAGGCCCTGTCTGCCACCACTTGGATCTCTTCCTTCTTTTCTAATCATCCCTAATGGCAATGGCTCTCAGCCCACAGACGGATAGCTTTGGGGGTACACGGCAACATTTGTGTCCTCTCTAAGTTTCTAGCACCAAGAAAGATTTGTCTCCTGTTATTCCTACTCCTTCTCTGCTAGGAACAGGCCCTCCCTTCAGTCTTGTTGCCCAGCAACTGCCCTGCCACACACATTCCAGTTCATAAGACCCACCCCCTCATGCTGCTTGCCAGGGAGCAAAGGCAGGCAGCTATCTCCTGGCAGTGCAGGCAGCTATGCCAGTGGTTCTCATCTGCATCTAGTCCTAAGGCTTCTAGTACCATCATGTCCCCAACCAGGCATCTCTCCCAAGCCACTCACCCATATCTCCAGCAGCCTGGTAGACATCTCCTTTGAGGTACCTCAAATGCAACATAGCTAAAACTAAACTTGACACCTTTACCTACAAATTGACTTCTCCAAGTTACCCATCTCTTAAAGGGGGACTACCCTATACCCATCGTCCAAATCAGAAACCTGGATGTCAACCATAACTCTTGGTTTCCTCCAATCAGCATATCCAGACAACCTCTGTCCTCAGTCAGTCGTCCCCCCCAAAGTGTCAAAGATCTGTCCATGTACTGCCCTCTATTCCCAAGGCCCTGGCCTGCTCTCAAGCCTTCACTGTTGCTCTCCATACATGCTGCAGCAGGCTCTGGACTAGAGGGTTTGCTGGGGGTTAAAGCTCTCAGAGTGGATGACCAGAAAAGGAGGCTGAGGGGAGCATCCTGAGGATCTGCAAAGGCCACATGGAGCTGAACAAGTGAAGGAAATTGGTGACCTTATCAAAAGCAGTCTCCTGCCCCCCTCCCATCTAGCAGCCAGTAGTTTTTTCTCTGTATTTACAGGTTTGATTCTGCTGCTTGTTTGTTGGTGGGAAGATAAGCAAAATGGGTTAGGCAAAATGGGTGAAAGAGGGTGAGAGATACAGGCTTTCAGTTGCAGAATGAATAAGTAACAAGGATTAAAACAAAACAAAAAGGATGAAAACAGTACAGTGTGGGGGATATAGTCAATGTTATTGTAATGGCATTGCATGGTGACAGATGGTAGCTACACTCGCAGTAAGCACAGCCTAATATACAGAGAAGTTGAATCACTATTATGCACACCTGAAACTAATATAACATTGTATATCAACTATACTTCCAATTTTTTTTTAAAAAAAAGAGCAGCCTCAAGGAGTGATGGTAAAAGACAGCATGTTTTACAGGGTTTCATAATGAGTAGTAGGAGGTGAAGAAAAAAGCTATGAATATGTCTAACTCTTTCCAGGAGCTTGATTGAGAGAGAAAGGAGAGAGATAGAATGGAAACCGAAGAATGTGGGGTTGCAAGAGGTTCATTGTGTTGTTTCTCTTATTCTTTTACTGAAAGGAGATAATAAAGCAGGTATAAAAATTCTGAGGAGGGATTCAACAGATAATGAAAATATCTGCATATCCGTCCAACTTCAGTTAAGACATCATGAAAGATGGATGTAATGAGTGGGCTTAGGCACTAGAGGAGTAAGAGGAGATTTATCAAGAACATAGGCCAGGAGGGAAGGAGGTGACAGACAGTTTAGATGGGGATAGGGATACAGTGAGAAACAGCTGAAGGGGCTCATTCATATAAAACCCCAGAATTCTCAGTGAAATGACATCAAGTTTCACCTTCAGAGGCACCAGGCAACAGTAGACACAGACTTTGGAGGAGGTCAAAAGGTTTGAAATAGCTGCTGCAGAGGTGCATGGGGAACCTGAGCAAGTGTGAGGGCAGGACTAGGCTAGGCAAAGAAGACAGGAGACCATGTAATTGGCAAAGACGAGAGAAATGGGCTAGGTCCTAGATAGAATGTGGAACCCTCAAGAAGGGAGGCTTTCAAACAGAGTAAGACGTAATGATTCTGTAAAAAGCCTGACATCAGTCACGATATACTTCTGGATCTCTTTCCTTCTCACCCACAAGTTGAACAACAGACCCAAGACTTTTATAGAACAACCAGCCCTGGTCCAAGTAGTCTCTTGGACCCTGGTTGAGAGCATTCTGAGGACAATTATTTAAGAGATGCTAAGACCAGGGACATAAGGGACAAGTTAGACATACAGCCAAGAGAAGAAGCCAGAACTACTAACTTCCAGTTTGTGTCTCATTCAAATGCTCATTGTTGCCTGGTACTCTTTTATTCATTCATCTAGCCCATGCATGTTCCCAAAGCACCCGCTGTGCATCAGGTCCGTGCTAACTGCTGAGGTCAAAGAGATGTTTCTGGCCAAGCCTTTGACCTCAGTGTTGCTCCCAGAATAAAAGAGACGATAGGAGCACAATTCATCCTCAGAGTCACTTCTAGATTCATGCCTGTTCTGTTTCTCAGAAGCATTTGACACAGCTTGTCTACTCTCTCCTCTCCTCCTTTCTCACTGGCCACTTCTTAGTGTCTTCTGAAAAAGCCTCTTCCTCTTTCCTAACTCCAAACTTTGGAGTTTCCTGAACTCAGTCTTTGGATGGATTCCTTATAGTTCTCTTCATCATTTCCTCATCCAGTCTTGTGGCTTTAAACACATCTGTATGATGATGACTTGCAAATTTATAACAACAGCTCAGCCTCTCTCCAAAACTCCAGTTTGCCTCTCAGATATTACCACTTGAATGTTGAATAGGCATCTCAGACTGAATATGTCCAAAACTGAGCTCTTGATCTTCCTCTCCAAGCCTTATCCTCCGGTACTCACCTGCATCTCAATAAAGACAATGCTATTGTCCCAGTTATTCAAGTCAAAAAACTTCAGAATCATCCTTGACTTCTGTCTTTCTATTATATCCACACACTCTACCTGTGCAAGTCACAAGGACTCTACCTTCAAAACATACCTTGTATCCAGTCATTTCTCACTATTTGTACCATTAATATCTTAGTCCGAACTACCATCTTATCTCAGTGCCTGACATATAATACGTGCTCAATAAGTTTTGAACGAATAGTCAATGGACGGTACCTGCACTTTCTCCAGTCCATTACTCCCTCTCTTTATACATCCATTACTTTTTTTAAAAAAGATTTTATTTATTTATTCATGAGAGACACAGAGAGAGAGAGAGGCAGAGACACAGGCAGAGGGAGAAGCAGGCTCCATGCAGGGAGCCCAATGTGGGACTCGATCCCGGGTCTCCAGGATCATGCCCTGGGCCGAAGGTAGGGGCTAAACCACTGAGACACCCAGGGATCCCCACTACATCCATTACTTAGCTTAGGCCACTACTATATAGAATAGGTCATTTTAAAGATTTTATCTGTTTATTTGAGAGAAAGAAAGAGAGAGAGAGGGAGAGAGAGAGAGAGAGAGAGAACAAGCATGGAGGAGATCACAAACAGGGAGGAGAGGGAGAAGCAGATTCTACGCTGAGCTGGGAGCCTGACACGGGGCTCGATTCTAAGACCCCAGGATCATGATCTGGGCCAAAGGCAGACGCTTAACAACTGAGCTACCCAGGTGCTCCTAAATTAGTCATTTTAAAGGACTATATGAGACTTCTGCTTCTGGACAAGATGGATTATCAGGGACTGGATATACCCTCCAGAATGAAACCCAAGTTCGGCAAAATAAATGAAACAGCAGCTTTAAAGACATTAGGCAACAATGTCAGTGACCCCTAAGAGTCAGGAAACAAATGAGGTGATCTCTACAATTGCCCCAGATTACTTTTATGAGAGATGCCGGGCCATGGCACAGAGAGAGGAAATCCAGGTGGAGCCTGATAGATTACCTGGATTGAGAAGACAAACATGAGAATCCAAGGATAGCAAGGCAGCTAGAGTTTGCAGAATAGAGTACGGGGGAAGAGAAAGCTGCACAGAGAGAGAATTCTAGAGATCTGCGGAGTCCCTTTCAAGTTGTCAGCTGAGCATTTATCAACACATACCTATGAGGAACGAAGTTATCCAAGGCTGGGGAAAGAACCATTCCAAAAAACTAGAGTTACATTTCCCAACACTAACACAGGGCATGGAAGAGTGTCTGATGCCACCAACTACACTGGAAAACCTAGTAATTCATGGACTATCTGGTGATGTATCCAGGAGGATCCTGTTACTATAGTGGGGAATAATTTGTTCCTCGACTGAACACTGTTCTGGTCCTGCTGAAAAAGTCTGAAAAGCAAGACTCAAAAAATCAAACTCTCTCCAAATAAGTTAACTTCATACCAGGGCAAGACCCAAAAATATTTTTAAGAATAAAAAATAAGTATTTAGCATCCAACAAGGTAAACTTCACGATGTGTGGCATCCACTCCAAAATTACCAAGCATATAAATAATGTCTCTGCAATGAAGAGCAAATGATCAATCAATCAAAACAAACCCAGAACTGACACAAATTACCAGACAAGGGTATTAAAACAGTTAATATTACAAAGAGAAAAGAGAATCCGATAAAGAAAGAGGAAAGCATCAAAGAGCTATGGAACAACTTCAAGTGGCTTAACATAGGTGTTGGTGAAGTTCCCAAAGGAGGGGGGGAGAGAAAAAAATATTTGAAAAAATAATAGTCAAAATTTTTCCAAGTTTGACAAAAACTATAAGCCCACAGATACAAGAAGCTCAATGAGCTAAGCACAAGAAACATGAAGAAAACTACACCAAGTTATTCTATATGTTGGCAAATCGAACTCTAATTTAAAAAATATATACCAAAAAAAGGACTACATGTGCTGTGATGAGCCCTGGGTGTTGTATGGATGTGTCGAACACAGTATTGTATATCTGAAACTAAGATTACACTACGTTAACGAACTGGAATTTTAAATAAAAACTTCTTTTAAGAAAAAGAAAAGAAAACTACACCAGGGCATATTATAATCAAATTCCCCAAATATATTGATAATAAGAAAACCCTAAAAGTAGCCAGAAATATAAGACACATGATGTACAGTCACAAGAGTAAGGATGAAATCAAATGTCCAATGATAACAAAATAATAATGAAAATCCCTCTGCTGAGCTTCAGACTTTCCTTCCAACTTCCAACTGGACATTACTTTCTGGCTACCCTTGAACAGGGGCAGTTCACCTCATCCCAAATCACACTGAATCCACCACCACCATCAGCCCTTAGACAGACATTTGTGACTGACTGAGACTGCAAGCCTTCAGCTTCTGGCCTTCGAGGTGCCTTGGCACTCAAGCTTCTCCCTAAAGAGCATGTCCAGGCTCATTGTCCTTGTGCACAGCTTCCTGCCAAGTTCCCAAAGTCCTACAGTGAAGCCCGAGTCCAGACTACGCCACTCTTTTTGCCAGCAGCACCCCCCCCACTAGATCCTGTACTGCCTGAGGGCATACATCAGGTTCTGCATTGTTATGCACTGCATACCCATGTCTCACCACAGCTGGTTCCTGGAAAGCACTCCACACATGCTGATGGAAGGAAAAAAGGGATGGAGGGATGGAGGAGAAGACATAAAGGCTAGACTGTGGTGCCATTCTGAGAAATCTCAGAAGACAGAGCTTAGAAGAGGGAACTGCTAGTAGAGAGATTTCCTCCAGTGAATCCTTCCAGGTCACCGGGTATCCCAATGTCTTTTATCATTCAGGCCATCCTGGCCTCAGATTCAAGTTAAGACTAGCCAGATTTTTTTCTCCTATGACTTGGGAAGGGAAATCTTCCATAACTGACAGCCTAGAGAGGCAGATTCCGAGTCTCAGCCAGACGCTTATCACCCCAGATATTCAAATCCGGCCATTACATCAGAGAAGGTCCTGGGCTGCAGGCAGAGAATGGTACCAACAGGTAATGGGGATCATGTACATCATAGGTGGCAGGACAGTAGGGGCAAGCAAGCAGGAAAGCAGGGAGGTAAGGTGGGCAAGCAGTCAGTGACAAGGAGAGCCAAGAAGAAGCCAGAACCTGGGAGTGCAGGGACAGTTTCTAATTCATTAAGCAGCTACCATGTGCTAAGTACTTGCCCTGAGTTAATCCATTTAATCCTCACAACAACGTGACAAGTCTGATGCTATTGATATTCCCACAGCGTGGATTCACACCTAAGCAATCTTGCTCCAAAAAGTGATCCACCTTTGGTTCTGGCCAGCCATCCAGAGGTGAGGTTCTAGCCTGCCACTTTTATGAAACAGATGCTTAAGAACTATTTGTTGAATAAATTAAATCTCCAGAAGGATGCACAGGAAGCAGGGCTTTGTACAAAATGTCTGGGAGGTCAGTAGAGCTGGCCGTTCATTTGACAATGGGCTGCAGCCTCTTGTGTGGACACCATGACATCAGAAACTTGCCATGGTAAAAAAAAAAAGAAAAGAAGAGAAAGAAAGAAGAAAGAAGAAAGAAAGAAAGAAAGAAAGAAAGAAAGAAAGAAAGAAAGAAAGAAAGAGAAAGAAAGAGAAGAAGAAAGAAAGAAAGAAAGAGAAGAAAGAAAGAAAGAAAGAAAGAAAGAAAGAAAGAAAGAAAGAAAGAAAGAAAGAAAGGAAAGGAAAGGAAAGGAAGCTTGCCATGGTTGGGCTTCTTTTACCAAGATAGACTTTATTTCTTTACAGACAACTATGGGAATGGGGCAATATATCTGACATCAGCCACACTGAGTCCGTACTCCAGGCCAAGGAGGCCTCTCTTAGGATAGGCTGGACCCTAGAGACAGTAGCCAATCCCATATCCCCAAACCCTGTTGTCCTCACTGAGAAGCCCCTCTTGTGCTCTACATTTCTAGGTGCCCACAGGCCAACTCTATCTCTGGGTGCAGACATGCTGAGCCCTGGACTCAACATGTCCCAATCTGAAATGACCTTCTGACCCTAGCCCTGGCTTTTACCTCCACAATGCCTTATCTTAAGAAAGTCACACCTCTCCCCATGCGTGCTCAGTCCAGAAACCTAGGAATCATCCTTGGTACCCACCACCCCATCTGCAAAGCCTGTTGGTTCTACTGCTGAAATCTTTGTCCAATACCTTCTTCTTTCTCCAGCCTGACTGCTGCTTCCCCGGGTCTGGCCTCAACCTTGCCAAAGCTCTCTGACTCTTTACTTATTCACCTCCAGACTCCCAAGCCTACCTCTTCTCTACCTTCCGCACCATCAGGGTGAGTTTAGTAAGTCAATACCTGGGTCTGTCTGTCACTCCCGCTTCTAAAACACATGGACAAATGCCCTCACGTTAGAAATAAACTTCACCAGAGCAGGAATTTGTCTGTTTTGTTTAGTCATTAACCTCAAGACCCTAGCCCAGTGATAAGCACATATGTATTTGGGAAGTGAATGAATGAACGAATTAATAAACAAATAAATTTCCTGAACTTGCAGTTTCCCATATCTACACCTCGTTTCAGTTCACTATTCCCCACTTTCTTTGTATTGTAAACTTACCATGTCCTTACATTAGTTTACTGTGTCTCTCTCATAAAATGGTCAGTCACATCCATGTGAGCAAGGACTGAGTAGGCCTTATTCCCTGCTAAGTGCCAGAATTAGGGACAGTGTCAGGTACTTATTGAATGGATGGAGGAACCATCTACATGAGAAATACCAAACTCTGCTTTGGGGCATTCAAATCCCTTCTGGATCTCACCAGACCCACCTTTGCAGCCTCATGTCTTGTGGGGCCATCTCACTTTGGAGCCTGGTGGAGTGTGGCTATATCTGGTCCTGGCAGTTCTGAGGATGCTGCTCACACTCTGCCAACTGCAGGGCCACGACACTGGCAGGAAATCTAAACACCAGGCCACCCCAACATTAGCTGCTTCTTACGACCACAGGCCAACAAGGATGAAGCTGACACTTTCTGGACTGGCATCAAGATCAGCTGAAGGGCCAAAATGGAGAGCCTATCCCTGCCCCAGGCCTGAATGTGGAATCTTCCCTCAGCCAAAAGTTCCAAGAACTTCATTGCAGATGCTTTTGCCCAAATGGCAGAGGGGCTGGTTCTCAAAACCTGAGAGACCTGCAGTGGCCATTCTCCCTCAAGGCTCTTCAAAAGAAGCCAGGGTGCATTTGAAGGGCCAAAAACAAAGACTGCAATCCCAGTAGGGTTTCTGGAAGAAGCATTACATAACCCCCACCCCTACCTCCATCACTTCTCATATGCAGAGAGCCATGGAGCTCCGAGTGGCACATTCCATGCTCTGAGACTGGGATGCCCAGAATTGCCCTGGGTCAGGCAGGCAGTGGAGGAGGCAGGGGCAGGTGGTAAGGCCCACAGGCTTTTCCTTCCCTCCCACCAAAGCCTGTCTGGCCAAGCAGCCCTTCAGCCCCTCTATTCCAAGTCTTCCTCAGCCACTCTCCCTGCCACTCTCCTAGAAGAGAACAAAGACAGCTGCTTTGGGCCAATCCTAGCATGGCACTCAGTGCCTCCATACTTCTGGAGCCCCAGGATTTGATTCAGCTGCTTTGACAAAGGACAATGGTTCCCCACACAGTCACTTTCCCTCAGCTGGGAAAGACCAGTCACACGAAAGCCCTGTCAAGACACACTCTAGGACCTGCACACTTTCATGGGCTCCAGCTCCTACCGCATGGAGGCCACCAGCCCTGGTTACAAGAAGGTGCCAACCCTTGATCAGCGGCTGCTTCAACCCAATGCCAGCTCCTTTCCTCACCAATCAGATGGCTTCAGAGGCAGGGTGTCCCCTGGCCACAGTCAGCATCCGTTGGTCCGTCTGTGAAGCTTCCAACCAGAGATAAGCCCTTGGGGGTTCATCAGCACCTGAAGCCAGCAGTGACTTCCTGGTATTCCTGTTCCCAGGCCAGTAGGGTCCCTGATTCCCCCACACAGCTGGCAGCCTCCCAGTCAGAGAGCTGTCCCACCCCACCTGACACCAGCATGGGAAGCTGGCAGTGGCCCAGAGGAGCTCATGCCTACGGCTGCAGCAAGCTCAGGACCCTGGCCCCAGGGGGCATCTGCCCACTGGAGAAGCTGCCGTGCCTGCTGGCTGGATGCGTGACCCTCTCACTATGGGCCCTGTACAGGTCAGGCTGCAAGAAGGTGAAGGCTGGATGCTGGGCTGCCTGGCTGTGTAAGCTGCTTGTCCGCCCAGATCCACGAGCCAGCCCCTCCCAAGCTCCCTGAGGAGCCCTCCCTTACATGGAACATGCATCACTCAGGGCTTTGTGTCTGGGGACTCAAAGCTGCGAGCTCACTGCCCCTATGCACCTGCCTCCCGCCTTGGCCAAAGTCCTGGCCAGCCTACCTCCCAGAATGCAAGCCAGGGAGAAATCTAAGAGGGGCCATGGTTGGAGAAGTGAAAGACGACAAGAACCATCGGGTGACAGATCATTAACTCCTTTTCAAGAGGCCAAGTACAACCAAGCCCCCTCTGTGCACCTCACATCCTTCTCTCCACATGCCCACCTTCCTCTGCCAGGCTTCCCCAGCTGCTGGGAAGCCAACCTGAGACAGAAGAACCAGGATATGGAGTTTCAGCAATTACAAGGGCTGGTGGGGGTCTCAGTGCCAGCCTAGTGGGACAGGCATGATCAGAGGCTTATAGCTGCTATAGTCACCCGCACACGCATCTAGGAAACTGGCCCATCTCTCAGTGGGTTGTATGGGGCAGCTTACGTGAGATCCCATGCACGAAGCCCAGGACTCAAACAAGTAGACACATCTGCATAACACCAGGAAGTCACTGCTGGCTATGTCACATATGTGACCGTGAGAGTTTTCAGGGGTGCGTAGCAAGCTGATCGTGGGAGTTAGTTCTATAGTGAGGCTTAACACTGTGGGACAAGGGGCTTTGTTAGGTCCACCTGTAAGGTTTGCCTTTCTCAGGAGGCTATTACCAAGCAGGACTTGTGCAATTGTTCAGATTGTCACCTGAAGGCCTGGTAGGGGGTGCCAGCCCCCACAATAGGGCCCCTCCCAGAACTCTGCAGAGGAGCCCACTGCCTGCCTCTCAGGCCATCCTGGAGGCCAGCATGGGGCAGATCTAGCTCCAGTTCCCTTCTAGAGGCCTCTGTAGATGGAGCAGGCAAGGCTAGCAACAGTAGTCACACCACAGGGTGAGGTGTGGAGGGGAGCCAGGGTCTATGCAAGTGCTCCACCTTAGCTCACCTAGCCCAGGAGACATCTCTCCAGGGGGCTGCCGCAGTGTTTGTTTGCATCTTGGCTAAATTGCTCCCAAGGGTGAACCTTTGTTTCGCAACATATATTCAGCCAGACTTTTTCTGCAAACATGTCCGTGTCTGCTCTCACACACATGCACACCCATGTCCCAGAGGGCAGGTCTTGCTCTGACCCTCAGCAGACTTCTCTTTGAGCCTTCTGGCACAGCCAGCTGGAACAGAAAAGAGGGGCAGCTTTCAGAGGGCCACTCAAGGGCAGGCTTCCTGGTATCCTTAAATCCAGGCCTCTCTGCTCGGCTTGCCTGGCCTCCTTCCACATCCTCAAAGGCAGTGGGGACTTTGGACTTGTGGCTGTTCCCCTTGATAAGTCCCTGCAGCTTGGGCCCTGGTCTACCCTGAGGCTGTGGGGAGGGATGGGGTGGCCTACAAGGACGTTACCCAGCCTTCCTTTTAGCCCTTGGATGATTCCTGGGCAGCAGGGTCCATTTGGAGTGGACAGGGAGGCTCCAGGTCGTCTCCAGGCCTCTTGGCCTTTCCCAACTAGAAGCACTTGTGTCTGGAGGCCGCCCTCTCCCCATTCCACAGAGGGCCTTCCTCTGGCACTCCATTACCTTCTCTACTCTAGGACCAGAGGGGGAAGCTCTCAACTATCTTCATTAAGTGTTCTTGTCTCCACTTTCACCAGGGCCCAGACCCAGTGGCCACATGCATGGTATCCCACAGGGCTGACAGGCAGCCTCCCAGAGTCAAGAGTAGAAGAACCCCCTCGTTGTCTGGGGGCCACTAAGTATCAGAGGATGGGGCAGGAGCAAAGCAGGCCCACAGCTCCAGTCTCTCTCTCCTTCCCTCCTCCCTTCCATCCCTCTCCCACTGTCTCTCTCACATCTCTTCCCATTGTCTCTATCTCTGTCTCTCTGCCTCTGTCTCTATCTCTCTCTTTCTCTCTCTCTCTCTCTCACACACACACACAGTCATGTTGATTTTATATCTAATGACTAACATACTCTGTTACCTTTATAGATGAAGAAGCTGGACAGATTTGGGGGATTGGGGAAGGTCCAGTTAGCCACTAAAGCCAATGAGAATTTTCTGGGTCCCTGCCCCCCCAAGAGACATGTATTTATTGCTTGGCGCCAGGCAAAGGGGCAACAGCTCTTCCCAAGGTCTCCTGCAGCCCAGCGCATCTGGGATCAGGCCCCAAACAGTGACACTCCCATTTGTTCAGCCCAAGTCCCAGCGCCCTACCAGCAATCCGCCCTTTGTGAAATTAGCTTCATGGGGGCTGTGGACATGGGGGAGAGGGGCAAAGCCCCTCCATGTGGCCTCCCATTTGCCTCTAGAGCTGAGTCAGGGTGTTGCCCTCAGTCAGTCTGTATGAGACAGGCAGGGCCTAGGCTGGAACACAAGAGAACTCATTCCAGACCTAGCCCTGCCCCAGGCTTGCTGGATGACCCAGGGCCATGCTCTTCCTCTCAAGGACTCAGTTTCGTCCTAGGCAAATGGAAAGGCTTCTGGTGCACTCCAAGTTTCCTCTGATTGAGTCCTTGCAGCACCTGGCCCGGACACACTGTGGAAGAATAGCTTCCCCACGAGCACTCATGGGCATGAGCCCAACAGGAAGGACCTTGCCAAGCCCTGCCCCTCAGAAGGCTCCCTGCCTGGGCAGGGGATCTTGGGGGGGAGGGGACCAGGACCCCTGGGGTGGGGCATCAGTCTAGTCCCTGCAACAGTGACTGTCCACAAGGGCTGTCCCTACATGAATCCCGGATGAAAGAAGCTCAGCCACCAGGGTTTGCTGCTATCAGTAAGCGTTTATTGAGCATGTTCTGCGTGTAGAGCCCCGTACACAAAGTGGAAGAAAACTGGGAAGGCGCAGCCAGGGCCCTGCCACAGACGATGGAGCGGAAGGGACACCGAGGGCGCATTGGCAGGGTTCAGCTCTCAGATGGTGATCATGGAGCGCTGATGGGCCAGCAGGACACTGCCCTTTTCCGACCTCCCGGCAGCACAGGCCTCCCCAGGCCAGCGGGGGAGAGGTGGACAATGGCTCTGATGCTGCTAAGGGCTGCTGGGAGATGGAAGGAGCACGAGCAAGAGTGGGGCAGGGAGGAAAGGCAAGAGGAAGGAGAAAGGGGCTCGGGCGCTGGAGGCATCACTGGCGCATCCACAGCCACAGGTTGGCAATGCAGGCCGACACCAGCACGGTGAAGAACAGAGCTTCCCTGTGACGCCAGGTGGCGCCCTGGTCCTCCAGGGCTCGCAGGCGGCTGGTGATCACCTGCAGCTGTATGGACGAGGGGCTGGTGAGTGAGTGACGGGGGAGCCCATGGCTCACCCCTGGGGAAAGTACGAACTTAGTACAGGAAGGGGCTTTGCTGCCCTCTGGGTGAGAAGCAGGCAGAGCCTCTGAAACCAGGGGCTGGGGTCGGCCCAAGGGCCGGACCGCCTGTGTTGGCAGGCGCAGCGGCCTAGGCCCCTGGTTGGGGTTCCAAACCCCAGTTGTGTGGAGGAAGCCAGCCTGTCCCAGCTGTGCCTGGGGAGTTGGGGGAGGGCGTTGCAGTCCTGGGAAGCAGCCAGCACCTCCAGAGTGAGGGCTCCAGGATGGGTGACACCCAGAGGCTGAACAGGGCCACCAGAGCAGATGTGCCTCCAGGCCTGCTGTCCTCTGTCCCTAGGAAGACAACACCTCCGCCAGACCTCTTAGCAACATTCTCTCTGCACAGACTTCTACCCTTTTCTGTTGCCTCTTCATCCTCCTTTTGGCTTCTCCCATTCCCTCCCCACACATCTCAGGGAGAGACACAGAGCTGAGGCTGCCATCAAGATGGGACACGAGAGCCCCGAGGACCAAGAGGGAAAGGAGGGGAGCTTGACTTCACCTCTACTGCCAGAGGCTAAGATGACTTCAAAGGGGGTGGTCTGGTTGCTGCCGAGGCCCACCTGCCCCTTCCACCCTCCCAGTGGGTCCATGGCATGGGAGATACTTACCTGCCTTTTCATGACTTCCATCTCCAATCCATTGAGCTCTTCTAGGCCAATCTCTGTCATCATATCAGTCTCTGGGTTGCTGGGAAAGAAGAAAAGATGGAGGGTCAGAGGTGCTGGTGGTCCTTGGCCAGGCATGGCAGGGAGCATAGGAAGGCCATGAGGGCAAGCAGGTAAAGTCAGGGGCTTTTGTAGACAATGACTCTGTCTTCCTGAGTCCTTCACTTCCCATGTAAGTAGGTCCTGGGAGCTGAGGGCTGGAAGCCATCCTAGCCCAGGCTCAGGGTACTCAGAGTCCACAAATGGGTAAGAGGCCAAGAGTTTCATGAGTGATGGTGAGGGGGCAACAGAGCCCCAGAATTCCAAGCATGGCCAGCTGTTCACAACACCTTCCTGGTCAGTCTGCTTGCTAGCCCATCTGATCCACTCTGGTTTCTGCCCAAAGAGCTCCAGCTTTCCTCCTGCAGGGGCCTGGGATCTTTCTTACCGCTCATAATGGAACCTCATGTTTTGGAAGCCATGAGGATGCTCCTGGGAATGGGCATCACCGTGGCCTGGTTCTCTCAACATTCTGGGTAATGGCAGCTGGGGCCCCTAAAGAAAGGAATGGTCAGTAAAAGTAGCCTACTCAGTCTCAGCTGAGCAGCTGCCTCACACTACCCAAGACCAATGGTGTACCCTATCAGGAGTCATGTGGTAACTGATCCTCTGGAATCAGGGACTGGCAGCTTCAGACCACTAGAAGAGCCTGGGAATCCCACAAGTTGGCCAACTGTCACCACTCCACCCACACCATGGTCCTCAGTAGCTTCTAGCCATCCAAACGATGGGGAAGGAAGGATCCCTGTTCTCTGCCAATGCTGTCACATGCAGACATCAGCTGAGTCAGAGAGGAGAATAGAAAAACTCAGTTTTAGAGCTGAGTAAATTGAGGCTTGGCAAACGACTGGACTTTTCAAGGACACACAGTAAGTGTTGGAGCTCAGGATAGAACTCTGGCCACTGGGAGACTCTGAGTCTCTGAGTCTCTGAGTGAGCACATCTCTGAGTCCCTGAGTGAGCACAGCCATCTCAGCAGCTGTCATTTTTATCCGTATCTGGAGTGGATGTGTCTGGCCCACAGTTCTGGGGCTAGGGTATGTCATGCCTTGAGGAACTAGTGTGGGCTAGAGGAACAGAATGTGCCAGACCCACCTGGGTTCAAATCTCAGCTCTGGGCTTCCAATGCAAGAAGAAAAATGTCACAAGCTATTTGGTTTCACACATGCCACATGTCATTCTCTAAGCCCTAACCAACATCAAACCATTAAATCCTCATCACAACCCCTCAAAATAGGTATCACTATCATCTCATTTTGAAAGATTGGAAAACTGAGACACAGAGAGGTCATGTTACTTGTCCAAGTCACACAACAGGTAAGTCGCAGAGCAGTCATTTAAAGCCAGGAATGGGGGCAGCCAGGGTGGCTCAAAGGTTTAGCACCACTGCCATCAGCCCAGGGTGTGATCCTGGAGACCCGGGATTGAGTCCCACGTCAGGCTCTCTGCATGGAGCCAGCTTCTGCCTGTATCTCTGCCTCTCTCTCTCTCTCTGTCTCTCATGAATAGAAAAATAAAATCTTTTAAAAATAAAATAAAATAAATAAAGCCAGGAATGGTTGTGAATTTAGAATTATATGCATAATAATATATAAGAATTTTATAGCTAGCACTTTGATGGAGATTAAGAAAATCTATGAACTTCATTAACTCCTAGCTTCTGCCTACTACTTCAAATAGTGTTATTTTTATTTTCATTTACTCTTCAAGGCACACTACTTCCTCAACACCCAAATCAGCAAAACACTATCATGAAATTTTGGCCTTTCATGCTGTGATTCTGTCAAAGGTGGTGGTAGTTCCATTTGGGGGGGGTGCTCAAAAGTCAATGATAAATAGAATTGGTAAATTTCTTATTTCTAAATGTCTAATTTCTAAATTCAATATATTTAGTATATAATACATATCAGTATATCAGCTGTTTCTTTTTAAAGTATTCCTGAGGTCCTAAAAGGTAACTGTAATTAATCCAGATATTATATCTCCCCACTGCCCCCCCTCATCCCATTCTGCCTCAATCTCATGGGCATGGGTGGCTTGCTGGAGCCTGACCTGCTGGAGCAACCTGATTTGACTTCTGCCATTGGAGACGAAACCAATTCAGTATTTCTAGCTTATTTCCATTCCCAAGAGGTCTCTGGGAGCTCTTTTTCTCTTTATTCATTGGCAGTGGAATCACTTAGGCATTTATCATATCTCATTCCCTAGAACAGCCAGGCCTCCGGAATCTCCAATCTTATTGACTTTCCCCACTAGCTTCTGCAACAGTGTAACAACCATGGTGACTCTGGCTAACAGAATCTGCTACAGAACTACCTGACTCAACTGATTCCCTAGAATAGTCGAGTCATCCTTCCTCCAACATGGCTACCTTTTCCCAGTAATCTTTGCAACAATATGGCTGCCATTTTTTTTCTAGAACATTCCCTCACCCAGAGTGAATGTAGCTTAAAGGATTAGCTACAGAACAATGAGACTCAGATGATTTCCAAGAACACTGGGTTTCCCTTCCTCTGCAACCGAGTTGCCTTTTCCCAGTAACATTTGCAACAGTATAACAACCATTTTTCTAAAGCTTTCCCTCCCTCACAGTGAAAGTGTGGAACAGATTGGATACAGAACTTGAAACTCAGATGACTCCCTTCAACAGTCAGGTCCCTCTCCTCTCCAACTGGGTTCTCTTTTTCCAGCAACTTTTGCAACAGTATAGCAACCATGTTTCCAAAGCTGCTTCTCACTTAGCAGTGAATGTAACCTAAAGGATTGGCTACACAGTGAGAGATCTCACGGGATTCCCTAGAACACTCAGGTCTCCCTCCTCTCCAAAATGACCACCTTTTCCCAGTATCCTTTGTAACAGTGTACCTGCCAGTTTTCCAGAGCTTTTCTTAACCCACATTAAATGTACTTTAAAGGATTGGCTACATAATGGTCAGATTCAATTGATTGGATTTCCTAACAGCCAGGGAACATAGGAACCTAACTTGTCTTAATCTTTTTCCAGACTTGAGAATCATATTGTTTTATGTATGTATATTTCTATTTAATAGCGTAGATGAGGTCCATCTACAGTATCAAGGATTACTAATGTCTTTTACTTAAAGTCCACAGAGTGTAGATGCTAACTAAAATTCCAAAATGATGGGGATCCCTGGGTGGCTCAGCGGTTTAGTGCCTGCCTTTGGCCCAGGGCGCGATCCTAGAGTCCCGGGATCAAGTCCCGCGTCGGGCTCCCGGTGCATGGAGCTGCTTCTCCCTCCTCCTGTGTCTCTGCCTCTCTCTTTCTCTCTCTATCATAAATAAATAAATAAATAAATCTTTAAAAAAATAAAAATAAAAATAAAATAAAATAAATTCCAAAATGCCTTCATGGCAACACCTAGACTAGTGTTTGATGGAATAACTGGGAACTACAGGCTACCCAACAAACAGGTAAACTTGACCCTCATAGTGATCTAATCATTAGGGAAGCTGAGGGAGAATTTGGACTTAGACCAGAGACTGTAGGACCTGTATGGGGACAGTGGGGCCTCCAATGGCTACAGACAGATTCTTTCTTTCCTATCCTTCCTTCCTTTTATTCATCAATGATTCTCATGATTCCAGGCTGATTATTTAGTTGATAATTAAATAATTTATATAGTTATAATTTATATAGATAATGTAGATAATATAGATATAGGAAGGAAATATACATATAGAATTATTTATTTATAAAGGAAAGTGTCATTTCACACACAATAGAGTTTTGCAAAATAAAGTGTATATGTAGTCCCCAAGGAATATGTGAATCCGGTGTTCTGGAAACCCAAGGTTGAGCTCCCAGCCTACCAAAGGATGGCCCTGACCTCTCAAAGGACATCCCTGCCTTCATTGCCTCACTGGTACACAAAAGCTTTTTCCTTTGGCCCCAAGTCAACATCTGGCTCTGCTCAACCTACCGTCATGAAGCTGGAGCCCCTTTAGTCTGTTGTCCCAACCCCAGCCTAGCCACTGCATGCCAAGGACTCCATACAGTACCGCTTTCTTGCTCCGGTTGCCAGTCATATTCCAACCCGATTGACCTGCAGCAGAGCCAGCAGCCTTTGGATCCGCCTTCTGTCGCTGCTGAGAAGCACCCACAGACTGGGATCCATGCTCCATCATTTCTAGGCAAAAGAAGAGAGGCCCCAGAAACACCCATAGAGGCTATACCAAGGCTTCCTGGACACAGGACACACCAGAAAGAGGATAAGGTACCCAAACTTCTTAGGAGTCATTCAATATTCATTCACTGTTGTCCCCTGGCAGATCCCAAGCCTCAGTCTGTTCATTTGTTTAAAAGTTTAGTAAGTATTTCTTGAGGGCCAAACTCTGGGCTAGGTTACTGGAGGGAGAGCAATGACCAAGACACAAGATCTCAGCAATCTAGTAATCAACTGTCTATGTGTGCTTAGCTGAAGTGAGGGGTGCAAAATGGGTATAATCTATCAGTGTTAACTCAGATCAAGAGATACATGCTCCCAAAATGATAAGAACAGGGCAACATGGTGGAAGGAAGGGCTACTTCTAGAAAAGCCAGAAACACCTGTGAGGCAGAGACCTGAAAGACAAAAATGATGGCAGCCATGGAAAATCTAGGAAAACAGCATCCCAGGCAGAGGTAGCAGTCAACACAAAGGCTATCAGGAAGAATCAGCCTTCGGGTATTATGAGGACAAGTATAAATGCAGTGTGCTGTGGGTCATCATACCACAGCATGAAATATATTGAGGAGGTGGCATTGGCTGGCTCTTGTAGATCAAGGAAAGGAGTTTGGATTTTACTCTAAAGGAGGAAAAGGCATTAAAAAGGAGAGAGAATTGGTCTGAATGATCTTATAAATTGAGCGCTCTGGATACTTTGCCATAAACACAGTGGTAGCTTGGACAGGGGGAGATAAGGACCACACATGTGGATCCCATCCTACTCTCTCACAGGCTTCAAAATGCTCACATCATCAATACCTTTCCCCCCCAGCTTCCTGTTCATCAAGGCACAAATAGAGGTATACGCACACCAAGGCACAGACACACACATAGCCACACATACTTGCATATATATGACTCTTCCCAGCCATGAACACACCTTCTCCAACACATGTGACTGGGTGCAGACACCCAAAGGAAAGGGACATTACAGGGGCTCCTCACCTGCTATCACCAGGTGCTCCTGGCTTTTCCCATAGTTTCCAGGAACCAGCTCTTCAGCGATGGATGTTTCCATCTCCTCCTTGATAGTAGGGGGGCCTCCTGCCATCACAGCTAGCGCTTAGCTATTAAGCTATAGCCAGGATACACAGGAAGCTGGGCACAGAGCAGACTCTTGGAAAGTCTGCTCTTCCAGGGGCAGGAGCTCGAGGAAGATATATCTGGCCATGGGGGTGGAGCCACACTCTCCCACAGGACTCAGGCCTTGGACCCAGCACCTTGTGTTCCTGTTGTATCTTATTGGCTTGGTTCACAGTCTTCTCCCCTGCTACTCTGTAAGCAACTTAGGAGGAGGAGTTTCTGATACTTATCTCAGAAACTTTGCCTGTGAGAACTACCCTGGCTCTCGGGTCACATGATTTGGCCCCATTGAGGGGCCAGTGGGATCTACTCTCCATCATTTCTAAAGAGAGGTAGATACTGGCACAGGACCCCAAAGCCAGTCAGTAGCCAGAACAGGGTTAGATCCCAAACTTGTTGTGGCTTCTGCAAGCCCAGCTCTGGCAAGTATTTCAGGCCACAGCTCCCCTCAGGAGGCATCCTCTACAGAGCACATCTTGTTTCCCCCCAATGTAGAGTTCCCAGGGGAGATGGCCTTTTAATGCCTTGGGTCAGTCTGAGCAGGAACCATGAGAATCTAAGGAGGGAAGGGCAGGAAAGAAGGGATCTACCTGTAGCCACTGGAGGGCCCACTGTCCCCAGGCAGGCCCTGCAGTCCCTGGTCTAAGTCCAAATTCTCTCTCAGCTTCCCTAATGATTAGACCACTGTGAGGGTCAAGTTTATCTGTTCGTTGGGTAGCCTATAGTTCCCAGTTATTCCATCAAACACTAGTCTAGGTGTTGCTATGAAGTTATTTTGGAGCTTTGGTTGACATTTGCACTCTGTGGACTTTAAGTAAAAGAAATTACTAATCCTTGATAATGTGGATAGGCCTCATTTAATGAGTTGAAAGGCCTGAAGAGCAAAGACTGAGGTTTTCCAGCGAAGAAGAAATTTTGCTCAAGAATGCAACATCGGGAAACAAAAGCAAACAAAAACTCCTGGGACTAAATCAGAATACAAAGCTTTGGCACAGTAAAGGAACCTGTCAACAAAACAGAAAGGCAACCTAGTGAATGGGAAAAGATATGGGCAAATGATGTATCTGAGAAGGGGTTAAAATGCAAAATATATAAAGAACTGATACAACTCTCAGCACTAGAAAAACAAAAAAATCCAATTTAAGAAGGGGCAGAGGACCTGAATAGACTTATTTCCAAAGAAGACATACAGATGGCCAACAGACATGTGAAAAGATGCTCAGCATCACTCATCATCAGGGAAATGCAAATCAAAACCACCATGAGGTATCACCTCACCCCTGTGAGAATGGCTAAAATCAACAATACAAGAAACAAGTGTTGGTGAGGACATGGAAAAAAAAAAGGAACCCTCACGCACGGTTGGTGGGAATGCAAATTGGTGCAGCCACTATGGAAAATAGAATTGAGTTTCCTCAAAAAATTAAAAATAGAAATACTGTATGAAACAATAATCCCACTACTGGGTATTTACCTAAAGAAAATGAAACAAAGGGCAGCCCCGGTGGCTCAACGGTTTAGCGCCACCTTCAGCCCAGGGTGTGATCCTGGAGACCGGATCGAGTCCCATGTCGGGCTCCCTGCATGGAGCCTGCTTCTCCCTCTGCCTGTGTCTCTGACTCTCTCTCTCTCTCTCTCTCTCTCTCTCTCTGCCTCTCATGAGTAAATAAATACATTTAAAAAAATCTTAAAAAAAGAAAATGAAACAAAACAACAATAAAAAAAGAAAATGAAAACACTAATGTGAAAAGACATATGCACCCCTATTTTTATGGCAGCATTATTTACAACAGCCCAGATACAGAGTGACCTAAGTGTCCATCAATAAGAATATTGGATATCGAATGAGGAAGACATGACATATACACATACAGTGGAATATTGTGCAAACATTAAAAAAGATGAAATCACGCTGTTTGTGACAATGTAGATGGACCTAGTGGGTATTATGCTAAGTGAAATAAGTCAGACAGAGAAAGACAAATACCATATGATTCCACTCATATGTGGAGTCGAAAACAACAAACAAAAAGCACATTCAGACCTATAAATACAAAGAACAAACTGCTGATTTCCAGAGACGAGGGGGGTAGGGGATGGGCAAAATAGGTCCAGGGGAGTGGGAGATATGGAAGGAATAAATCATGGGAGTAAAAAGCACGGCAGGAACACCAGGAACACGGAGTCAGTGATATTAAAATAACATTGTATGGTGACGGGTGTCAGCTACAATTGTACTGAGCATAGCATAATGTACAAACTTGTTGAATCACTATATTGTACACCTGAAACTAATGTAACATTGTATGTGGACTATGCTCAAACTTTAAAAAAAAAAAACAATTTTTTTTAAAGACTGCAGCATCTCTCCCTGCCTCAGATTCCAATGTGCAGGCCTGCCCTGCAGATTTTGCCCTTGCAAGCCCCATAATGGCAGGAGCCAATTCCTCAAAATAAATCTCTGTATACACACACATAGGCATTTGCACATACATACATGTACTGACATAAGTCCTACTGGTTTCTTTTCTCTAGAGAACCCTGACTGATACAATCACCAGAGGTGAACCCTGGGCTCTAGGGAATAGCTCCAGAGTCCCTGGGGGGAAGAGGAGGTGATTTGCAAAAGGAACCAAGCCCAGCTGGGGCCAGGAAGAGGAGGGAAGAAGAGGAGGAAGCAGGGAAGGAGGAGGGAGGAAGGAAAGTGTGAGAGAGAAAAGGAAGGGCTGCAACTTGCCTAGAGAGGGTGACATGGTCTGGACTGCCTGGCCCCCTCCCTGGCCCCACCTGTCCAGCACTGGGACTAATCTGGAGCCCAGCAGACCCAGGCCCTGCCTGCATTCCTGAAGGCCCTGAGGAAGCCCTTCCCAGATCCAGTGGAGCAGCTGCAATGAAATCCGAGCTTTCTGGAAGGCCACCTTAAGAGTGGAGAAGTGTGCTTTTGGGGGACCCAGGAGCCTGGGAAGCAGGAACCATAGGCTTCTGCTGGCCAGGGCTGCCAGACTGAGCAAATACAAATACAAACCGCCAACTAAATTTGAATTTCAGATAAAGGACAAGTAAGTTTCTTTTTTTTTTTAAGATTGTACTTATTTATTCATGAGAGACACAGAGACAGAGAGGCAGAGACACAGGCAGAGGGTGAAGCAGGCTCCCTGCAGAGGGGCCCCAGATGCGGGACTCAATCCCAGGACCCCAGGATCACGCTCTGGGCCAAAGGCAGGTGCTCAACCACTGAGCCACCCACGGGTCCCAGGACAAGTAAGTTCCTAGTGTGAGTACACTCTGCGCAACGTTTGAGACAAACTTACACTGAAGATGTATTCTCACGGTTTATCTGATATTCACAATTGACTGTGTATCCTTTATTTTATCTCTGGCAGCCCCTGTGCTCTGCCCATTCTAATCATGATCTCACGATTTGGCCTTGATCAAGTCTTTCCTTTCTTTGGGCCTCTGTCTCCACACTGGACGATGGAGCTAACAATCCCTACCTTACAGCGTGGCTGGGAAGCCTCCACTGCCTAGTGTGACAACCTTGGGGCCCGAGGCCTGGAAAATCCCTAGAGCACAGGGGACTGGGCCAAGCCTTATGGCGCCTGAGAAAATGGCTCATGCTTAGTGAAGGTGGGGGGCTACAGAGACCTAGACCCCAGTGGAAGGCTCCCAAAGAAGAAGGCCAGAAAACACAAAGCTCTTTTCACCCTGGAGATTAGACAGATGCCTCTGGAAAGAGGAAGGAGGGGCCCAGAGAACATCTGGCCGAGATGTGTGTATACGTTTGCAGTGCTCTACACAAATGAGATCATACATTTGAGGTACGTGCTGTTCCGCAGTTGACTGTTGGTTTTGGTTGGCTTTTTTTTTCTTTTTTTTTTTCCAAGTACCTGACACATATTAGGAAAACCCTTATAAAAGGTAAAAAGAAAAATGCATAGAAGTGTGTGACCTTACATGTACACATTTACATGAAGGGAAGGACAGGGGGTTCTTGTCTATCACTTTTCTTAAAAGGGTTTTGTGGAATTTCCCCCCAGTTTATTGAGAAATATGCAAGTTGCTTTTTTAAGTGCACAGCGTGCCTTGGGGATCTTGCATGTCAGAACAAATCTCCCTCACGTCTTTGAAACACAGCTTTTGCTGCACAGCTGCGCCCCTGTTTATTGACCTGTTCGTGGACATTTTAGGTGTCTAAAGCTTTTCGCTTTTATAAACAAGATGCAGTGAGCGTTCCTGGACATGCCTCTTTGCACACATATGTAAATATTTTTGTAGGGCGGGTGCCTAGAAGTGGAATTGTGGGGTTCTAGGGTGTGCATGTTGACGATTTTTGCTAATATTGACCAATAATCTCCATGCCCCTCCTAAGAGACTGCAGCAGGTGGGACCTCACCAAGTGGAAGAAAGTTCTGTTTTCTTCAGAGCCTTATCAGCAGGAGGTATTATGAGACTTTCTAAAAGGCATTGGTATGATGGGTAGAAAATGATATCTATCTTATTGTTGCCTTAACTTTATTGCTTTAATTATGAATAAACCTGAGCAATTTTTAATATGTTTATTGATTTTTCTGTATTTCTTTCCCGTGAACTGTCTGCTGGAGGGCTTGGATCCTTATTAAAATAAGAGTGGTTTTATTAACAGAAAAACATGGGGATGAAAGCTCCCCCTCCCTTCAAGCTAAACGTCTCCAAAGAAAACATATCATCTTTTTCCCTAAAGGTGATCATGAGCACAGAGCCTCCACTGGGAGCCAAACAAATCCAGTTAATTGCATCCTCGTTTGTGCTGAAATCTAGAGAGCATCCAGCCCCCCACAGAGCAGGTGTCTGACTCCGGCTGCTGCCTGCCTGTCTGCCTGCCTTTGTCTTACGTCTGTCTGTCCCTCTGCCTGCTGGAGCGCAGGCCTCCGCCAATGCCTTCCAACCACTGGCCTTTTCCATCTGTTCAGCCAGCCATGTGCTGGACTCAGATTCCTGACAAGCATGGGGCCCGGCAGTGCTGTGCACCGCCTGCTCCCACCTCCCTGGCAAGTAGCAGTAGAGGGTGACAGGAACCCAGGCCAGGATCAGCACACCTGGGAGTGACACCAGGGCAACTTAGGCTAGTTGTTTCCCAAGCTCTGAGCATCTGTTTCCCATCTTCACATGGAAGATTGGGCAAAACCCAGTTTTAAACTATGTTTTACTGTTGCAGGGAGGTATGTTGAGGCTACTTGGGCTTCAAGGCAGGCTCCAGCCTCTCTTCACACAGAGCAGCTCTGCTTTTATCCACTTTCTCATATCCGGGTTCTAGGGAAGAGACCATTCGAAGCCAATATCCGGGTTCTAGGGAAGAGACCATTCAAAGCCAATGGGCACAATGGTCCATGACATCCCAGCTCTGCTCAGAGTCCAGTTTCAGGCCAAGCGAGTAACCTGATTGGGGCTGCAAACTCAGATCCCAGGCATCTGGGAGTTTCCTCTCCACTTGTTAATGAAACTTATGAACCTATAAACAATTCTCCTTCCTGCTCCTGGAAGCAGCTGGCACTGATGTCATCCCTGGAGCCCCAGGGCCTCCCCAACCAGAAGGGAAGGGGAAGGGGAACTAGTGCAGCCTTGCAGCTGTCCCTCCGTTCCTTAAAGAGACAGGAAGGACAGATGCCTAAACTTGAGTCACTTCATAAGCAGAGAGGGAGAAATAAGTGGCAGGAGCATGTGGGGGCAACCCTTCAGACTCATCCCCCCGCCCCCGCAGAGACAGGGCCACCAGCAGGAGGTTATAGAGAGCTCCTCAATTTCCAAATGTGGGCCTCTCTCATTCAGTATGACTGTCATGAATCACGACTGACTCGGTGCCAAGCCCTGAGACCAGGGACAAGTTTCCTGTCTTCGTGGAACTTATGCTTAGAGGGCAGACAAGAACAAATAGACAGGAAGGCAGAAAGCCCATGGGTCTGAGGGACGGTAACAGGGGCTCATTTTTTTGGCAGTCCTGCCCTGAATCCGGCTACACTCTGCCTTCCTGGAAGGGTCGTAGGTACTCTCTTGAGCTTTGTCAACCTAAGAGCAAGAGACTGACTCTTGTCCCCAAGACCGACAGCCTCTGCCTACACACCTCCAGGACAGCTCACTGCTTCCCGAGGTGGCTTGGACTGGGTGGAAATGCTGGTCACACACCCCACCTCCCAAACTGGTCCACCCTGGAGGGAGCAGCCCCAGCAGAAGTGGGGTAAAGACACTGACACAGCCGCAGCCCAGACTGACAAGCTTATGTCTCAGCAGCCATGTCTCTCCCTGCAGCCCCTGGGGCAGCCCCCACAGGAGAACTCAAGTGTTGCTAGCTAGGCACCTGGTGGGGAACTCAGGACTGCCCTGTGTGCACGTGGACGTGGGACAGAGCAGCCCTGAAGAGCAAACACTGGGAAGCTTGCCTTCTGCCTCCCGGTGGAGCCGGCTGCTGTCTCTGTTGTTCATGTCTTCTCTCCACTGGCCTGAGAATCCCTTGCCCCAAAAGCTGGCAGCAGATTTGGAAACCGAGAGGGATTTAGTTGTCTGCTTGCCACTCACTTTTGCCCCATGTGCAGGGAATCCTTGGAGTGGGTGGGAAAGGCCTTCCTTCCTGATCCTAGCTAGAGGCAACGGTGTCAGATAAGGTGACCTCACAGAACCCGCAGCCTTCTTGTTTGCAGGGTGACTCCCCAGATTGAGATGCATCTGCTCTCAATTGTTTCTATGTCCAATGACTGAGACGTGAAGTGTATGTACAATTCAGGAGAATCAGAAGCCAAAGGAAAATGGCCAACAATAATGAAGAGGTGGAAAAAAGTGGTGCAAAGTCTCAGACACTGACCAGCTCAAAAGCATAAGCAATGGCAGCTCTTCTGAGCCAGAGAACAAGGTGGAAGAGAGGAAAAACCCAAGGTGAGAAAGACAGGCCTGAGAAGCTGTAGACAAGTAGATACTTTTCCTGTTATCCCCCATTTTATTTTATTTTTTTAAAAGATTTATTTATTTATTTATTATTAATTTATTTATTTATGATAGACATATATATATAGAGAGAGAGAGGAGGAGGGAGAAGCAGGTTCCATGCCGGGATCCCGACGTAGGACTCGATCCTGGGTCACCAGGATCCGCGCCCTGGGCCGAAGGCAGGCGCCAAACCGCTGAGCCACCCAGGGATCCCCTATCCTCCATTTTAGATGCACAACCTGGGCCCAGTTCACTTAGCAATTCGGTGGCAGGGCTTAGACGCAAACCAGTGGCTTCAGACAGGTGACCTGGGGTCCTCGGAGAAGAGGAGAAGGCCCCAGGGGGGGACTGGCTCAGGAGAGCCTCAGCAAACCTCCTCCAGCCCCGTCCCCCCTTGCCCTGCCCTTCACTCTCCCAAGACAGCGGTGGATCAGAGCCCAGGCTCTGAAGTCCAGCTGTCCCCTCCCCACAAGCCCTTAGGGTTGGAGGCCTAGCTCCTCACTTAGTAGCAACGTGCCTTGGTGGTTCTGTTGGGAAAAGGCGGGTCACGAGGCATGGCATATGAAACACTGAGCTCCTACTAGAGTTAGTGCTTGAAGCCCAGCTGCTGGGATTCTCACAGAGGCCACAAAGCCTCCTCCTTGCTCGTTACAATAGATGAGCTGCAGTGCTGCTAGCAAGGTTGGTGGCCCCCTGTACTTGGGCTCATCTCCAGCTCTATCAGTAACCCAGCTCTGCGCTCTCCAAGGCCTTCAGCTTCTCCCCCCTTGCTAAGATAATTCTCTTCAACAAGGAAATATCATCACTTCTTTCCCAGCATGGGGATGTTGGTTCCATTAGGGCAGAGACCTTGTCAGCCTCACTCACCACTCTGTCTCCCATGCACTTGGCATAAGACCTGACTCATGGTAGGAGCTCATTAGGTAGTTGTTGAAGTAAGATGACCTGGGATCCCTGGGTGGCTCAGTGGTTGAGCCTTCAGCTGAGGGCGTGATCCTGGAGTCCTGGGATCGAGTCCCATGTCGGGCTCCCTGCACAGAGCCTGCTTCTCCCTCTGCCTATGTCTCTGCCTCTCTCTGTTCTCTCATGAATAAGTAAATTAATATTTTTTTAAAAATAAATAAATAAATAAATGAAATGACCTGAAAATTTTAAAAAGGGGAAAAAACTGTCTTCCCTTAGTATCTTATCTCACTTACTTATGCTACTGTCCTTTCTCAACTCCTTGAAAGTGTCACCCCCACTGTGCATGCACACTGTCTCTGCTCCTTTACCTCCCAGACATTCATCTCCTCATTCTAGTCTGCCTTTCTCATCTGCAACTCAATTGAAACTGCACCAGGCCAAAGCCACCACTGACCTCCCGGCTCCATCCCATGAGCCCACTCCACTCTTCATCTTACTTGACTTCTTGGAAGCATTTCACATCATTGTCCTTTCTCCTTCTAGAAACATTCTCTCCTCTTGGTTTCCAGGACTCTGCACCCCCATGGTTTTTCCCCCTGCCTCTGGCCTCTTTCCTGGCTCATGGGTTCACACACAAGACTTCATTTATCATCCTTTTTGTATAATCTTTTTTAGATGATAAAGTGAATAGAATTCCGGTAAGCAGAATAATACCCCCCCCCCCCGAAAGATGTCAATGTCTTAATCTCCAGATACTGGGAATATATCAGTTTTCATGGCAAAGGTTGAAGATGGGATCCAGTTTGCTAATCTGCTGGTAAAAATAGGAAGTTTGTCTTGGATTACCGAAGTGTCCGGTATAATCACAAAGGTCTATAAACATGGGAGAGTGACAAATACAAAAATGTCAGGGTGATGGGATGTGAGAAAGACTTAACTATGCAGCATTTTTTTTTCAATTGCTTATGTTGGATTCTTTCCTCATTAGCAAAGAATTTCATTCAGTGTAATTGTACAAGTAGCTTTGGGTATGTTTATCATCTTTATGGTAACTTGACCCTAGTCCTCCCGCCTTAGTCCCCTCAGACACACTCCACACCACACACTTCGCATGCTCCCCCGACCTACTCTTCCTCTGCTATGACCCTTCCCATTGAATGGTTTTATGCCTCAATCTGAGCCTCTAAGCCTCAGAGTCATCTGGGACTCCTCCCTACCCATCCCAACCAATCAGTCACTATGCATAGTCCCATCCCACCTGTGATAGTAAATTTTACGTGTCACCTTGACTGGACCGTGGGGTGCCCAGATTAAGCCTTGTTTCTGGGTGTGTCTGTGAGGGTGTTTCTGTATGATATCAACATTTGAATCAATGGACTCAGTAAGCAGATGGCCCTCCCCAGTGTGAATGAACATCACCCAATCCATTAAGAGCTCGAATAGAACAAAAGGAGCTCACATGCCGTAATGAGCATGGGGTGACATATAGAAATGTTGACTCACTACATTGTCCACCTGAAACTAATATGACACTGTATGTTAACCATGGAATTTCAGTAAAAACTTTTTAAAACAGATAAAGCACAGATGCTCACAGACACAGTTCAAAGCTGTGGCAGCTGGATACTGAGGCACCAAGTGCAGCTGGTGAGGAAAGAGCCTGGTGGTGTGGCTCCTGCTGCTCCGAGTGCACACAGCCCGTGGACCAGATCACTCCAAGACAAATGTTGGACGATGGATGCTACTGTTGCTTTTGGCCTATTTTTATAAAAGCAAAAATCTTCTGCTGGCTTCTTTCAGTTAGCGAAAACAGGTGCTAATGCAGGTCTTTCATAAAACCCAAGTGGCATAAAGCAAACTTTTGAAAAGCGGGGGGTGCCCATAAGTCCAACTCTCTATCTCTGTATACGACTCCTACTGGTTCTGTGTCTCTGGAGAACCCTGATACAATATCCTCAATATATTATTCAGTGTTTGAGCAAAAAGCTTCTCAGTAGTCTACTTCTCTCTGTCTCCTCTGTCACTACCCCAGCCAGTGCCATCACCACCTCTTGCTTGGATGACGGCATAGCCTCGTACCTTATCTCTTGGATCTTATTGTGACCCCTTCAGCCCATTACCCACATAGCAGGCAGACTATTTTAAATATAACACTCAGCATAATACCCTCCAGTTCCATCCACCTGGAAGCAAATGGTGGGTATTTGTCGTTTCTAATGGCTGAGGAATATTCCATTGTATACAGAGACCACAGCTTCTTTATCCATTCATCTTTATGCTGAGTGAAATAAATCAATTGGAGAAGGACAAACATTATAAGGTCTCATTCATTTGGGGACTATAAAAAATAGTGAAAGGGAATAAAAAGGAAAGGAGAAAAAATGAGTGGGAAATATCAGAAAGGGAGACAGAACATGAAAGACTCCTAACTCTGGGAAACGAACTAGGGGTGGTGGAAGAGGAGGTGGGCAGGGGGTGGGGGTGACTGGGTGATGGGCACTGAGGGGGGCACTTGATGGGATGATCACTGGGTGTTATGCTATATGTTGGCAAATTGAACATCAATAAAAAATAAATTTATATAAATAAATAAATAAATAAATAAATAAATAAATAAATAAATAAATACAACAGGCCTGGCCATGTCCTCTTGCTCCTCAAAGCACTCCTCAGTGCCTTCCCATTCTCACTGCAGAGTAAAGACTATAGCCCTGAGTGTAGCCTCGGGGCCCTGCATGGGCTGCCTTCCCTCAGCCTCTCCAGGCTCATCTCGCTCAAAGATTTCCCCTTATGCTACCCTGGAGTCTTCTGTTTCCTTAAAAACTTGACAGCCTTGTTGGACTCTAAACCCCTTCACGTGGCATTCCTCTGTCTGATTTAATTGTCTTCCATGCTCTTTGCCTGACTGATTCCTACTCATCCTTCAATCTTTAGGTTGGGCATGGCTTCCTTAGGAAGGCTTTCTCTGGCAGCCCGCAGCCCCAGCCCCCCAGACTTTCCCTAGCAGAAACTGCAACACACGTCATTGCTGTGGCTTATCTAATGCTTTCCCCACAAAACTAGTCCCAGAGTTCCAGAAAGATAGGACCTAGGATGTTACTATACTCCCTTCCAGAGCCCCATGGCCTGGCTTGAAGCTTGTAGAACACCATGCTCTGTCAGCACCTACCCCCCTATGCCCTTATCAGCCCCAGGATTCAGGAGTTCTAGGAGTGACTGGTCTACTCAGTGCGCTGCTGCGATTTAGTGTATCCAATCTGATATGAAATGATAGCCGGCCTCTGTTTTGTAGCACATAAAGCCTGGTGACACTGAATCCATCACGCAGTGTAAGTTCCTCGGAGAAATTGCTGAACGTCACTGTTATTGGAGCTGCTAGTCTTGTGATTCCTAAAAACAACATATTTTTCCTATAAACAAAATGTGAGTGGTCACAAACATTTTGTCTATTTTTCAGGCTTTGGGTTCTCACATCACTCTCCCCAGAGGAACCCTGGAAAAACTATTCTGAAGCCCACTTCTCTCCCAATCCCATCTGGCCTGTTGGGACCTTTGGCAACTGTCCCAGACCTGTCCGTTTGTGGCAAGGAAGAAACTGCTCTAGGAGGCCTGGTTTGAGGCTGACAAGGTGCCCCTGTCTTCACTGGCCTCTCAGAGAAGTCCTGATGTCCACCCCTAAGCTTTTCCAGAGCGTGTGTGATGTGCCCAGGGTTGGGATAAGGAGCAGCAAAGACTCTCCCTGCTACAAATGGAATGTTATAGCCTGAATTGTGTTTCCTGCCCAACTCTCACCCCCAAATTCTTATGTTGAAGTCCTGACCTCCAATACCTCAGCATATGACGGTATTGGGAGATAGGATCTTTAAAGAGGTAACTGAGGTTAAATGAGATCAAGAGGAGATTAGGACACCGACACACACATAAGGGAGACCATGTGAGGTCACAGGCAGAAAAGAGTGGTCTACAAGCCAAAGGGAAAGGCCTCAGAAGAAACCGACCCTGCCAACGTCTGGCTCTCAGAACCCCAACCTCTAGGATCCTAAGAGAATACATTTCCATCATTTAAGCCATCCAGGCTGTGGTACTTTGTTATGGCCACCCGAGCAAACTGACATGTGAACCCTGGGTCTTAATTGGACAAAAGAATCAATCGACACATTTTATTTCATTGAACACTGACTGTGAGCCACTGTGCTGAGTTCTGAGGAAGAAGTGAGGAGAAAAATGTTTTACACGGTCCCTGCCCTTGTGGAATTACCAGTTGGGCAGGAGGAGGTGTGGGGACGCTGGCAGGTTGGACAGGCCACAGGAAATCAAAAGCAAAGTGACCTCCCAAGAAGACTAACAGTGTCATCTGAGTGGCCAGGGTGGGACAATCAGGGCAAATGTGAGTTCCCGCGATGAGGGCAGCACTTCCTGCTCGTGAGACCTTGGCCAAATGGCATACCTCCCTGGCCTTCCTTCCCTCAGCTCTCACAGGTCTCTCGGGAGGACTGTCTCAGTTATTGTGTCCATAAGGCCTGGCATACTCCAAGTGCTCAATAAATGCTGGCTATGATCATTTCCAAGCACATCTCACGGATCCTTCCGACGATCCCTCCATCCCTTTGCTAGGTGCAGTCTCGGACCAGCTGCTCGAAGGGTTTGGGGATAGTATGGGATGGAGGCTTAGGGAAAGGATGACAAAAGGGATCCCAAGTCACACCCAGGAAGCAGTCTCTGGCCCCTTCCCTACCATCACTCCTTTAAGTCCCTGCCCTGACTTGCCCTCACCATCCATAAGCAATCCCAGAACGTGTAGTGCTGTGGTACAGCAGGCAAACAAGAAAGGGAGACCCAGTCCCTTGGATGGTGCCTGAACAGGGACTTGGGAAGCCTGGGAACTCCCTCATGTATTAGCTTCCTCACATGGGCTAGCCTGGGACTCTACGTCACTGCCTAGAATGCTTGTTCCTGACAAAAAGAGCCTAAAGTGCAAACCCCATGTTCAGAATGTGACCCCATCTGTGCCCTGGAGTCCACTTGAAAAGTATTCATTTGACTTCTCCACATCCCCAGAAAGTTGGCATCACTCGACAAGCCAGTCCGGGATAGGAATGGAACCCAAGGCCCCTCGCTGTCATTCTGGCATTTGGCCTCCACATTCAATCCTCGAAGGAGGCCCTACATTTCATGGTCATTTTCTCTTCACTGCCATGGCTTTTCCTATTTGAGGGTGGATTATTTTCATTACTGGGGATTGGTCCAACTTGCACCAGTGATGTCCCATGGCCATATCTCACCCCACACCAACAGCTGGGAGTACTGGGGGCTGAGACTATGCTTCCATCAAGGGGAAGCGAGTGCATCCTTGCCCTCTGAACAGTCTCTGAGTCTTGCCATTCTCTGAATTGGGCAAGCAGAGCCAGGGCAAAGCCTGAGTATTAAGTCCTACCTTCACGGGACACAGAAAACTTTCTCCCTCCCACCCCTCCCCCAGCCCTGAAACCAAGCAAGGTATCCTTTTAGCAAGAGAGACAACCCTGTTAGTAGCCAGGGATCAGGTGACAGGGAAGTTGCTAACTTGATTTGTGACAGACTTTACTAACCCGTCCCAGGAGGATGGGTCAGGAGATCATCTTACACATAAGGACAATCTTTTAGGACCAGGACATCTCTGCTTCCTGCTTCTAAACTGGTTTGGGCTGTTTCCTTATCTACAGCCTGACTTTGGGGGGGAAAAAAACCCCACACATTTGGCCCACAACCATCCATGCCCCAATGAAAGTTCTGGAGTCAGCAGGGATCCGAGAGTGATGAGGACAGGACACAAGTGAATGCCATGTGCTCTTTATTATTATTAATTATCTTCTTGTACAGAAAGAGACAAAGTCGAACAGCTAAACTCAACAATTATAAAAAGAGAGAGAGAGAAAGAATCAGAAGCAAGAGGGTTGGTTGCTCCCAGGCTCCAGTGAAATCCTGACATACTACTGAATGTACAGATTTCCCAGCTGACATGGGTCAACACATGAATACAAGCACAGTTTAAAGTGGTACCAAAATGAATCCATTTCACAGTAATCATGTCTAGAAGCTCAGTTGCACATATCAGGGTTTCCACTGTCACAAATTCACAATCACAGAGTGAAATAGCAGGTGTGTTCAGGCCTGGGAAAGTGGCATCCGGAAGGGGAGACAGATAGGGAGGCAAAAGCAGCTGTGGGATTTGTTTCAATCTTGAATATCTGTGTTAATGCTCAGGCTGGGGGCGGGGGAGGGGCAGGCACTGTGCAACGGTCAGATGTCTCAGTACAGTAGAACAACTGTTGAGGCAATGAGCCCGAGGGGGTGTGCTGTTTGGATATCCTTGTCAGAGAAATTCTTGCTAGAGAGAGACTCGCCGCCCACAGCCTGTGAAAGGAAAAGCTCCCTACGTTCAATATTTGGGGGCGAATGATGGGAGTGGCCAGTCTGATAGCAAAACATCGGCTTCACAGAATATTTAGCAAGATACACAGCTACGTTACTTTAAATTGCAGGCTACGAGAATGAAAAGCTACAGCACCCACCCTTCCCGCAATGGAGAGAGACCAAGAGACCATCCTACGCACAAAGAGCCTCACACACGAGAATTGCTGAACCCCAAAGCTGAAGGCACGGTGAAGGGATCCCTGATATCTTGAGCCTTTTCTTTGAAAAAAAAAGTGCTCATTTTAACTAGATCCCTCTTACACATAGGACCCTGAACATCGACTAACATCGCGAAGACTATGTCAAACCTTTCTACGGAGCAAGAATCGCAGATACCGTGAATTAAGATAATTTAATAAGATAAGTTGTGATTTGTCTATAAGTTCTGAATTAGTGGGCTTCAAATTAATAGGCTTTTACCATGGTTGCAGGCAGTCTGATTACAGTACTTTGAAATTAGCTAATTATACTGATTAGTAGGAGCAGAGTTCGGTGGGGAGGATGTGCTTGTTTCTGAATCGGCACAATCCTGAAATGGAGCTTCATTACTTGTCAAGCTGGAAAGCTTTGCTGCCCAGCTCTCCATCTCAGCCTTGAACGTGAGGGCACGTGCAAGACACAGCACACAGGCACACTCCTAGAAACACAGGGCGTAGGTGAAAAAGAGCCCCCCTCCCCACCCCTTTCCCCAGACAAAAGAACAATCTAGAGGCAGTGTTGTTTTTTCCTTCTTCTCAAGGGATGCCATTCGGTTGTCAAAAGATCAACCCGCAGCCAGAGAGGAACCATCTGGTTCAAACTCCTTAACAAAAAAAGACACTTTCCTGTCCTGAATTCCTCATATTCAGGCCACCAGAAAGGCAACATCCAACCCACCGGGCAGATTCCTGTTTTCCCAAGCACCCTAAGGAATTCGCACTAATGGCAGTGGGATTCACAAGCGGAAGAGGAGGCTCCTGGCCTCCAGGTCAGCCTGCTTGGTGTTGCTGGGCACCTGTGCGCTTCACTCTTTCTCTTGTGCTTTCATTTTGAAGAACCCCAGGCGATGGGGAGCAGCGTGGAGGGACAGGTTTGCGATTCTCGTTTTAAAAAGTCTTAAAAAGTGTTTTAAAGCCTTTTCTCTTTTTTTTTTTTTTGTCTTCATGAAAAATATCTGAACAACTAGCCCCACCATTTCCAAAGGCAAGAGTCACACATTTGTTCCACCACAAAAGAAAATGGAAAAAGAAAAAGGCCCAGGAGTGCTCAGATCTCCTTCAGCTGTTGAGACCCGCAGAACAGGGGCAGAGGTGGGGGACACGGTGCCAGAAGGGCGTGGGGGGGTCCCACAGGGCAGAGGCCCACAGGGTGGAGCTGCTTAGTCTTCTCCTAAAACTTTTCGTGAAGTGGGGGCAGAAGGTGGTGACTCTGCGGGGCTTGGACAGCCAATCTCAGCTTTCCTCCCTCAGGGTCCCGTCAAAAGGCTGTCCAGCCCCAGGAGGTGACATTCCTCCCTTCAGACCGGAACCCTCCTGGTACAAATATAGCCACACACCGGCTATTGTTTCAGATAAGCATATGAGAAAAAGGCAACGTGCACACGTGTACAGGCACGCATGCACAGGCGCACGCACGTGCGCGCGCACACACACACGCACACAGGTCCCAATACAACAAAAATGTAGCTACTACAGATTTAGCATTGTATCAAACCAACGTCCATACAAAGACACAGTTTGAAAAGGTATATACAGAGCATTCGTAAAAGCCGAGTGTGCACCGTGAGGAGTTATGACCCTTGTGTACTATAGACTTTGTTTTCTACAATAGACTGCAAAAAACGTCCCAGAGACCACGGTGGCAAGCCCACCTGTTAGAATCTCGCGGAGCACCTTAGCGGGAGCACACAGGGCCCCAGGAGCTGCTCTCGAGCTCTCCCTGCAGGCCCGCACTCGCTGGCCTGGCGCCCAAGGACGCAGCATGTGCTGCCCTCCCGCAGGCCAGGCTCCTGCCTCCCGCTCCCTCCCAGCTCCACCCGGCTTGGCAGGGCAGGGCTCCGCGGATGCCAAATGCAGCAGGCCTTCCTTGGCATGCTCCCTTTGGCTCTGGTCAGCGGGGCCTGTGCCCGGCTCTCTTCTCAGTGGGGAAGAGACACACGGGGCGGGGGGTGGGGGGGGTCAGGGTCTTCTCCCCCGCTCCCAGGTGGCTCACAGGCCTCGGGCTGCCCCCGGGTCCTCCACCACAGGCCAAATAGGAGAGACCGCAGCCTCCGTCGTGGAAAGAGCAGGGCCCTTCTAGGCTAAAAATCCCTTTGTGAAGAAGGGCAGGAGTGTCATGTTAGAGGTCCAGAGGGAGAAGAGGAAGGAAGGGAAGGTGGGATGCACCTGGTTGGCACCTGTGGCATCAGGGAGCTCTCATGGAAGGACAGACGAGAGAACAGAAAGCATCACCCGGCAGGACACTGACTCCCCAAGTCGAGACTCAACATCAGAGTCACGTGAAGGCCCCCATGAGACGGGTCTCCTGTAAGCTACACATTTCCAGAAGCATCTTCTTAAGGGCAAACTGCACTAGCTCCCTGATGCTTCAGGAACTACACAGGCATTATTAGCTCAGTCAGCCTCCCTTGGGTCCGGGAGGTGGGGGGAGGATGGAAAAACCCAGCCACCGGGTCAAGCTGTCGAAGTCGGTGGCCTCAGTGGGATAAGAATACAAGTCTCCTAAACTTGAAGTGTGTCCCAGGGCAAGTGTTCAGGATGGGAGGGGCCTCCAGAAGTCACCCGCGGCCTCGAGGCAGGGCTGCGGTCAAAGGACGAGGCCCGATGCCTGCCTTGGAGAGCTGTTTGGACGGAGAGAAGCTTGTCTTGTCAGTGGGTTTTGAATTGCTGTGGTTGCCAATAGACCCTGGCTGTGCACTCTAATGGACCCCACAAAGATTTGCTACATTATTTTAAGCACCACAGAGAAAAAGTGATTTGGCTCCGAGGCCAGGAGGACGGACATGCAGGGCTAGGGGGGAAGCGGTGTCGAGAATCTTTTACGTGGTCACGGTCAGTTCAAGGGCAGGTCACTCCTGCCCCACTGCTGTCCAAAACCTCCCTGAAATGCAGAAGTGGACAGCTCCTGGGCCGCAGAGAGGGGTCACTAAAAATGGACCAGCACCTGGCCATAACACAGGAAACCCCGAAGGCGTCTTCAACCCCAGGTCACGGGCTTCCCCACCTCCCCTGCCAAGGAAGTTCTAGAAAGGGACACTTTGGGATCTTTTCCCCAGGTGAGCACCATTATTAAGGAGAAATCAGTCAACTGAAGTTCAAGTTCAACTCAATGCACCTGCTCACGAAAAGGGAAGTATCCTCAAAGTTCAAAGCTGAGGAGGCCAAGTTCTTGGGTTTTGTCATCCCAGGGTACTATCAGCCTCAGTAGGACAGAACTCCAGCGCTCTGGCCCAGGCTTGTAGCCCTGAGCACTCAGAGGCCAGGGGCTCCCCAGGCAGGGTCACCAGCATTAGTGTTCCCAGAGCTACGATTGGGCTCAGGCCAGTGGGTAGTGGCTTTAGCACAGCCGGTACACATCTAGAAAGCCAAGGTCTTCAGAAGGCCAAGCACACTAGAACCAGAGCTAGCTTCCAGGATGGCAAAGTTCGCACAGGCCTCTCACTCAATCTGGCAGCCAGCCCCGTGCCCCTCATCCTTCACACAACCCGTCCTCCTTCCAGCTGGCTCCAGATATTCCTTTTAATCTGGTCAGGAGCGTGTGTGGAGGTGGGTGTCGGGGCAGGGGAGTATCACAGATCTGATGTCCCTCGGTCCCCTATGAATGGCCCAGGTTGTATTGTTTTGCTTTATTGTGTTGGTCATTTATTTACTCATTATTACTCTTTTTTGTGGTTGTTGTTCAGTCCTTGTCCCCGTCCTCAAAATGTTAAGCAAGGACGGAAAGCAGAAGACGGGGGAGGAAAAGGGACTGCTGATCGCCTAGCTTCTCTCCCTCAACCTCTGTGGCCTAGGCTCCCAGACACACACAGGTCTCCAGCCCGCCACACGGCCCCGGGGCCTGAGCCTACGCACATTCGGGCCACAATCCACTCAATGGGCTAATACCTTTGGCATAAGAGAAGCCAGTTCCTGATGGGAGGACAGGAAGGCGGGAGCATGGGGGCTTCTAGGAGAGCTGGGCTCTCTGGCCTGTGGCTCCCCCAGGGGCTTTGACGCATGTGTGTTCCCTACCCCCCCCCCCCCGACCTGTCTCTGACAGCTGACTTCCTACAAATCCACGGTTAGGAAATTATTTGGCAACAGGAGGCTAAGGCTGTTTTGTGGTGGCACAGTCTTTAAAAAGTTAAAAAGAAAATAGGAGACCCCTGAAAAGAGGCTTTCACTCCGGACAGGACAGAAGTCCTACTACTTGTCCGAGCCGGGGTTGGTGGCCACTATCTCCTCATACTTTGGGGGTGGGTCGCTGTAAGAGACACTCGCCTCCTCACTGCTGCTCTCCTGAGGCGCGGTCACCTCCTCGTAGGACGGGGGAGGGGTGGCACTGGACAGCCTGGAGAGAGAGAGCTCAGGGAGGTAGAGGGTGCTCTCGAGGCGGACCGTGGCTCTGCCCCCGCGACTGGGCCCCAGCACCACCTGCGGGTTGCCCCCCGCCTCACGATGCCCAGAGGACTCCCCCTGGCTATGCACAGTGCCCCGGTACACCATGACCCGGGGCAGGCTGTGCCCGGCACGACTGGCGAGATACCGGTTCTGCGCGTACGACGGGTGGTGACGGGTGGCTTTCTGCAGCTGGCACCTCCAGATGATGAACAGGGCAATGACGATCAGGAGCGCCACCCCCAGAAGGGGCACCACCACGTACATGGCATCTGAGCTTTGGGCTGGATCTCGGACCGAGTAGACGGCGTTCGGATACCCCTTCCAGAACTCCATCTACAAGAGAAAGGGGGCCGCTTGCACCTGCACACACGACCTCACGGCCCAGCTGGAGCCCCGAGACCTCTGGCAGGCCTGGCACGTTCGGCGGGGCCTGTGGCCGCCCCCCGCCCCCCAGCTGGCCTACCGTCGACAGCTGCCAGGACAAAGGAGGGTGCTCCCAAGTGACGAGGCCCCCAGAATCGGGCGGCTGGGGCTCTAAGGCCACGTCCTTCGATGGCCCTGGCGCCCCTGCCACAGACCGGGCGGCTTTGCCCGCACGCCTTGTGATGGGCCCCAGGCTCCCCTGCTCCCACAAAGCCGCCCTGGGGCAGCACATGCCGTTTTCTCTTTGTCCTCGAACACCTCCTTGACCTCCTCGTAGCTGCAGACCTCTTCCATGCACTCTCGCTCGATGGTGCCCTGGCGCAGCTCCTCCAGGAACTCATTGGCGCGGGGGAACCGTTTCAGGACCGAATGGGCATTCTTGGCCTCCAGGAACACTGAGGAGAGAGCCGTACTGAGGCCTGGCACGGGCGAGGGCCCTGGGGCTCCTTCAGGCCCGACTCAGCCCGGACAGGGAAGCACAGGGAGGAAGGGAAGCAGGACAAAGCCGGCAAGCGCCGCGCCACCCCGGATACGGCTGCGCCTCTGCACCCGGGATCGAAGGGCTGGCTGACCTTCTGCGATGCCACGATGCACCTGCTTAGAACACCACGGACCCGAGCAGACGCATGAGTGTGGGGCCCCGGGTAGTACAGAGGAAAATGGGACCAACCGCAAATCACCCCATAGGACTCTACCAGGGCGGTGCCCTGTCCCTCCGCCTGAATGGCCACCTGCGACGTCACCAATTGCCCAGACCCAGACAACCTACTACCAGTCCAGTCTGGGCTAGATCGGGGCACTGGGCACATACAAATCTGAGAGTGCCCCGGGGAAGAGGGTCACAGGGATCTATGAGGAGAAAGGAAGCCCCAGGAGACTGGGCACAGACGCGTCCTCCAAAAGTGTCACTGAGTCCTAGCCATATCTACTTATTCCCAAGGGAGGGACCCAGGCCTAGTCGAGCTGCCCCACATGGTCTCAGCTACATGCTCTGTAAACCTGAGCTAGTATCCTATCCACCAGCCCCTTGCAGTGCCCAGGCAGGCAGGGCTTTCCCAAAAAGCAGGCGCCCATTACCAAAAAGTAGGCCTGTCGTATTAGTTTCTCTCATACAGGCTTGGGCAGGTGCACATCTACAAGTGGGCACACACTCAAGGATGGATCCAGAGCTGAGAGGGGAAAGCTGTGACCCACCAATGAGACAGGGGCTTCAGGGACACCCTGGGGACGGGCAGGCTGGACAGGACTTGAGAGGTGAGCATGCACCTTTCCTGTGAGTCCCTGGGCACGGCCACTCACCCCTCCACCCGGGCCCTGGCAAACTCACCTGCCATGGCTGCTCCCTCAGCTCCAGCGTCTCACTTGCCTGGCAGAGGAGAAAAGCAGAGTTACAGTGAGGTCACACCTCAAAGCCTACAGGGCACCCCCTCGGCCCTGGGATCTGACTCCCACCCCCACTGGCCTGGTCAAAGGTCAAAGCTCATGTCACCCCCTGTGCCACTCACAGCCTCCCGTCCTCCCCCAAGCTCCCTGAGGCCCAGCAGAACCCAAAGCTAACCTTCCTTCTGACTCTTCCCCCCATGACCAGAGTCTGAGAGTGTAGATGACCTTTAAAAGAAAGAGGGGGGATCCCCTCCTACAGGCCAAGTTTCCTCCTTCCTCACTTCCCTCAACAAGTCTTCGCACTTTTAAGTCAGAAAGGACCTCCGAGGGATGGAGAATTAGGTGAGGTCAAGCACGCCAACGGTGACAGAGACAGGACCCACTCTTAGGGACTCATTTTGCTCACAATGGCGAGTCCCAGAAACCTCTAATGACAAGTATGTTCCTTGAAAACAGGCGGCCCGTGTTGAAGAAGCAGGTGCTGGCAGCGCTGAACGGGGCGACAAGCATCTCAGAAGTCATGGCCCAACCCCGGGTGACCCACTGTGTCTGTCTGCACCGGACAGGGTACCGAGGGTCTCCTGCAACTAGCTCCCTCTCCTCTCATGGCATCGAAGACCACTGCAGTGGGGCATGAAGATAGTGACCGGCGTGATTGGAACTGAGATGCTTAACTCAACGCAAGGGTTGCCTGCAATGTCCCAAAGCCCCGCTCCTGCTCAGGAATTC